>NW_027362767.1:167820865-168315865 GCF_046119375.1 Phyllobates terribilis | reverse complement strand
CATTTACTGTCATTCGAGACGATGCCTTTGCTGGTCTCTTTCACCTTGAATACCTGTAAGTGCTCCACTTAATGTCATATTTTTGATTCTGTTCTTCTTCATCTTTCGGCATGTGCAATTGTATGAGCAAGTATTCATATGAATTTATGACCTACTTAAACCTTCGAGGACCTTAAATTTTATTCAATCAAATTTTTTTCCAGTTTAAAACTATGGGACATATATGTGCCTTGGTCCTCAAAGGGTTTTTAAAGGGGCTGCAAACATAAATACGAAAAAAATAATTCAATTAGTGCTTTTTGAGTTCTTTTAATTTTTATTTGAAGTCCATTTTTTTTTATATACCTTGAAATTAAGCCCTACCCCATGGAATGAAGCCCTACCTACATGACATCTGAGAGCTACATGGATCCCGCTTGTGAGGTGCCTGTCCGTCACTACTATTCAGTTTTAGGGTCCACTCACTAAGCCATATATTCTCTCATGCAAGAGAATAGGGCCAATTATGCTAATGACACTGGGCTCAAACTCTGTCAGAGCTTCAACTGAGTGTGATCCAATTCTCTCGCAGCACAGATATGGAGAAGATGGAGAACTTACTTTCTCCATCTTCTCCATAGTCTCTGTGAGTGTTCATCGGACTGCACTTGGATGACATCCGAGTGCAGTCTAATGTTTTACGTGCACCCATAGACTTGTATGGGTGCACATGGTCCGAATATCGAATGAGAATATTTTCTCATGCCAATAATCGCAGATCTGCCTGTCCCATAGTATAACATAGGGCCGAGTCCTATCCAATAAAACATCACATAGCATTCGGCCGTGTTATACGACAGTGTGAGCGAGCCCTTAGAGTCAAGGAATATTTACATGCAGATGATGATATTACTCTCCAAGTGTATATTTTTTTAGGCGAGTTCATAGTAAATGCTTTGCCTTTTTGACATGTGATCAACTAAAGAACCAGAAAGATTTGGGACCTCCCCTATAGAGAAACGGAAAATAGTTTGGAGGACTTGCATGTCCTTTTTTATTTATTATGAGAAAATCATAAAAGATCCCGTTTTTTAACCATGCTGTGACTTTCTGCTGAGGGAGAGGGAGAGAGCTGCCCTATTCAGAGTCTGTAATAAGACCTGCTGACAAAAGTGTTGAAGATACAGTCTAATGTGAATTAACAATGAAAAAAAGTTCATTTCACAAATGGCTTGTATTTTTTTTAATACAAACTTTTTTGTGTTTACAGCTCCTTTAAAGGGAATCTGTCATCAGGTTTTTGCCACCTAATCTGGGAGCAGCATAATGTAGGGTTAGAGGCACTGATTCCAGTAATGTGTCACTTACTGGGCTGCTAAGTGTTGTTTTGATAAAATCATTGATTTTTCAGAAGTTAATTATCACTAGATGACTAGTTAGTTCTGTAGGACCCCACCCCCATCACTGATCTATAGATTTCTGTGTACAATGAGCATGGGCAGAAAGCTGCCAATCAGTGGTGTGGGTTCGGCTATACAGAGCGCAGCATTCAGAGAGCTGCTAGATCTGCAGCAGATAAAACGATGATTTTATCAAAATGACAACAAGCAGCTGAAAAAATGACACATCGCTGGAATCAGGGTATCTGCCCCAATATTGTGCTGCTCTCAGATGAGGCAGCACAATTAATATTGTGCCAAATTAATTTCCCGTGAACTATCACATGATCTATCACAGGGGATCATGTGACATGTCACGTGATAAATCAGGTGGGGGGTGCCCGCGCCTTCTAAACTGCCCGGGGCCCTTGCTACTCTTAATCCACCCCTGCTCTCAGGGGCAGCCCCCCCACGTTGATGGAGATCTCTGCAGCCGTGCTCATGGCTGTTGGGGGTGGGCTCCGCCGTTGGCGCCATTCTGGGACCTCACCCACGATGGGAGGTGGCTTCTTGTTATCTTTTGGCGCGCACATTATGGCATCTGTTCTTCTGGGGCGGGCGCCGCCATTTTCAATACAGTGAAACAGTCTCTTTTCAGGCACGCAATGCCCGCTTGTGGTGAGTTGGTCACGATCCTGCCGACTACGCCAAAATTGACTCGCCCCCTGTGCTGCGTGGGGAACCCGGAACCGGGCCTTTGGTGGGATGCTGGGGGTTGTAGTCACCGTGGCGATGACCCGATCCCGTGGCTCAGGGTGGTCAAACTAGTGGCAGTCTATTGATATGGTTTTCATTATTTTCAAATGTCTGACTATGCCACCCGTGGATTGTGGTCAGGATGAACCGCTGCTGCAGGGCAGACCGCTGGGACTGATGTTGGTGAGCAGCACAGGGATGGTATAACTCCCCACGGGAAGAGTGTAGCCCCAGGGCAGTGTAGGTGAATGATGGGGGTGATGGTGCGCGGGAATAATAACTCAGAGTCTCTGTAATGCAGTCCAGGATCTTTACTCACAGTTCGTTACTCCACGTTACTCCGGCTGGCTGTAACTTCCCGCGTCGCACCATGTTCACCAGGTGAGGTGGGCTCGCCCAACTCTCAGATAATTTTGGAGCGCTTCGCAGGACCCCCTTCTCGTGTCCTTCCTCTGGCCTGTCATACCCCACCAGTGACCACGCTTCTGTCTGTCTGCCTTGGGCCTTCTCTGGGTAAACTTCGGCGCCAGTTTCCCTGACACTATGTGGTGCCTTCCTAGAGGGTGTAGCGAGGGGCTGCACCATATGAAATGTCACAGCCTCCGGTTTCTAGTTGAGGGTAGTTCCCCGCCTCCACTAGTTTCGGGGAACGGTCTCCCCCTTGGCCTGACCCCACTACTCAGGTAGATGTGGGCGTATGGTGGCTACCAGCCGGTCCACACCCCTGGGGTCCCTTCTTTCCTCAGTGTTCCTGGAGCCTCCTCCTCTTTTCTTCATCTCTTCTCCCCTACTCTCTCTCCCTCCTTTCAGTGCTGACTGGGTCTCAAAGGCTAGACCCGCGTCCGGAGCAGAGCTCCACAGAGTCCTGCTCTGTCATATCCTCTCTCTGACTCCACTGAACCAACTTCTCCCTGAACTAAGATGGTGCCCACCTTTTCTACCTCTCCCTCTAGGTGCACCCAGGAACTGCTTCCTCCCTGTTCCTGCACTACAGGGTTCCCCCTTTCCTAGGTGTTCCCTCCACCCACTCCAGCCAGGGACAGGGACTGTCGTGCTCTACTTGGAGCATATCGGTCGCCCTGCCCCCCGGAAATGTGGTGTAATGCATGCAGGTGTCGGGGTCCTGATCCACACTCCATCCTTACCTGAAAATGAGATATCGCACATCTGGGTGAGATGCAATACCTCTGCAGCAACCGAACCCCCAGGATGCTACACTTGCAATGCAAGCGCAAGTATGCAGCCTGCCACCCACCCACCCCCAGGCTGCAATACCATACTGCTTGCTTGCTTGCACTTGAAATTGGGCCTTTTAGGCATGTGGAGGCAGAATCTGGCCACCATGTCATGGCTGCATCGGCGGTCTGGTATCCATACTCAGTCCCCAGCCGCCCGGCAGCTGGGTGTCCACGCTTGGTCCCCAGCCGCCAGGGGGCGGCCGGGTGCCCACACATGGTCTCCAGCCGCCTGGGGGCGGCCGGGTGTCCATAAACGGTCCCCAGCCGTCCCTATTTGAAGAACAGCCTAACCACAAACACGTGGACAAGTGAATGTGGCCAGGGATGGTCCATCTGACTGACACCTTCAGACTGCCTTAATATTGTGGAAGCCGGGACACAGTTGGACACTGGGATGCAACACATCCTCCAGACAAAGAGGATTGCGGGTCCTGGGTCAATCAGGCTTCAACACAAAGTACAGAAGGTAGACAGCAGCAGTGGTCGGCCTCCTACACAATGAGTAAATTATTCATGATCATGAGGCCATCCATCTCCTTAGCTTTCTGTTCCTTGGATTGCAAGCGCATGTATGTAGTAGCGGCTAGGTCTGAGGTGGTCAGCGTTTTGGTGCATATCCTACCTCCTCCGAGGATTGCTGGATATTTTCCTGCTACTATCCCAGTACTTTCACTCCCATTGAAACAAAGCTTCAGGTGATCAATGATGGATGAGGTGGTGGCCAAGAAGAAAGAGCAGGGGGAACAGGGACCATTCACATCAATATCAGGCCAGTCAACCACATATTGTAATGCACTCCCGGGCTGAGCGGCGTGTGCGTGTGATTGTAGTGATTCCACTGGACCGTGCCGGAGAGTGAATGCCTGGAGGGGCGTAACTAGGTATTCACCCGATCCGACCAGGGTCGCACGACGGCATACGACGCCAGTGCACCAAGGAGCAACCGAGCAGAGGGACCAGGTGCTACTCCAGGACAGACCCCGGACACGGCTGTTGACCCACACAGGGGAATACAGGAACAGACTGGTAGGCTGGCACACAGACTGGTGGGTATAGGCTGGCTCGACTGGGATGCAGGCAGGCGGGTATGCAGGCAAGGGGGTACAGGCAAGCACAGCTAGAGTGCAGACAGGGAGGCACTAGCAGGTAGGAACACAGGCGGGATAAGACCCAGTACACACTGGGACTCAGGAACAATACAGGCAGAGGGGTACAGGCAAGCACAGCTAGAGTGCAGACAGGGAGGCACTAGCAGGTAGGGACACTGGCGGGATAGGACCCAGTACACATTGGGACTCAGGAACAGAACCACAGATGTGGCGGACAAACACAGCAGAGTGAGGCCGCCCAGAGAGGTGAGCAAGAGCAGGGCAGGACGAGGCCGCCTGGAGCGGTGAGCAAGAGTAGAGCAGGACAAGGCCGCCAGGAGCGGTGAGCAAAGGGTCAGAGCTGAGCGAGACTGCCGGAGCAGTGAGCAAGAGTAAAGCAGGACGAGGCCGCCTGGAGCGGTGAGCAAGAGTGGAGCAAGACTGCCGGAGCAGTGAGCAAAAGGATAAGAGCGGAGCGAGACTGCCGGAGCAGTGAGCAAAAGGATAAGAGCGGAGCGAGGCTGCCGGAGCAGCAAGCAAAAGGGTCAGAGCGGAGCAAGGCTGCCGGAGCAGCAAGCAAAAGGGTCAGAGCGGAGCAAGGCTGCCGGAGCAGCAAGCAAAAGGGTCAGAGCGGAGCAAGGCTGCCGGAGCAGCGAGCAAAGGAGCCAGAGCAGGCTAGAACCGCCGGAGCAGTGAGCAAAGGAGTCAGAGCAGGCTAGAACCGCCGGAGCAGTGAGCAAAGGAGTCAGAGCAGGCTAGAACCGCCGGAGCGGTGAGCCTAGGAGTCAGAGCAGGCTAGAACCGCCGGAGCGGTGAGCAAAGGAGTCAGAGCAGGCTAGAACCGCCGGAGCGGTGAGCAAAGGAGCCGGAGCAGGCTAGAACCGCCGGAGCGGTGAGCAAAGGAGTCGGAGCAGGGTCGAACCGCCGGAGCGGTGAGCAAAGGAGTGAGCAGGGGGGACAGGGCTCAGTTCACACGGAACAGACAGGAAGAGAAAGGCAGAGCCAGATACCCACAGGGTACTTGCAGTGAAGTAGCGAGTGGACCAAAAACTCACAAACGGGAGTACAGAGACAACAAGCAGGAGTTAGGTACGAGTTCAGACTCTGCAGAAAAAGGAAGGGAACGGACATAGAGGCAAAACAGGTAAAGGATAGGAGAGAGTTCAGACTGGAACTGAGTGTACGGAGGAGACCAACACTGCAGCGGGATACAGGAGCGGGTCTGGGAATACTGCCCCAGAGAGGCGGGACGAACAGGCAAGGAGCGTGTTCAGACAGGACAGACAAGATACAGGAGCGGGTCTAGGTAATCGGCCCCTAGAAGGCGGGAGGAACAGGCTAGGAGCGTGTTCAGACAGGACAGACAAGATACAGGAGCGGGTCTAGGTAATCTGCCCCTAGAAGGCGGGAGGAACAGGCTAGGAGCGTGTTCAGACAGGCCTGGAAATACAGCCTCCAGGATAGGCAGACAAGAGAACACAGAACGGGACCTGGCACCTTCAGAGTGCAAGCACACACTGAAAGAAACACTATGGTCAGGCAGGGATAGATGGGAGCAGCTGAGCTATATACCAGGTGACAGACAGCAATAGGCTGAGGACGCACAAGGGGTGTGACCCACAGCAGGTACAAAAAGCAGGAAGTGATCGGGCGCTGCCCTTAAGCAGCAGAAACAGACACAAACAGACAGCATGGAGGGAAGCCAGAGAGACATTCTGGACAGGAGATCAAGTGCGCGCTCTTGCACAGTGGGAGATGGACCACCATGCAAGGACGCCGCCAGGTATGTTACACATATGTCTTGTAGGATATGTTTCTGTACCAAAAGGAGCGGTTCGGCTACACAGTTGTAGGGCATACAGTGAGTGCAATGCCTACCAAAAATTTCGAGGCACTCCAATGCCCCTTGGAAGTGACATGGAGGTCAGAGGGCCTTAACTAAACCGTTTTTTCCATTAATAGCAACTGGGTCTCCTGTACACTGTTGGCCTAAGCAGTAAATGGAAGGCTTTCGAAAAATTATGAGGAACTGCAATCCCCCTTGAAACAGACGTGGATTACAGTGTACTAAAAACCTTCTACCCATTATTGGGGAGTGGGTCACCCTTAGTGTTCGCCTATGCATTGAAAAGCAAAAGCTGACTAAAATTAGGAGAAAATGCAATGCCCGTTATAAGAGTCATGGAGGTTAGAGGTAATTAAAAACAACAATTTCAATGCCCCTTGGAAGAGCTGTGGAGTTCAGAATGGTTTAACAAGACGGTTTTAATGCCCCTTGGAAGAGTGGTGGTGGTCACAGTAGCTTAACAAGATGGTTTTAATGCCCCTTGGAAGAGTGGTGGAGGACACAGTAGCTTAACAAGACGGTTTTAATGCCCCTTGGAAGAGTGGTGGAGGTCACAGTAGCTTAACAAGATGGTTTTAATGCCCCTTGGAAGAGCTGTTGAGCTCAGAGTGGTTTAAAAAGACAGTTTTAATGCCCATTGGAAGAGTGGTGGAGGTCACAGTAGCTTAACAAGATGGTTTTAATACCCCTTAGAAGAGCTGTGGAGTTCAGAGTGGTTTAACAAGACAGTTTTAATGCCCCTTGGAAGAGTGATGGAGGTCGCAGTGGAATAAAAAGACAATATCAATGCCCCTTGGAAGAGCTGTAGAGTTCAGAGTGGTTTAACAAGACAGATTTAATGCCCATTGGAAGAGTGATGGAGGTCGCAGTGGAATAAAAAGACAATATCAATGCCCCTTGGAAGAGCTGTAGAGTTCAGAGTGGTTTAACAAGACGGTTTTAATGCCCCTTGGAAGCGTGGAGGAGGTCACAGTAGCTTAACAAGACGGTTTTAATGCCCCTTGGAAGAGTGGTGGAGGTCACAGTAGCTTAACAAGATGGTTTTAATGCCCCTTGGAAGAGTGGTGGAGGTCACAGTAGCTTAACAAGATGGTTTTAATGCTCCTTGAAAGAGACGTGGAGTTCAGAGTGGTTTAACAAGACGGTTTTAATGCCTACTTGGAAGAGACATGGAGGTCACAGTAACTTAACAAGACAGTTTTAATGCCCCTTGGAAGAGTGGTGGAGGTCACGGTAGCTTAACAAGACAGTTTTAATGCCCCTTGGAAGAGTGGTGGAGGTCACAGTAGCTTAACAAGACGGTTTTAATGCCCCTTGGAAGAGTGGTGGAGGTCACAGTAGCTTAACAAGATGGTTTTAATGCCCATTGGAAGAGCTGTGGAGTTCAGAGTGGTTTAACAAGACGGTTTTAATGCTCCTTGGAAGAGCTGTGGAGTGCAGAGTGGTTTAACAAGATTGTTTTAATTCCCCTTGGAAGAGCTGTGTGTTACGGGTCTGGGAGGCGGAACCGCTGAGCAACTATACAAGGGGGCGGTCCTTGTAAGGAAGCGGGTGGCGCCCAGGGAAGACGGGCAGGTAGTCACGGCAAGTGACCGGGACCGTCTCTGGGTAAATGGGCAGGTGGTCACGGCAAATGACCGGGACAGTCTCTGGGTCAATGGGCAGGTGGTCACAGCAAGTGACCGGGACAGTCTCTGGGTAAAGGGGCAGGTGGTCACGGCAAGTGACCGGGACAGTCTCTGGGTAAACGGGCAAGTGGTCACCGCAAGTAGCAGATGTGTGCTCCCAGGTGAGCAGGCGAGAGTCTCTGGACAAGCAGGTGGTCACGGCAAGTGACGGCAGAGCCTCCAGGTAGGCTAGCAGGCAGGTGGCAGATGTGTGCTCCCAGGTGAGCAGGCGAGAGTCTCTGGACAAGCAGGTGGTCACGGCAAGTGACAGCAGAGCCTCCAGGTAGGCTAGCAGGCAGGTGGCAGATGTGTGCTCCCAGGTGAGCAGGCGAGAGTCTCTGGACAAGCAAGTGGTCACAGCACGTGACGGTGGAGCCTTCAGGTAGGCTAGCAGACAGGTAGCAGGTGAGCGCTCCCAGGTGAGCGGGCAAGAGTCTCTGGACAGGCAGGTGGTCACAGCACGTGACGGAGGAGCCTCCAGGTAGGCTAGCAGACAGGTAGCAGGTGAGCACTCCCAGGTGAGCGGGCAGGCTTGTCCATAGACAGACTGACAAGTGTTGGAAGGCAGACCGTCGGACCTCAGGCTAGCAAGCAGGTAAGTGGATATCAGGCAGGTATCAAGCAGAAATCTGGCAGGTGACTGGCAGGTAACTGGTAACGGGACCTGAGGGCTGAAGCAGAGTGAAGGCTTTGCAACAACATTGCTCGGGCACCTCCATTTTGGAGGAGGTGCCTTATATATGGAGAGATCCTCCGGCCATTGGCCGGGGACTCCTTAGGGCGGCGCGCGTGGCCCCTTTAAGAGAGGGGGAGCGCGCGCGCGCCCTAAGCACAGTGACCAGGGAGGAGCGCGCTGCAAACAGAGCGGGAGGAAGGCGCCGGGCACGGAGCAGAGAGGTGAAGGGAACAGCGTCCCTTCCTAGCAGGACTGTAGACTTGGAAAAAGAGTTAAGTACCACGGGTTTGAGGAGAGATACATGGAAGGAGTTAGGGATCCGCAAGTTGGCCGGGAGTTTCAATTTATAGGCCACCAGGTTGATCTGTTTGATAACCTCCAGTGGGCCGATGAACCGAGGCCCTAACTTATAGTAAGGAATCTTGAGCCGGACATATTTGGATGAGAGCCAGACTTTATCTCCAGGACAAAATTGTGGAGGATCCAGGTGTTTTTTGTCAGCGTGTCTTTTCATCCGCTCGGACGACTGAAGGAGTGCGGATCGGGTACTCTCCCAAATGGAGGAAAATTTGCTAACGAGAGATTCCGCAGCCGGGTTGTCCATAGAGGTGGAGACGGGAAAAGGGATCCGAGGATGCTGACCGAAGACTACAAAAAACGGGGATTTGGAGGAAGATTCGCTCTTGTGATTATTGTAAGAGAATTCGGCCCAAGGTAGGAGATCCACCCAGTCTGAATGGTGGGCATTAACGAAGTGCCGGAGGTAACTGGTCAGGATTTGATTGATCCGCTCCACTTGACCATTGGACTGTGGGTGGTAAGCGCAGGAGATGTCCAGGGTGACGTCGAGCAGCTTACATGTGGCTCTCCAGAAGCGTGAGGTGAACTGAACCCCACGATCCGACACGATGTGGAGAGGCAGGCCATGGAAATGGAAGATGTGGCGGATAAAGTCTTTAGCCAGCTCGGGTGCAGACGGGAGGCCTGGCAGGGGAATGAAATGAGCCATTTTGGAAAAGCGGTCAGCGACCACCCAAATGACCGTACAACCGGCAGAGACAGGGAGATCTGTTATGAAGTCCACAGCTATATGCTGCCAGGGGGCAGCAGGTACTGGCAGAGGGAGAAGGCGGCCGGCAGGCAGGTGTATTGGAACCTTGTTGCGGGCGCAGGACACACAGGCAGAAACAAAGTCTATTACGTCCTTGTGCAGGGTAGGCCACCAGTAGTGCCGGGTAATAAGCTGGAGAGTCTTTTTCTGACCGGCGTGGCTGCTAGCTTAGACGAGTGACCCCAGTGTAGAATCTTCTCCCGATCGGGCACCGTTACGAACGTCTTACCGGGAGGGAGACGATTTAGACTCACGGGGGCTACCCGCATAACTCTGGCGGGATCGATGATGTGTTTAGGCTCCTCCTCAAGATCAGACACCAGAAAGGATCGGGACAGGGCGTCAGCTTTGATGTTTTTGTCAGCCGGGCGAAAATGAAGAATGAAATCAAAGCGGGCAAAAAACAAGGACCACCGGGCTTGGCGCGGGTTAAGTCTCTGGGCGCTCTTGAGATATGCCAAGTTCTTGTGGTCTGTGTAAATTATTACCGGGTGAAGAGCCCCCTCGAGCAGGTAACGCCACTCCTCCAGTGCCATCTTAATAGCCAACAATTCTCGGTCTCCTATAGAATAGTTGCACTCAGAAGAGGAGAAGAGTTTGGAGAAAAAGCCGCAGGTTACCATTCTTCCGGAAGATGACTTTTGGGCCGCCCCGGCTCCGGAGGAGGAAGCGTCAACTTCTAGGAAGAATTGTTTGTTGCCGTCCGGACGATGCAGCACCGGGGCGGAGGAGAAAGCCTGTTTTAAGGAAAGAAAGGCCTCCTCTGCTTCGGGCGGCCATTCTCTGGGGTTCGTACCTTTACGGGTGAGCGCAGAGATAGGGGCAGTCCGGGAAGAGAAGTGCGGTATGAACAGGCGGTAATAGTTGGCGAAGCCCAGGAACCGCTGAATAGCCTTCAACCCCTCTGGTCGGGGCCACTTCTGGATGGCAGACAGTTTCTCAGGATCCATTTGGAGGCCCGTCTGAGAGATTATGTAGCCCAGAAATGGAAGAGTGGTCTGCTCAAAGATGCACTTCTCATATTTAGCGTAGAGGTGGTTCTGCCTGAGCCTGAGCAGGACCTGACGAACGTCCCTCCGGTGAGTAGGAAGATCCGGAGAGAAGACCAAGATGTCGTCCAGGTACACCACCACGCAAGAGTAGAGAAGATCACGGAAGATGTCATTGACCAACTCTTGAATGACGGCAGGAGCATTACAGAGACCGAAGGGCATCACAAGGTACTCATAGTGGCCGTCCTGGGTGTTGAATGCCGTCTTCCATTCATCCCCCTGATGGATACGGACCAGGTTATACGCCCCACGGAGATCCAGTTTGGTGAAGATTCTAGCCCCCCTCAGACGGTCAAATAATTCAGGAATGAGCGGAAGGGGGTATTTATTCTTCACAGTAATCTGGTTTAGGCCTCTATAGTCTATACATGGACGGAGTGAGCCGTCCTTTTTGACGAAGAAGAAGCCTGCTCCCGCCGGGGAGGTAGATTTCCGGATAAATCCCCGGGCCAGATTCTCCTCAATATATTCAGATATGGACCGGGTCTTTGCAGCGGACAAAGGGTAGATTCGCCCACGGGGAGGAGTAGAGCCGGGTATCAGGTCGATTGGGCAGTCGTATGGTCTTTGAGGGGGTAAAGTCTCTGCTTCTTTTTTATTGAAGACATCCGCATAAGACCAATAGGGGACCGGTAGACCGGGCAGATTGGCTGGGGAAGGAGAAGGACGAGCAGGATGAACGGGAACTAGACAAGTCTTATGGCAGTCCTGTCCCCAGCGAAGGACTTCTCCGGTCTGCCAGTCAAGCACGGGTGCATGTTTCTGGAGATTTCCAGCAGCTCCTGAGTCAAGTTGAGCCAGTTCAAAATAGCGGTTCTCTCCGCAGAAGATAGAGACAGACAGCATCAGGGATGGAGAGGGTTTACTTTTGTCTAGGGCGACCTCTCTGAGCGATCCTAGACACAGGCGTTTCCCGACCTCTCTGGGCAGGAACGGATCCGGTGCTCCTTACTGCCACAGTAGAAACAGCTCCCCTCGTCAAGGCGTAAGTCTTGACGGGTTTTGACCCTCTTGGTTTGGTCGACCTGCATAGGCTCAGGTGAGTGTGCCTGGGGAGTAATGGAGGGAGTGACGGGTTTCTGGAAGGTAGGGGCTAGACGTGGAAACCTCTTCTCACGGGTGACCTCCTTGGCGCGCTCCTGGAACCGGATGTCAATCCGGGTGGCAAGTGTTATTAAGTCGTCGAGAGTGGTAGAAATGTCCCGACCGGCGAGTTCATCTTTAATACGGCCGGACAGACCCTCCCAGAAGACAGACACCAGGGCGTCATTATCCCAGGCCAGCTCCGAAGCAAGGGTACGGAACCGTATGGCATATTGGCCCACGGTGAGACTCCCTTGGCGGAGGCGTAGCAGAGATGAGGCGGATGAGGTCTTCCGTCCGGGTTCGTCGAAGACTTCCCGGAAAGCCGTGAGAAAGGCTGGCAGGTCGGACACCAGGGGATCTCCTCTCTCCCATAGAGGATTTAGCCAAGCCAGTGCCTCCCCCGTGAGATGGGACATGATGAAGGCTACTTTGGCCCAGTCGGAGTTAAACTGATGGGACAGGAGTTCAAAGTGCAGGGTGCACTGGTTTATGAAGCCTCGAGCCTGAGCGGAGTCGCCTCCGAAGCGAGGAGGTGCAGAAAGCCGGGGTCCGGAGCAGGATACCATGGTATTGGTCTGCAGCGGAGCTGCCGGGTTGCGAGTCATGACACTAGCGGTGGTTGCTGGCGGAGCAGTCAGAGTGTCTAGGCGAGAATTGACATTCCGCAGGTGACTCAGGATGGACTCCTGTTGGGACCTCTGACGGGACAGTTCATGACAAAGGTCCGAGAGCGAGGGAGCTTGGGTGCCACTGGGTTCCATGGCCCGAGCAAACTGTAACGGGTCTGGGAGGCGGAACCTCTGAGGAACTATACAAGAGGGCAGTCCTTGCAAGGAAGCGGGTGGCGCCCAGGGAAGACGGGCAGGTAGTCACGGCAAGTGACCGGGACAGTCTCTGGGTAAACGGGCAGGTGGTCACGGCAAATGACCAGGACAGTCTCTGGGTCAACGGGCAGGTGGTCACGGCAAGTGACCGGGACAGTCTCTGGGTGAACGGGCAGGTGGTCACGGCAAGTGACCGGGACAGTCTCTGGGTAAACGGGCAGGTGGTCACGGCAAGTGACCGGGACAGTCTCTGGGTAAAAGGACAGGTACGACCTGTGACGGCAGAGCCTCCAGGTTGGCTAGCAGGCAAGTAGCAGATGTGTGCTCCCAGGTGAGCAGGCGAGAGTCTCTGGACAAGCAGGTGGTCACGGCAAGTGACGGCAGAGCCTCCAGGTAGGCTAGCAGGCAGGTGGCAGATGTGTGCTCCCAGGTGAGCAGGCGAGAGTCTCTGGACAAGCAGGTGGTCACGGCAAGTGACAGCAGAGCCTCCAGGTAGGCTAGCAGGCAGGTGGCAGATGTGTGCTCCCAGGTGAGCAGGCGAGAGTCTCTGGACAAGCAAGTGGTCACAGCACGTGACGTCGGAGCCTCCAGGTAGGTTAGCAGACAGGTAGCAGGTGAGCGCTCCCAGGTGAGCGGGCAGGCTGGTCCATAGACAGACTGACAGGTGTCGGAAGGCAGACCGTCGGACCTCAGGCTAGCAAGCAGGTAAGCGGATATCAGGCAGGTATCAAGCAGAAATCTGGCAGGTGACTGGCAGGTAACTGGTAACGGGACCTGAGGGCTGAAGCAGAGTGAAGGCTTTGCAACAACATTGCTCGGGCACCTCCATTTTGGAGGAGGTGCCTTATATATAGAGAGATCCTCCGGCCATTGGCCGGGGACTCCTTAGGGCGGCGCGCGCGGCCCCTTTAAGAGAGTGACGGGACCTGAGGGCTGAAGCAGAGTGAAGGCTTTGCAACAACATTGCTCGGGCACCTCCATTTTGGAGGAGGTGCCTTATATATGGAGAGATCCTCCGGCCATTGGCCGGGGACTCCTTAGGGCGGCGCGCGCGGCCCCTTTAAGAGAGCGCCCTAAGCACAGTGACCGGGGAGGAGCACGCCCTGCAAGCAGAGCGGGAGGAAGGCGCCGGGCACGGAGCAGAGAGGTGAGGGGAACAGCGTCCCTGCCTAGCAGGAGGCAGGGACGCCGACGCTACACTGTGGAGTTCAGAGTGGTTTAATAAGACAGTTTTAATGCCCCTTGGAAGAGTGGTGGAGGTCGCAGTGGAATAAAAAGACAATATCAATGCCCCTTGGATGAGTGGTGGAGGTCGCAGTAGCTTAACAAGACGGTTTTAATGCCCCTTGGAAGAGAAATGGAGTTCAGAGTAGCTTAACAAGACGGTTTTCATGCCCCTTACAAGAGCCATGCAGTACAGCATATTAAAAACATTATTCCCATTATTGGGGAGTGGGTCTCCCATAGACTTTGCCTATGCCTTCAAAGCAAAAGCTGCCAAAAATTAGGATGGAGGAACTTGCAATGCTGGCAAACAAGAGCCATGCAGTACAGCATATTAAAAACATTATTCCCATTATTGGGGAGTGGGTCTCCCATAGTCTTTGCCTATGCCTTCCAAGCAAAAGCTGCCAAAAATTAGGACAGAGGAACTTGCAATGCTGGCAAACAAGAGCCATGCAGTACAGCATATTAAAAACATTATTCCCATTATTGGGGAGTGGGTCTCCCATAGTCTTTGCCTATGCCTTCCAAGCAAAAGCTGCCAAAAATTAGCACGGAGGAACTTGCAATGCTGGCAACACGGACCATGGTCACCCTGGTGGTATAGTGGTGGTGGAGGCTGAGGATAAGGAGAAGAGAAAAATACAGCCAAAATGAGGAAGAGTATACCCATGTGTGGGTGTGAAGTGGTGCATAGGTATACAAGTCCCGAAATAACACAGTGGATTTTACTTTATGTTACTCTGCTGTCATTTGGTGGTGATGAGAAGTCTGGCCCAATCCAGCCCTTGTTCATTTTGATAAGGGTCAGCTTGTCAGCATTGTCAGTTGACAGGCGAGTGCACTTATAAGTTATAATTCCCCCAGCGGCACTAAAAACACGTTCCGATAACACGCTAGCGGCAGGGCAGGCCAGGACCTCCAAGGCGTACAGAGCGAGTTCATTCCAAGTGTCCAGCTTGGATACCCAATAATTAAAAGGCACAGAGGAATCACGGAGGACGCTGGTACGGTCGGCAAGGTACTCCCTCACCATCTTTTGAAACTTTCCACTCCTTGTGAGAGTACCCCGCGCCTCAGGGCCTGTAAGCTGGGCGGGTCTCAGAAAACTGTCCCAGAACGTTGACAGTGTTCCCCTGCCTCTGCTGGATTAAAGTTACGTCTCTCTCACCTGCACGCCTTGGTTGGGCAACGAACTGTGGCCTCTGCCGCTAGAGTGTTCAGATGGGAATTTTTTTTAACAGTTCTGCAACAAGGGACTTCTGGTACTGCCCCATTTTTGTAGACCTCTCCACCTCAGAAATAAGAGAGTGAAAGTTCTTCTTGTAGCGGGGGTCTAAAAGTGTCAACAACCAGTAATGACTGTCACCCAACATTTTGACAACGCGAGGGTCACAGTTAAGGCAGCGTAACATAAAGTCAGCCATACGTGCAAGACTGGTAACAGGCAAGACTTCCGTGTCCTCACCAAGACGACGACTGACCATGCTATCCTCCTCCTCCTCCTCAGACCACCCATGCTGAACCGAAGGTATGACAGTTGTACAGGTACTACCGTCTATAGCGCATGGTACCAGATTCTGTTCTTCCTTCTCCTCCTCCTCCTCTCCCTCATTGTCCCCCAATGCACGTTGGGATGAGATGAGGCTGGGCTGTGTGTAATCGCCCATTACGGCTTCTTGATCCATCTCATCATACTCTGGCTGCAATGCCTCCTCTTTAGTTCTCTGCAGAGAGCATTTCAAAAGACAGACAAGTGGGATGCTAACGCTAATGACAGCATCATCGCCACTCACCATCTTGGTGGACTCCTCAAAGTTTGTCAGGATGGTACATATGTCAGACATCCAGGTCCACTCCTGAGGTCTTAGGTGTAGAGTCTGACCTGAATTTCGACGGCCTTGTTGCAGCTGGTACTCCACAACTGCTCTATTCTGCTCATAAATCCTTTGCAACATGTGGAGGGTAGAGTTCCAACATGTGGGGACATCACACACCAGTCGGTGTGCCGAAAGCTGCAAACGCTGCTGCAACACAGCAAGGGTGGCGGAAGCTGTAGCCGACTTCTGAAAATGAGCTGACAGGCGGCGTACTTTGACGAGCAGATCTGTGGAACTGCAAAACCACAGTTCTAGTTATCTGGCCTACACCAGAATCATTTAAACAGATATATTTGTGTCTGAACAGTCAGGGACACACTATTACTGTTTTTTTTACGGAAAAAAGGCCAAAAGCTGCATAATAGTGATATTTGAACCGTGGAACTGCAAAACCACAGTTATAGATATCTGGCCTACACCAGAATCTTTTAAACAGATATATTTGTGTCTGAACAGTGTTAGAACCCTCCTATTTGTTTTTGTTTCTATCTTGTGTTTTGCGGTCACGTGACCATCTTCCTATATATTCCAGCTCCGCCCTTCTGGCTTTGCTGGACTTCAGTGTTGTTTTGACTGTCTCTCTAGCCAGGAGGTGCTTTTGTGCCTATCTATCTCTAGTTTGCTTGGTCCTCTGGGACCTCTAGTACTTTTGTCAGTTTATCTTTTGCTCTGCAACAACTTCTGTTAGGAGGTGTCCCATTTTTGTCCCAGTCCTTAGTTCTTTTAGGGACCCCTCCCTTTCTCTATAGGTCTCCGTTCAGACTAGCCGAGGACGAAGGCGGGTCTGTTCACAAGCAACAGGTTGCCCTCTACAATGTAGGGACTCAGCTTAGTCTTACTGTAGGGACAGCTCTCCCCATATTTCCCTAGTTTATGTTGCAGATCATAACAAACAGTCAGGGAGACACTATTACTGTTTTTTTTAATGGAAAAAAAGGCCAAAAGCAGGATAATACAGAGATTTGAACTGTGGAACTGCAAAACCACAGTTCTAGTTATGTGGCCTACACCAGAATCTTTTAAACAGATATATTTGTGTCTGAACAGTCAGGGAGACACTATTACTGTTTTTTTTTACGGAAAAAAGGCCAAAAACTGCATAATACTGAGATTTGAACCGTGGAACTGCAAAACCACAGTTCTAGTTATGTGGCCTACACCAGAATCTTTTAAACATATATATTTCTGTCTGAACAGTCAGAGAGACACTATTATTGTTTTTTTTAATGGAAAAATGCCAAAGGCTATATAATACAGAGATTTGAACCGTGGAACTGCAAAACCACAGTTATAGTTATGTAGCCTACACCAGACTCTTTTAAACAGATATATTGGTGTCTGAACAGTCACAGACACACTCAATTTTTTTTTTTTTTTTGGGGGGGGGGGGGAAATATCAAAAGGTTAATAAGATGCGTATTTGTACACTCTGACTGAGGAAAAAAAAATACAGGATTTAGGTGAAAAAAAAGGAATTTTCCTGGCCCCTGAGACCGGGGAATAAGTCTAGCAATTTGACCAGAAAGAGCACACAGGACTGTAATGCAGTGTTTGTTGGTATAACCACTGTGTCTCCTATACAGCCTGCCTGCCTGCCTGATATCTGATACCTGATATTAGTCCTGAGAAGGACAGTTTGTTTGATTTGGCAGGCTTTAGAGACCCTACACTACCTATTTTGCACTATATATCTCTCCCTAACTCAGCAGCACTGACCCTACACTGTCTGATCCCGGGCGACTGTGTCCAAGATGGCAGTGTGGCGCCCCTGAGGGTTCGACCTCCTCTGAGGTAAGGCCAGTGTGATGGTTGTGACCTAACCTTTTGCATTCAACACCACATTTCTCCACCAGAGGGAGCTAGTATGCACTAGGTGCTGCTCCCCTGGTTACAGGGAGACTGGGGAACACATAGTGGTAGGAACCAGTTAGTGGGTGTGGGTGGAGGAACAACTAGTAGGTTACACTTCAAATCTAGTATATAATAGAATGCCATCTTTTATCTTGGTTCTTTTTGGTTCTTTGTTCTGGTTCTTTGTCTAGCCTTTGCTAGTCTGTCGGCTGTCTCTGTGCTGTCAAAATACTGTGTGTTAATGTGACTTCCCTCCAGGAGCGCAGATTCTGTGTGGGCCTGCACCGGCAAGGGACACAGCCCTCGTACCCTGATCTTGGGACGAGAGGTAGGTTGCAGACAAGGAATGTCTCAACCCGGCCAAGGACCAGGATCAAGAAGGCCCGGGAGCTTTAGAGTGTGGCTCCCTAGTAAATGGGTCCCGGGGAGGATGCAGAAGGAACGGAGCACGCCACCTGTCTTCACCTACCTGATCTATTCAGAGGGATTCCGGCTACAAGAGGGGTACCGGCCCCCGACACCCGACCTTGTACTCTACGTCCAGGATGGGAAAGCCCGGTTAGGCCCTGAGGATCCCACCGGGCGTCGGATGGAGAGGAATTGCCACCCGAGCCCTACACCTGAGAGGAGCTCAAAGGGAGACCCGGCCTATCTACACATGCACAGACGGGAAAGGGTGAAGTCTGTAGTGCAGGAACACTCTGGTGCAGGGTCGCTGCCACACACTGGACTTCCTCGGAGGTACTCGGGCCCCTGTCCCTGGTGGCCGCAGGACTCAGCGAGGAGCAGGGAGTCGCATTCCCACTAACATCTCTGAGTGAGTAAGGCCTTGGAAGTTCACCCCTATGGCCTCTGGACTGTTCATTATGCGCCATACCACTCGACGCGGTGCCCGTACTCCCTGCGCTACTACTACCCCCCTTCATCCTGTTTGCCTGCCCTGAGGCCTTGCTCTGCCTGTGGGGAGCAGTGAGAACCTTGGCCGCCATGACACCGGGCCTCAGCGGACCGCTAGCGGCGCTGGTGACCCTTCACCAGACACCACAGGTGGCGTAGTCGTAAAAATCAGCCACTCCAACCCGGTATAGCCCACACCATCTCTTTCTAATGTGACAGCCCTGAGCACGGGTCAGGCCCGGGCCACGGCTGCATCCCATCTCTCCATCACAGGGCCCGACGCCGAGTCCCCCAACACCCAGGGTAAAACACGGGTTTTTCCGAGTAGAGGCGTCACAGCAGCTCTCAGTTTTAAATACTCGAGGTGATGCTGTGCGGCCAGCCAATCACTGTAATGCCCACAAACAACATGGCTGCGGCATTACAGTGATTGGCTGGCAATCCCTGCCTAATCATTGGCTCTGTAAAGAGCGCCAAACGTGCAGGGTGGAGACCCGAGTTCACGCCCGAGTAACCCGGAAATGCTCGGTGCTCGCCAAACATCCCGAGTAGTGAGATGCTCGGGCAAGTACTGAGCAATGTCGAGCATGCTCGCTCAACACTAGTGACAACCCAGTAGTCAGCATTATTTTGAATCCTAACTATAAGGAGATCATGTTGCAGATAGTACATAACGAAGGCACTGCTTTGTGGGGCTCTTCCAAGAGGTCCAAAGGCAGGCTGTTTTGTGAGCTGCATAATACTGATGATTGTTTCCACTGTCCCCTCCTGACAATTATGTTCAAAGGAGAGGGAATGATTATCCTCTTCATCCTCTGACAGCTGCTCGCCCATCACCTCTTCCTCATCCATTAGTTCCTCGGCTCTTGCACCTTCATTAGCAGTTTTCCTGGTGTCACCAAACCTCCTCGATCGCTGTAATCCACCGTCACTTGGCATCCGACTGTGTGACGACAGTCTGGAAATTTGAGACATTGGTATTCCTTCCGCATCCTCCTCTTCTTCTGGGGCCACCACCTCCTGCCACAGGTTATTCAAAGTTTGCTCCAGCATGTATATGACTGGAATAGTGATGCTGATGATGGCATCGCCAGCGCTAAGTAGTTTAGTAGCCATTTCAAAACCATGCAGAAGGGTGCAGAGGTCCTTAATCTGTTCCCACTCCGCAAACGTGATATGCCCCAAGTCTGTACTGCCTTGCCCCAAGATATACTTCATGACATATGACTCGCCCCCTGGACCGTGGGGCACGTGGAACCGGGCGGTAGGAAGACGCTGGGAGTAGTAGTGGCAGCCTGGTCCCGCGGCTCAGGGTGGTCAGACCAGTGGCAATCCTTCCACATAATGTCTGACTACGCCACCTGTGGATTGCGGTTATTAGAAACCGCCGCTGCCAGGCAGTCCGCTGGGGCTGATGATGAGTGCAGCTGGGATGGTGTGACTCCCCACGGGAAGAGTGCGGCCCCAGGGCAGTGTAGTGGATGGTGGGAGTGATGGTAGTGAGAGTCCCAGTACCGGTAGTGCTGGAGGCGCGAAGGAGCACGCAGACAACAAGTTACAGTCCAGGGTCTTTACTCACGGTTAATATCCAAGTCACTTCTGCAGAGAATGACTGCCCGAGCCGTGCTGCGTCCACCAGGTGAGGGGCTCGGTCAACTCCCAGGGAGTTCAGGAGCATGGCACAGGGCCCCCTTTAATCCTTTCTCTGGCCTGCCTCACCAGTGACCCACTTTTGTCCAGCTGCCGCGGACCTGTGCGGGTAAACGTGGGCCCCGTTCCCCGCTGTCCTATATGGTGCCTTCCTAGCAGGTTTGATGAGGTGTCGCACCAATAAATGATCACGACGACCGGTCTTTGACTGAGGGTAGTTTCTCCTCCACCAACTTGGGATCCATTACCCTTAATCTGCCTGACCCTTCACCCTGGATTCTCGTGGGTTCTTAGGGTCCCTTCCACCTTCTTGTTCCTGAGCCCTTCTGTTTCTCTCTCTCTCTCCTTCTCCTTTTCTGTTCCTTTCTGTTCCTTTCTCGTGGAGCTGTGATGAGACGTAATCTCAGCTCCACTTCACCTACTCTCTCTCTCTCCACTCTCCTCCTGGGCCTCTCCCTAGGCCCACTCTGGAGTAGAGCTCCTATAGAGCCTCTACTCCCTGTCTTCTCCTCTCTGGACAGAACGAACTGATCTAAGATGGTGCCCACCTTTTATACCTCCCTCTGACCATGAGCCCAGGTGACCAGCAACCAATGAGCTCCTTCCTACGCTCAGGAACCAACCCCTATCTGCCCCTACAGCACTGGGTGTTCCACCCCCCTCCCCACTCCAGGCAGGGACATAGTCGGTCGTGCCTGCACTTCTGTCTAGTGGGAGCACTGTTGAGCTGTCCCTCGGAAATGGGGTGTGTGTGCTGTATGCAGCTAACTGAGCCCTGGTCCATACTCCATCCTTACCTGGGAGTGGAATATCACACCTCTGGTCTGAGGTGAAATACCCCTGTAGCGGCCGAACCCTCGGGGCGCTACATTCCCCCCTGGTAAAGCACAGCACGTCCTCGGTCTGGAAAAGAGCAAAGACAATTGGTTACAGGACATGCAAAAACTTTTTAAAACTATTTCACATTTTGAAACGGACGACACAGTTCAATTCCCTTTATGGGACACACTTTTCTTTTCTTGTCACACTATTATAAAACGCTTACTAATACTTCTGGAACTCTTTTGACATATCACATTACTATCTAGCAGTATATAAAAACTTTTCATATTAAACATTTTTAGGCAAAACATATTGTTGCATTCTTGAATCATGGCCTCGGTGCAACTTGCGACCAGGTGTTCTTTCTTCTTCTCAGTGCAACAGTCCAGCAAACTTGTAAACTTGAGGGACTCTCTGTCCCGAGGTAGACGTGGTAGTCTTTTTATAAAACTAGTAGGGGGCGCTTTAGGAAGCGCAACTATATACAAGGGGAGGCCGCTCTCAGTCCTCGGCCAGTTTTGGGAAGGGGAGTGGCTGCTCACAGTCCTCAGCCTGTTAGGGGATGTAGGGGGGTTAACTTGCACACAGGAAACAGTTCCATAACAGTCCTTTTGGTACCCCGACGGGCAACTATGTACACAGGTACGTGGCTACTTACTAGTAGCTGTGTTCTCCATATGCTCCTTCTTCTTCTTGGTAATCTTCAGACCCGTCCGGGTCCTCTTTGCTCTCTTCATAGCCGTGGTGTCGTAGTTCCTTCTCAGTGAGCCAGTGAACATGTAGGGCATACGGTCCCTTTGCACCTACGTGGCGGGTGAAGGTGACCACATCACCAGGGTACAAGTCACGGCCACGGTGTCCCTCTGGTAGATGACTCTCAACGTCCCTGCGGGTCACAAAGACGTCTCCGGCAGTTTCTGGACCCCTGATAAAGCCCCAGCCATTTTCCATGTGAAACTTGATTATGGTCACGGTGATGCGGAGACCACGGGCAGCTCGGGGGTCTTGGCGGGCCTTGCGTTTTTGTTCGGCACTCTGGGCCTGGAGCCGTTCCTCTCTGACGCGCCGCTCTCGTCGCTCCCGCTCAAAGGTCACTAGTTATTGTTGGCACACCTCGAGACGGTGGATCGCGTCTGCCCGGGTCTCTTGAGCGAACCCCACTAGGCTCTCGTCGGCGGGGTCCCACTCAGATTGGGCTTGTTCTTGCGAGGGCGGGGTGATCTTCACGGGCTCCGTAGCTGGTGTTGGAGGCTCGCGCGGGGGCTGGTTCTTCCATGGCAGGCCGCTGATCAGTTCGGCCGGCAACTCCAGCGGCAGTCCATCCGGACCGGTGTGGTGTGCTATCAGGTCCACACCCAGCTGTGGTATGGTGGAGGGACCTGGTCTGGGAGCAGCGCCCAGGGGTACCCGGCCTTGCGACCAGGCCGGGGGTTTCTTGGTTGCGTTCGATGGCAGTCCCGTCCGGGACAGGGGCGCAGATTGAGCAATGGCGCCCGGGTCATCCAGGCCTTGCGACCGGGCCGATGACGCTTCTCGCTTTACAGCGCCCGGGGTCAAGGGGCGTGGCGCCGGGCGGGGCGTGGCCGCGGCACTCGCCGCTTGAGGCCTAGCTGGGAGCAGTGGCGGCACGGCAACCGGCGTGGTGTGTGGGGCTGCGGGTTCCGCTGCAGGAGGCTGGAGCAGGCTTGCAGCTGCTGGGCCTGGGGTGGTGACGTCCCCAGTACCTGCCTTGGTCCTCACAGCTTCCTCCGCGACGCCGCCTCCGGCCTTCACTTCTCCTGCTCTGTCCTCAGAGTCAGGCGGACTCCGAGGTGCGGGTAGCACCTGCCGCTGGCGGGTGTCAGCCTGCCGGGCCAGTTCCTCCCTCCACTCGATGAGCGCACCCCGCTGCGCTCGGACCATCCTCCGCTCCAGGTCCTCCAGCGCAGCTTGTGCAAGCTCGGGGGAGCTGTGCCAGGACTTCTGCTATGCTGCAGGACAGTTCAGCCTGCAGCAGGCTTCGGGCCAAGATGCTGTTGCTGCTCAGTGCGTCCATTCCCGGGTGCGGCCTGGCTGGACTGATCCAGACCGCGCCCTGCCCCACAGTTTTCTTCTCTTCCCACCCCCATTGGGGGTGACCCCGGGGCAACTTGGTGACAATCACTTTCGGGGGCAGCCCCCCCACCTTGATGGACATCTCCACAGCCGTGCTCATGGCTGTTGGGGGTGGGCTCCTTCTTTGGCGCCATTCTGGGACCTGGCACACGATGGGAGGTAGCCTCCTGTGGTCTTTTGGCGCGCACATTATGGCGCTCATTCTTCTAGGGCGGGCGCCATTTTCCAACACAGAGAAACAGTCAATTTCAATAAAACAGTCTCTCTTCAGGCGCGCAATACCCGCTTGTGGCGGGTGGGTAACGATCCTGCCGACTACACCAAAGCTGACTCGCCCCCTGGGCCGTGGGGCATGTGGAACCGGGCGGTAGGAAGACGCTGGGAGTAGTAGTGGCGGCCCGGTCCCGCGGCTCAGGGTGGTCAGACCAGTGGCAGTCCCTCCAGATAATGTCCGACTACGCCACCCATGGATTGCGCTTATTAGAAACCGCCGCTGCCAGGCAGTCCGCTGGGCTGATGATGTGTGCAGCTGGGATGGTGTGACTCCCCACGGGAAGAGTGCAGCCCCAGGGCAGTGTAGTGGATGGTGGGAGTGATGGTAGTGAGAGTCCCAGTACCGGTAGTGCTGGAGGCGCGAAGGAGCACGCAGACAACAAGTTACAGTCCAGAGTCTTTACTCACGGTTAATATCCAAGTCACTTCTGCAGAGAATGACTGCCCAAGCCGTGCTGCGTCCACCAGGTGAGGGGCTCGGTCAACTCCCAGGGAGTTCAGGAGCATGGCACAGGACCTCCTTTAATCCTTTCTCTGGCCTGCCTCACCAGTGACCCACTTTTGTCCAGCTGCCGTGGACCTGTGCGGGTAAACGTGGGCCCCGTTCCCCGCTGTCCTATATGGTGCCTTCCTAGCAGGTTTGATGAGGTGTCGCACCAATAAATGATCATGACGACCGGTCTTTGGCTGAGGGTTGTTTCTCCTCCACCAACTTGGGATCCGGTACCCTTAATCTGACTGACCCTTCACCCTGGATTCTCGTGGGTTCTTAGGGTCCCTTCCACCTTCTTGTTCCTGGACCCTTCTGTTTCTCTCTCTCTTCTCCTCCTTTCCTGTTCTGTCTTCTCCTCCTTCCCTTGGCCTCTTCTCCAAGCCCACTTCTCCTTCTCCTCTAAGGCTCCGGACTCTTCTCTAGGCCTGCCTCTGGAGCAGCACTCAGCCTGAGCTGCTGCTCCCTGTCAGCTCTCCTCTCAACAGACTGAACTCTCTAAGATGGTGCCCACCTTTTATACCTCCCTCTGACCATGAGCCCAGGTGACCAGCAACCAATGAGCTCCTATCTACGCTCAGGAACCAACCCCTATCTGCCCCTACAGCACTGGGTGTTCCACCCCCCTCCCCACTCCAGGCAGGGACATAGTCGGTCGTGCCTGCACTTCTGTCTAGTGGGAGCACCGTTGAGCTGTCCCTCGGAAATGGGGTGCGTGTGCTGTATGCAGCTAACTGAGCCCTGGTCCATACTCCATCCTTACCTGGGAGTGGAATATCACACCTCTGGTCTGAGGTGCAATACCCCTGTAGCGGCCGAACCCTCGGGGCGCTACACATACTGCATCAGAGCTCGTTGCTACTGGCACAGTCGCTGCAACATGTACAGAGTGGAATTCCACTGCGTCGGCACATCGTAGATCAGCCTGTTAACTGGCACAGACAAAGACCTCTGTATCGATGCAAGTCGATGACATGAGGGGTGGGAACGATGGAAGTGAGCACACAGCTTCCGTACTTTGTGAAGAAGTTCATCCAGGCCAGGATAGTGGTGGAGAACTCACTGTACCACCAGGTTGAGGACGTGAACTATGCAAGGCACGTGTGCGAGCTTGCCTTGGCCTAGGGCCACTATCAGGTTTGCACCGTTATCACACACGACCTTCCCTGGCTCTAGGTTCAATGGAGACAGCCATTTCTCAAACTGACCCTGAAGAGCTGCCTACAACTCTTCACCTGTATGACTGCGATCTCCAAGGCATATTAATTTGAAGACTGCCTGATTACGGTGAGCCCTGGCTGTGCAGTACGGAGGTGTTGTGTATTCGCTCCATATCCTTGGAACGCGTTTCTCGTTAAAACAGAGGTTGAGTGCGCAGATGGAGGTCCTAGAGTAGGTGGAGGATGCAGAAGCAGTGGAGGACGTGGGAAATACAAAGGTTTCTTCTGCAAGCCTTGGGGAGTCCAAGATTTGTGGAGCAGCCCTTCCCCACCTGTTCCCACAGCAACCAGAGTCACCCAGTGCCCAGTCAGCGAGATATAACTCCCTTGACCATGCTCACTCGTCCAAGTGTCTGTGGTAAAATGCACCCTGGCACACGTAGATTTAGACAAGGAAAGGGTGATGTTGTCTGCGACATGCTGGTGTAGCGCAGGCACAGCTTTCTTAGAGAAGTAATGGCGACTGGGCAGCTGGTGCTGGGGGACTGCGATGGCCATCAGTTTTCAGAAACCGTCTTTATCTACCAGGTGGAAATCAACATTTCCATGGCCAACAGATTGGAGAATGTGGAGTTCAACCTCTTAGCTTTGTCTTGCATAGGATGAAACAATCTTTTACGTGACCACAACTGCGGGACCGAGGGCTGGCTAAGATGCTGAGAGAGAGCGGAGTATGGTGAAGCGGAAAAACTGGTGGAGCGTGAGTGAGATGCACATGTTAAGGTGGACTGAGAAACATGCATTGTCTTGGTGAAACAAACACGCAGGCGTGTCCGCTTCCATTACAGCTGACGGGCTGTCACTCAGCCTGACTGGAGAGGGTAAAGAACCAGAGTTTCTGCGATAAGAGACCTGCGTGACAATACTTGGCACGGTAACAGAGGAGGAGGAAGAAGCAGCGGATGCGTTTGATGGAGTAGCTGATGGTTGTTTGAGCATGTGAACGTTCATGCATGTAGTAGTCAAATTATTGCAGTTTTTCCCTCTACTGAGATTATTATCGCAAAGTTTGCAGATAATGTGAATTGGCTCATCTTTTGCAGTGACAAAAAAGGCCCATGCTAGGCAACCCTTGCTGCCCCTGCAAGCTGCAGACCTGTCACCGCTGCTGGCCACAGCTACGGTTGTGGCTAAGAATGCAGTGCTCCTCGTGCTTGCATCCCTCAGTGTTTGTGCCATAGGGCAAAATGTAATCTCGTCTTCCTCCTCCACCTCCTCAGATGAGCTACTCGGCTGTGTGACTCTGGGTTCACACCAAGTAGGTTCTTCATCCTCGTGATAATCCAATGTGTAGTGATGAGCGAGCATGTTCGCTACTGCTCGGTGCTCGCCCAAGCATCTCACTGCTCGACATGCTCGGTGCTCGCCGAGTATTTCCAAGGTTGCTCAGCGGGAGATCGGGTCTGCTCCCTGCATGTTTGGCACTCTTTAGAGCGCCAATGAACATTCAGGGATTGCCTGCCACTCACTATAATTCCATAGCCATGTTGGTTGTGGCATTACAGTGATTGGCTGGCCGCATAGCGTCATCAGGTCTATATGAGACCTGGCGCCACCATGCTTGTCACAGTCACACCAGAATCAGACAGTGTAGGGAGAGCTGCTGCTGTGCTAGGGAGAGATTTGCTTGTTTCTAGTTAGTGTTGGTGTACCAAACTATATTAGAGACACATATCCATCTCAACAAACAGTCCTTCTGAGGACTAATCCATCTGCAGAGATATCAGGCAGGCAGTGTATATAGGCAGGCAGGCAAGGTATATGTGGCACCCCAGGGGTCTGGTTACCACAGTAATAGAGATTAGAGATGAGCGTTGTTCTACTCGAACTGTTCGCCAATCTCAAATTCGAGCTGTTTTGGGCGGTGTTCGAGCCGTTCGGCGAACACGAACAATTTGAGAAAAATTCGGCTGTTCGAGGTTATGTTCGATAACTGTTCGTGCACCAAAATCATAACTGGATTTTTTCTCAGTAATGATGAAAATTAATGTTAATACGCAGTTTGAGTGTACAGCGGGGTGGGGGGAGGGGCAGGGGATGGATCTCTGCAGGAACAATGAAGATCTCCATTTTTTTTTCTCTTTCCCGCATTTACAGTGGGGAGGTGCAATCTGTCAGCCTATCAGCAGCGCACACACGGAGCGAAGTGCTTTTTTTCACACAAGCAAGGGCATGTGTCATTGGCAGTGTATGTCACATGTCCTTGCCCTATAAGACCAAGCCATTTTCCCCGTCGCCACCATTTTCTCACTGCTGCAGCTGCGTGTTAGACGGCACCGCTGTTGCTGTGTGCGCTATACCTTGTTAATTTCAAGCCAATTTTCGCACAAATCTACAGATAGCTTGGGAGTAGGGAATAGTTGTGATTGCAGTCCTTTTAAGGACTAGGTTACAGCATTTCCTACGACTTTTATCAGGCAGGTCTGTGCTCTTAAATAGATAGATTGTGGGAGTAAAGACTAATTGTAATTGGAGTCCTTTTCAGGACTAGGTTACATCAGTTCCTATCAGTTTTTGCCAGGCAGGTCTGTGCCAGTGCTGTGCAAGTTTTTTTCACAGCATTTGGCTGAATCTAGCAAAGCTAATCCTTTTTGGCCTATTGCAGAGTGTGTTAGTCAGTGGAGTAGCCTATCTGTGTTGCAAGATATACCACCTGTGTATAGAATACCAATTTTTTTACTGCACCTAGTGAAGTTAAATCTTTTGGGCATAGCATCATTCTATTAGTCCATCTATACTGACCTCCATCAGGTTGCAAACTGAATATATTTTTTTCTGCATCTACCTCTGAAAAAATATTGGGCTTCTAGCTGTGTGTGGGACTTGTTGTATTAGTCCATCTATACTGACCTCCATCAGGTTGCAAACTGAATATATTTTTTTCTGCATCTACCTCTGAAAAAATATTGGGCTTCTAGCTGTGTGTGGGACTTGTTCTATTAATCCATCTATACAGACCTCCATCAGGTTGCAAACTGAATATATTTTTTTCTGCATCTACCTCTGAAAAAATATGTGGCCTTCTAGCAGTGTGTGGGACTTTCTCTATTAGTCCATCTATACTGACCTCCATCAGGTTGCAAACTGAATATAATTTTTTTCTGCATCTAGCTCTGAAAAAATATTTGGCCTTCTAGCAGTGTGTGTGACTTTCTCTATTAGTCCATCTATACTGACCTCCATCAGGTTGCAAACTGAATATATTTTTTTCTGCATCTACCTCTGAAAAAATATTGGGCTTCTAGCTGTGTGTGGGACTTGTTGTATTAGTCCATCTATACTGACCTCCATCAGGTTGCAAATTAAAAATAATTTTTATCTGCATCTACAGTACCTCTGAAAAAATATTTGGGCTTCTAGCTGTGTGTGGGACTTGTTCTATTAGTCCATCTATACTGACCTCCATCAGGTTGCAAATTGAATATAATTTTTATCTGCATCTAGCTCTGAAAAAATATTTGGCCTTCTAGCAGTGTGTGGGACTTTCTCTATTAGTCCATCTATACTGACCTCCATCAGGTTGCAAATTAAAAATAATTTTTATCTGCATCTAGCTCTGAAAAAATATTTGGCCTTCTAGCAGTGTGTGGGACTTTCTCTATTAGTCCATCTATACTGACCTCCATCAGGTTGCAAATTAAAAATAATTTTTATCTGCATCTACCTCTGAAAAAATATTTGGGCTTCTAGCTGTGTGTGGGACTTGTTCTATTACTCCATCTATACTGACCTCCATCAGGTTGCAAACTGAATATATTTTTTTCTGCATCTACCTCTGAAAAAATATTGGGCTTCTAGCTGTGTGTGGGACTTGTTGTATTAGTCCATCTATACTGACCTCCATCAGGTTGCAAATTGAATATATTTTTTTCTGCATCTACCTCTGAAAAAATATTGGGCTTCTAGCTGTGTGTGGGACTTGTTCTATTAATCCATCTATACAGACCTCCATCAGGTTGCAAACTGAATATATTTTTTTCTGCATCTACCTCTGAAAAAATATTGGGCTTCTAGCTGTGTGTGGGACTTGTTGTATTAGTCCATCTATACTGACCTCCATCAGGTTGCAAACTGAATATATTTTTTTCTGCATCTACCTCTGAAAAAATATTGGGCTTCTAGCTGTGTGTGGGACTTGTTCTATTAATCCATCTATACAGACCTCCATCAGGTTGCAAACTGAATATATTTTTTTCTGCATCTACCTCTGAAAAAATATGTGGCCTTCTAGCAGTGTGTGGGACTTTCTCTATTAGTCCATCTATACTGACCTCCATCAGGTTGCAAACTGAATATAATTTTTTTCTGCATCTAGCTCTGAAAAAATATTTGGCCTTCTAGCAGTGTGTGTGACTTTCTCTATTAGTCCATCTATACTGACCTCCATCAGGTTGCAAACTGAATATATTTTTTTCTGCATCTACCTCTGAAAAAATATTGGGCTTCTAGCTGTGTGTGGGACTTGTTGTATTAGTCCATCTATACTGACCTCCATCAGGTTGCAAATTAAAAATAATTTTTATCTGCATCTACAGTACCTCTGAAAAAATATTTTTGGCTTCTAGCTGTGTGTGGGACTTGTTCTATTAGTCCATCTATACTGACCTCCATCAGGTTGCAAATTGAATATAATTTTTATCTGCATCTAGCTCTGAAAAAATATTTGGCCTTCTAGCAGTGTGTGGGACTTTCTCTATTAGTCCATCTATACTGACCTCCATCAGGTTGCAAATTAAAAATAATTTTTATCTGCATCTAGCTCTGAAAAAATATTTGGCCTTCTAGCAGTGTGTGGGACTTTCTCTATTAGTCCATCTATACTGACCTCCATCAGGTTGCAAATTAAAAATAATTTTTATCTGCATCTACCTCTGAAAAAATATTTGGGCTTCTAGCTGTGTGTGGGACTTGTTCTATTACTCCATCTATACTGACCTCCATCAGGTTGCAAACTGAATATATTTTTTTCTGCATCTACCTCTGAAAAAATATTGGGCTTCTAGCTGTGTGTGGGACTTGTTGTATTAGTCCATCTATACTGACCTCCATCAGGTTGCAAATTAAAAATAATTTTTATCTGCATCTACAGTACCTCTGAAAAAATATTTGGGCTTCTAGCTGTGTGTGGGACTTGTTCTATTAGTCCATCTATACTGACCTCCATCAGGTTGCAAATTGAATAAAATTTTTATCTGCATCTAGCTCTGAAAAAATATTTGGCCTTCTAGCAGTGTGTGGGACTTTCTCTATTAGTCCATCTATACTGACCTCCATCAGGTTGCAAACTGAATATATTTTTTTTCTGCATCTAACTCTGAAAAAATATTGGGCTTGTAGCTGTGTGTGGGACTTGTTCTATTAATCCATCTATACAGACCTCCATCAGGTTGCAAACTGAATAAAAAAATTTTCTGCATCTACCTCTGAAAAAATATTTGGGCTTCTAGCTGTGTGTGGGACTTGTTCTATTAGTCCATCTATACTGACCTCCATCAGGTTGCAAATTGAATATAATTTTTTTCTGCATCTAACCCAGCCAATAGTTTTGGCCTAATACCACAGTTTGGCCACTCAGCTCTGCTCGGTTCCCATCCATTGTTTTTTTGTGCAAACAACTCCAGAGTTGTGAATTAGTTAACCACCAAAATGAGTGGAAAAAGGCCTGCTGCTGGTGGAAAGGGGAATAGGCGTGTTGGGAAGGGGAAAAAAGGTTGTGTCCGTGGGGTAGGTGTTAAAGCAACAGTAACATCTGCAGAAGAAAGACCATCTTCCAGCCAAACTAAAATGTCTACTTCTTTTAGCGGACAATGTGATAAGATCCTTTTCTTACGGCCACGCCAATCGCTACAAATTCCAGATGAGGCACAAAAACAGCAGGTGCTTCAACGGATATCAAGTGCTCCTTTAAGTGGGCTCTCCTCCACATCAACTTCAACATCACAAATACTCCAGTCCTCAAAAGTGTCACCCCAATCGCACTTGCTTCCTCACAGCTCTCAAATCTCCAGCTGCCCGTCTGAGTATGAGGTAGAACAGATGGTTGAGTCTGCAGAGCTGTTTACTCATACTATAGCCTGGGAATCAGAGGTCGACTCCAGCGCTTCTGTGAATCCAGACGAGGAAATGATCTGCACTGATGCCCAGAATCTTTATGAGTCGGATCCAGGACCAGACGCAGAAGGTTCTGACCATAATGTAGACCCTCATTCCCAAACTGTAACTCCTGTTGGTGGAGACAATGAGGAAGACGATGATAAGACTCAAATACCTGATTGGAGCGACAACTTTAGTTTTTTGTCAGGGCAGGAACAGGTTGGCTCTGAGAACGACGGGTGTGATAACGCACAGGGTGATGATGATGAGGTTGGAGATCCCACTTACTGTCAACCCACAGTCAGCCAAGAGATGAGGTCAGCAGAGGAGGTGGAGGAAGATGCTAGTGACGACGAGGTCAGGTTGCGCCTTCCTGGACAGAGACGTAGTACTGGAAGCACGTCAACAACTGCATCCTCAAACACAACTCTGCCTCTCACCACAAGTCGTGGTGGCTCTTCAGGTCGCATGGGTGCTAAGCCTTGCATAGCCTGGGCATTTTTTCAGATCGATAAAGATGACCCAACTCGTGTTATCTGTAACATTTGTCAGCAAAAGCTAAGTAGAGGCCAAAAAATACATAGTTTGAGTACTTCATGCATGAACCGGCACATGGACATGAAGCATAAGTTGCAGTGGGAAGCTCAGTGTGCTACAATGCGGCCTAGCCGGCCGGGCCAACCACCGTCTGCCATATCTTGTGCATCCGCGGCCTCTTCATCCTCTGTGACTGGGGGGACAGCAGTCACACCTGTTTTGGGGCGCAGACCTGCCACCTCTTTACCCGCAACAGCCAGCGTGATTGGCAGGTCATCATTTTCTTTGGAGGTGGTAACACCAGCTGGTGTTGAGCGCTGTCCGACATCGATAGCACCACCTTTGGATCAAGGCAACCTAACATGTCCACCTGCATCTTCCTCACAGACCGGCAGTTTGCCGGGGACACCCTTATCAACCCCGTCTAAGCACAATAGCCAGCCCTCGGTCCCTCAGATGTGGACAAGTAAAAGACCATTTCCTCCTAGCCCTGAGAAAGCTAAGAGGTTGAATTTCACCATCTGCAAGCTCTTGGCTACAGAAATGCTGCCTTTCCGCCTGGTGGACACAGAGGATTTTCGAGACCTTATGTCCGTCGCAGTGCCCCAGTACCAGATGCCCAGTCGGCACTACTTCTCAAAGAAAGGTGTGCCTGCGCTCCACCAGCATGTCGCACACAACATCACCGCTTCTTTGAGAAACTCTGTGTGTGACAGGGTGCATTTCACCACAGACACTTGGACGAGTAGGCATGGACAGGGGCGTTACATGTCGCTGACTGGGCACTGGGTAACTATGGTGACAGCAGGACAAGGGGCTGCTGTCCAATTCTTGCCGTCCCCACGAGTTGTGCGTCAATCCTCTTTATGTCAAAGTTCCTCCACTGCTTCTGCCTCCTCAACCTCCTCTCGGTCTTCCACCTGCACCCAAAGCCTGTCTGGTCATGCCACAAGCTTTCTAACTGCGCAGAAGGGATCCTGCACACCTCCTTACTATGCTGGCAGTAGGGCTCAACGTCATCAGACAGTTTTTACATTGAAATGTCTGGGAAATGTGAGTCACACAGCTGAGGAGTTGTGGTCAGCTCTGGAGAACCAATTTCATGAATGGTTGTCTCCACTGGACCTGAAACCAGGGATGGCCATGTGCGACAATGCTGCAAACTTGGGTGCCGCCCTTCGCCGGGGCAATGTCACACACGTGCCTTGTATGGCTCACGTGTTGAACCTGGTTGTCCAGCAATTTTTAGCCCACTATCCCAGACTAGATGGCCTTCTGCAGAGGGCACGGTCGCTGTGTGCTCACTTCCGCCGTTCGCATCCCGCAGCTCAGCGACTTACATCTCTACAGAAGTCGTTGGGCCTGCCACTTCACCGGCTAAAATGCGATGTGCCTACCCGGTGGAATTCAACTCTGCACATGTTGCAGCGACTGTGGCAGCACCGACAAGCCCTGGTGCAATATGTTCTGACGTATAGCCTGGGCCAACGAGATCCAGAGGTGGGGCAAATCACGCTGGAGGAGTGGTCTCAGATCAGGGACCTATGCACCCTTCTGCACAGTTTTGAAATGGCGACGAAGATGTTTAGTGCTGACGATGCCATTATCAGCATGACTATTCTGGTGATTTACATGCTGGAGCACATGTTAAACAGAATTCGGAGTCAGGTGGTGGCACAAGAGGAGGTGGAGGAAGTAGAGGAGGAGGAGTTGTATGCGGAAGGGCTAACATCTGCAAGGTCCAGACGGTCGGCAGCACCAAGGCGGCAGGCATGTGAGGGTGGGGGAGATGGTTTTACCAGGGTGCATGGTAGCAGCCAAACTAGTGAGGAAGGTGCAGGAGCCCAGGAAGAAGTGGAGGACGAACTGATGGAAGACTCATCAGATGAGGGAGACCTTGATCACATTTCTGTTGTGCAAGGTTGGGGGGAGAGGACAGAGGAAGGAAGCATGATTGTTACCTCGCCACCAACACAACAGGGACTTGGTGCTCCTGGATGCGCAACACACATGAGTGCCTTCTTGCTGCACTACCTGCAACATGACAGTCGAATTGTGAGAATTAGAAATAATCCTGACTACTGGGTTGCCACACTGTTAGATCCCCGGTACAAAAGTAAATTTGCAGAAATTATTCCTGCCATAGAAAGGGATGCACGCATGCAGGAGTATCAGCAGAGACTGTTGCAGAATCTTACATGTGCTTTTCCACAAAATATCAGTGGTGCACGTAGTGAATCTCACAGTTCCAACTTGCCAACCGTGGGACCGTCAAGTGTTCAGCACTCAAACAGTAACAGAACCACAGTATCTGCTGGTAACATCAATTTTGCGGAATCATTTCACCACTTTTTTAGCCCATCCTTTGCAAGGCCACAGGAGACAAGAAGTCTGACACATAGTCAACGCCTAGAGACGATGGTACAGGAGTATCTCCAAGTAAACATTGAAGCCATGACTGTGTCACTGGACCCTTGCTCTTTTTGGGCTTCCCATCTGGATAAATGGCCGGAGCTAGCCACTTATACCTTGGAGATCTTGTCATGCCCCGCAGCCAGCGTTCTGTCTGAACGTGTGTTCAGCGCTGCTGGTGGTGTGCTGACAGATCAGCGCACACGGCTCTCCACTGATAATGTTGACAGACTCACGTTCATAAAGATGAACAAAACATGGATCCGAAACGACTTTTCTACCCCTCTGTCATCCTGGGGAGAGTAAAAGCTTGATGATTGGTTAAAATCACCCTACCAACCGTTTTAAGCTTTCAAATTACTAATCATGTTTATCTGTATCTTGGCTGGAAAATAATTTGGGCTTTGTAGCAGTGTGCAGCACTGATTCTATTAGGCCATCTATAATAAGCTCCACCAGATTTAAAATTACTAATCATGTTTATCTGTATCTTGACTGGAAAATAATTTGGGCTTTGTAGCAGTGTGCAGCACTGATCCTATTAGGCCATCTATACTAAAGCTTCACCAGATTTAAAATTAATAATAAATTTTAGCTGCATCTAGCCCGGAAAATAATTTTGGGGCTCCGAGATGCGCAAGACACATAAGTGCCTTCTTGCTGCACTACCTGCAGCATGACCCTCATATTGTCAGAATTCGAAGTAATCATGACTACTGGGTTGCCACACTCTTAGATCCCCCAAACTTTTCGATCAACCTTTTCATTTTAATAAAGACCAAAAAAATGGTCATTTTTGAAATTATAAGCATTAGCAGGTTGCTAGAAACTGAAATCAAACAGTTTTCAACTCAAAACTTTATTCTAGGTGATGTTACATTTTCACATAGGACCCCTTGTTCGAAAGGAGCTTCTGAACTCTCTCGTCCATTGAATTTGTCAGGTTTTGGATGGTTTCTGCTTCAATTGTTTTGCATGAGGACAGAATACCCTCCCAGAGCTGTTGCTTAGATGTGAACTGCCTCCCGCCATCATAGACACTCCTTTTAATGATGCTCCAAAGGTTCTGAATGGTGTAGAGGTCAGGGGAGCATGGGGGTCACACCATAAGTTTGTCCCCTTTTATGCCCATATCAGCCAGAGATGCAGATGTTTTATGTGTAGCATGAGATGGTGCATTATCTTGCAAAAAAATGATCTTGCTGTGAAATACACGGTTCTTCTTCTTGAACCATGGCAGGAAGTGCTGTTTGAGAAAATCCACATACATTATGGAGTTCATCTTTAGCGCCTTCAGGGATCCTAAAGGGGTCGACAATCTCTCTCCCCATGATTCCAGCCCAAAACATTACTCCACTTCCTCCTTGTTGGCGCTTTAGCCGTGTTTGCGTGGGTTGTCCATCAACCAGCCATGCTCCACTCCATCCATCTGAACCATTGAGCGCTGCACGGCACTCATCCGTGAACAAAACAGTTTTGAAATCAGTCTTCATGTAATGTTTGGCCCACTGGAGCCGTTTCTGCTTGTGTGAAGTGGATAGAGGAGGTCGACAGGATGGCGTATGCACAGCTGCAAACCTCTGAAGGACCCTGCATCTTGTTGTTCGGGGGACGTTGGAGGCACCAGCAGCTTCAAAAACTTGTCTGCTGCTATGACAAGGCTTTTTTGCCGCTGCTCTTTCAACCTGACGTAATTGCCTGTAGGAAAGAGTCCTCAATTTGCCCTTATCAGCACGCACACGTGTGTACTGTGAATCAGCTACATACTTCTTGATTGCCAAGACACTTCATCCTGATCATCGCACAATGTTGATTGTAGTCATGCCTTGACCTAAACACTCCACAATTTGTTGCTTCTCAGCAGCCGACACATCCTTTTTCTTTCCCATTTTGGCAGAAAATGTAGGCTGCTTAATAATGTGAGACAGCCTTCTTAAGTAGTCTTGCCTTTCATTGGACACACCTGCCAAACTAATTAGCACAGGTGTCTGCAATTGCTTACAGTGATATAAAGAGCCCTGACACACATCACCATCAATGAGTTTAACTGACAAACAAACAAATTCTTCCCTTATCACTCCTAAACACTTTTTGCATAATAATTTGGAACACAGTGTATGTAGCGCCGGGGTCCCTGCCCTCTGCTAGGCAGGGACGCTGTTCCCCTCACCTCTCTGCTCCGTGTCCGGCGTCCTCCTCCCGCTCTGCTGGCAGCGCGCGCTCCTTCCCGGCCACTGTGCTTAGGGCGCGCGCGCGCGCTCTCCCTCCCTCTTAAAGGGGCCGCGCGCGCCGTCCTAAGGAGTCCCCGGCCAATGGCCGGAGGACTTCACCATATATAAGGCACCTCCTCCAAAATGGAGGTGCCCGAGCAATGTTGTTGCACTGTTCACTACTCTGCTTCAGCCCTCAGGTCCCGTTGCCAGTTACCTGCCAGATACCTGCCAGATTCCTGCCAGCTTGCTGTCTTATTCCTGCCTGATTATCTGCTACCTGCCTGCTAGTCTGAGGTCCGACGGTCTGCCTTACTACTCCTGTCAGTCTGTCTAAGGACCAGCCTGCCCGCTCACCTGGGAGCGCACATCAGCCACCTGCCTGCTTGCCTGAGGTCCGACGGTCTGCCTTCCAACTCCTGTCAGTCTGTCTATGGACCAGCTTGCCTGCTCACCTGGGAGCACACATCTGCTACATGCCTGCTAGCCTACCTGGAGGCTCCGCCGTCACGTGCTGTGACCACCTGCCTGTCCAGTGACTCATGCCCGCTCACCTGGGAGCGCTCATCTGCTGCCTGTCTGCTAGCCTACCTGGAGGCTCTGCCGTCACGTGCTGTGACCACCTGCCTGTCCAGTGACTCCTGCCCGCTCACCTGGGAGCGCTCATCTGCCGCCTGTCTGTTGGTCTTCCTGGAGGCTCCGCCGTCACATGCTGTGACCACCCGTTCATCCAGAGACTCTCGCCTGCTCACCTGGGAGCTCACGTCTATCATCAGCCGCCACAGGTCGTACCAACCCTTTACCTAGAGACTGCCCCGGTCACTTGCCGTGACCATCTGCCCGTTCATCCAGAGACTGCCCCGGTCACTTGCCGTGACCATCTGCCCGTTCATTCAGAGACTGCCCCGGTCACTTGCCGTGACCATCAGCCCGTTCATCCAGAGACTGCCCCGGTCACTTGCCGTGACTTCCAGCCCGTTCACTCAGAGACTGTCCCGGTCACCTGCTGTGACTTCCTGCCCGTCTTCCCTGGTCGCCACCCGCTCCCTTACAAGGACCGCCCCCTTGTATAGTAGCTCAGAGGTTCCGCCTCCCAGACCCATTACAGTGTACATGTGCTTTTCCACAAAACACCAGTGGTTCACGTAGTGAATCTTACAGTTCTAACTTGCCAACCGTGGTCTGTATGGAGTTGTTCAATAAAGGGCCCAAAATTAAGATAACATAGATGGGAGAGGTCTCTATGAATAGGAATTCCTAAGTATTTGATACCCTGTGAGGGCCAGGCAAAGGGAAAGTTGGACTGGATGGAATCCTATATGGATTTGGGGAGGGAGACATCGAGGGCCTCAGACTTCGCTGCATTGATTTTAAAATTTGACCATGTAACAAAGTGATCTATTTCAGCCATAACAGCATGGATGGATATATGTGATTGAGTGATATATACTAGGACATCATCAGCAAATAGAGAGCACTTGTACTCGGTGCCTCCCACCTCAATCCACCTAATATTGGGGTTATGGCGAATTGATGAGAGCAGGTGCTCCGTCACTAGGATGTATAAGAGAGGGGACAGAGAACATCCCTGCCTTGTCCCATTGGTGATTGTGAAAGGTGATGAAAATGTTCTGATGTGCCCCCTGGGCCTTGGGACACCCGGAGCCGGACCCTTTTTGGTGGATGCTGGTGGTTGTAGTCTCCGTGGCGGCGACCCGGTTCCGTGGCTCAGGGCGGTCAAACCAGTGGCGGAACTACTTATGTGGTTTTGATGTTTAAATGTCCGACTACGCCACCCGTGGATTGCGGTCAGAGTGAACCGCTGCTCCAGGGCAGACCGCTGAGGCTGGTGTTGTGGGTGCAGCAGAGCGTAGCATAACTCCCCACGGGAGGAGTATAGCCTCAGGGCAGTGTATGCGGAGGATGGGGGTGATGGTGCAGGGCAGCAGCAGTAACGACACGGAGTCAGTGATGCAGTCCAGGGCCTTTACTCACATTTCTTATTATCCAGACCACGTCTGCAGGTAACGGCTGCCCACGTCGTACTGTGCTCACCAGGTGAGGGGCTCAGACAACTCCCAGATAACTTTGGAGCGCTTCACAGGACCCCCTTTGTGTGTCCTTTGTCTGGCCTTTCTTACCAACCCTTCTGTCCGGCTGCCTCGGGCCTCCTCTTGGTAAACTTGGCGCCAGTTTCCCTGACCCTATGTGGTGCCTTCCTAGCGGGTGTAGCGAGGGGCTGCGCCACATAAAATGTCACAGCCTCCTGTTTCTAGCTGAGGGTCATTTCCTGCCTCCACTAGTTTCGGGGACCGGTCTCCCACTTTGGCCTGACCCCTCCACGCAGGTGGATTCGGGCATGCGGTGGCGACTCGCCCGTCCGCACCCCTGGGATCTCTTCGTTCCTCGTTCCTGGAGCCTTCTCCGCTCCTCTTCCTTCCTTCTCCCTCTTCCAGGCCTGGGCCTCTGTTACTAGGCCCGCCTCCGGAGCAGAGCTCATGCAGAGCCCCTTCTCCCTGCCACTTCTGCTCAGACTTCTCTGCACTGAACTAAGATGGTGCCCACCTTTTATACTCCCTTCTCAATGCACCCAGGAACTGCTTCCTCCCTGCTCCTGCACTACAGGGTTCCCCTTCCTCAGTGTTCCCTCCCCCGACTCCAGCCAGGAACAGGGACTGTCGTGCCCATCTCAGGGGCATATTGGTCGCCCTGCCCCACGGCAATGTGGTGTAATGCATGCAGGTGTCGGGTCCTGATCCACACTCCATCCTTACCTGAGAGTGAGATATCACACCTCTGGGTGAGGTGCAATACCTCTGTAGCAACCGAGCCCTCAGGGTGCTACAGTTCCATTTATCTTCAGCCTAGGTGATGTATTGCGATACAGGGCCGTGATTTTGGCTATAAAAGGGTCCCCTAGACCCCTACCCCAAGCTTTTTAAGAGAATCATATATGGCGTGCCAGGAGACTCTATGGAATGCTTTCTCAGCATCCAACGAGAGTATCTAATTACAAATTTTTAACTGCATCTAGCCCAGGAAATACTTTGTGCCTAGTAGCAGTGTCTGCTAGTCAGCGGATTATCCCGGCTGTTAAGCAAGCTACACCACCTGTAGTTTGGACACTTAAGTTTTTCAAAGGAAATGCTTCGGGACCACGGGATACTCAGTGAAGAGCATCAGGAGGCACCCCAAGGCATAGGGGCTGGGACTGGCAGTAGGATGCCTTGCGATCCTTATAAAAGCTTTTTAACTGCAGCAGCTTTAGTGGACGCTACTGGAGCTGGAATTACGCGGCTGCTGGCATGAGACTTGCCCTCCAATAGATCCTTGTAAATGGATTTAAAGTGTATTCATTCAAATTAGAGAGACAATTTAAATTAAAAAGCTTAGAGCTGCCTCCACCACAGGGGGGCTCGCTCGACCCACCAGCGGACAGGCACCAGTATTGGGAGAGGGGGGCTGGTCGTCAGGGTTCACCGCGGCTCTGGCACAAACCCGGCGACGCGGAGGTGGCACGGGCAGTAGCGGACTGAACGTGTCGGCTTCTCACTTTTTGGATTTTAGAAGGGCATGACATGCCTATATCTGTGTCTCCCCCTCCTTTTACTCCTCCACCTCTTTTCTTTTCGCATGACTATATGTACTTGTCACTTTTCCATGTGTTAGTTGTGTCTTCTGAGCAGTTTGTCAGCTTTTGGACACCTTTGAAGGTGTTTTCTATGTGTTTCTATGTGTTTTTGTTTGCCTGCCATTGGTTTTAACGGTGTTCGAAGTTGTTCGACGAACAGTTCGACGAACAGTTCGGCGAACACACGGGTGTTCGACGAACCGAACCGAACTCGAACACTACGGGGGTGGCTCAACACTAATAGAGATATTATGTCTGGGAGCAAGTGGGAGGTTTCTCTGGTCAGGAGCCCTAAGCATGCAACACGGTCCGCCCAGACCTGGGAGGGGAGGAATCTGCCCTTATAAACTGGGTCTGGGGCCGGATTAGGAAAGAGAGAGAAAGAGTTCAGTTCCAGACACAGGGAAAGTGACAACAGGAGCTCTGTAGGAGCAGGAGCGAGTGCCAGAGGCTGGAAGCTAGAAAGCTCGCCTTGGCTGAAGACACTAACCCGGACACGGAGTCCGAGGCTGTGGGGACATCCAGGTCCAGCAGCAGAATCCAACCGGCAGGGGATTCCATGTCCTCTGGCCTTAGAAACCCGAAGGCACGGTCACAAGCAAGGGACCAGCACCGCCATCGTGAAGCGAAGGCTAACGGAAGGCCCCAAGTCACCGGCCATACGGGTGAGCACCACACGGTATACTCAGGGACGTGGGCTACTTCTACCCGCATAGAGCAAGGTAGCCAGGAAAGAGTGCAGATAGTGGCGGAGGCCTACAACTCCAAATGGCCAGGGGAGATCCTGCTTGCTCACATACTGACCAGGCCCCTTCTGCTAACCAGTACTCCCGGGAGGGTCTGCTTTATACCATCAGTAAAGACCCTGAACTGCACCACACGTCTCTGTGATTCCTTGCCGCACAAGCACCATTATTATCGGGACGCTCACACCATCACTCCCATCATCCACATTAGCTGCCCTGAGGCAATACTTCTCCCGTGGGGAGTTATCCCATACTCGGCTGCGCAAACAACATCAGCCTCAGCGGTCGGCAGCGCAGCGGCGGTCCCCACTGACCGCAATCCACGGGTGGCGTAGTCGGACATTGCTATTACTTAAGACCGCCACTAGTTTGACCGCCCTTTGCACGGACCGGGTCACCGCCACGGAGAACTACAACCCCCAGCGATCCGGCTCCGGGTATTCCCCTGCACAGCACAGGCCCAGGGGGCGCGTCATATATAACAGACTGCAGTGCACATAGGACAAGAGGCTCCAGTTTTGGCTGCTACTGCTGTTAGATATTTCTAGAAATAGGCCCAGGTCTCAGGGGCCAGGAATATTTTTTTTGGGATCTTAATCCTCATTATTTGCTTAAAAAGCAATCCAGAGAACACAGTTTTTCTGCGCCATTTGCTTGTTGGCACTGCAGAATACAGCCAGGTCCTTTCCATATTACAGCACTAAAAATCCAGCTATTTAAAGCTGTGTTTTCTCCGTCACACGGATCACATATACGTTTTCAGAAAACTGCCATTTCTGACCTCCATTAAAAATTTGTTCCAGTGTGTCAGTGAAGCAATTGACACCAGTTTGCTGTTCAAATTAATTACCTACAGGCCAGCTATTTAAAACTGTGGTTTGTCCGTTACACTGATCACATATACGTTTTCAGAAAATACTGCCATTTCTGGCCTCCATTAAAAATTTTTTCAGTGTGTCAGTGAAGCAATTGACACCAGTTTGCTGTTCAAAATAGTTACCTACCAGCCAGGTATTTAAAACTGTGTTTTCTCTGTCACACGGATCACATATACGTTTTCAGAAAATACTGCCATTTCTGGCCTCCATTAAATTTTTTTTCAGTGTGTCAGGGAAGCAATTGACACCAGATTGCTGTTCAAGCTAGTTACCTACAGGCCAGGTATTTAAAATTGCGGATCACATATAAGTTTGCTCCAAATTCAGTAATTTGTTGTGAGCGTGGAAGATATTGTTCTCCATTTAAAATGGGCAAGCCATGTGGCAAGGGACGGGGAACTGGACGTGATGGTGATGATGGTGCATGCAGAGGCCAAGGCCGTGGGCAAGCTGAAATTGTGCCACAACAAACACCCACATCTTCTCGCTCAACCTTCCTGTCCCAATTAATAGGGGACCATAGGACACCGCTATTGAACCCAGAGCAGTGTGAAAAGGTTATTGGTTGGATAGCAGATAATTCTTCCAGTCACTTAGCCACCACCACCACCATGTCTTCCACATGGTAAAGTCTCAGTAGCTGTGAGTCTGGACCGCATATTCCTCACCCTGAACATCCCACCATGCCGAGTGACCAGAGACAACTGATCCCACACTTGGACACTCCGAAGAGCTGTTCACTTTCCCATTTATAGATTCGGGCCTCTCGCCCGGTCCACTTGAAGCGAGGCATAGAGGAGATCGCATGTAGCAATGCCCAAATATTTGAGCAGCCACGGTCACATGAAGGCAATGGTGGGAAAGTGTCACAAGAGGTGGACTATGATGAGACACAATTGCCAGAAAGTCAGGAGGAGGACCAGAGTGCGGAAGTGGAAGACGAGGTGGTGGATGATATAGTAACTGACCCAACCTGGCAGGAGGACATGCAGAGCGAGGAGAGCAGCACACAGGGGGAGGGAGGCAGAGCACCCCAACAGTCAGGAAGAAGCAGTTTGGTGGCCGCAGAAAGAAGGCAGGCAACCGTTCTCCTTAACACCAACACAAAGGAAGTTGCCAGGACAACTGTTAGGTCTTCCCGAGTCTGGTTGTTTTTTAAAGACTCTGACGACAAACCCAAAAAGGCCATTTGCACCACCTGCCAGACCAGCATCAGCAGGGGTGACAAAACGACCAACCCGACCACCACCAGCATGATCAGGCACATGGCAGCAAAGCACCTGGATTTGTGGCCCGAATCCCAGGGTCCAGGAACAGTGTCTGCGGGTCTCACCATTGCTTCTTCTGCTGTTGTGCATGCAAGTCAATCCCCTGTCCATGGTGCATGCGAAGATGTCTCCTGGCCTGCACCTATCACTGCAGACTCTCAAGTAGCAGCATCAGGAAGCACGTCCACATCCTTGTTGCTGGGGCACAGCGTTCAGTTGTCCCTACCCCAGTACTTGGAATGCAAGCGCAAATACACAGCCAACGCCCCACAGGCCACAGTACTAAATTCCCACATTTCACGACTGCTTGCGCTCAAAATGTTGCCTTTTAGGCTTGTGGAGACAGAAGCATTCCACAACCTGATGGCGGCGGCCGTCCTTCGGTACTCGGTCCCCAGCCGCCACTATTTCTCCCAGTGTGCCGTCCCCGCATTACACAAGCAAGTGTCCCAAAACATTAGCCATGCCCTCAACAATGCAGTTACCGGGAAAGTCCACCTAACCACGGACACATGGACAAGTGCTTTTGGGCAGGGACGGTACATCTCGTTAACGGCACACTGGCTTAACATAGTGAAAGCCGGGACCCAGTTGGACCTTGGGACAGAACACGTCCTCCCGACGCCAAGGGTTGCGGGCCCTAGGTCAATCAGGGTTGCCCCCACAGTCTACAGCTCCTGCACCTCCTCCTCCTCAGCCTCCTCCTCCTCTGTCTACATCTCCAAAATGACCACATCAGTCACAAGCTGGAAGCACTGCAGCACTGCCTTGGCTGTGCTGAAGCTAATATGCTTAGGTGACAAACCGCTCAGAGCTGAAGAGTTGTGGACAGCTCTGAAAGAGCAGGCAGGTCTGTGGCTCACACCGCTGAACCTACAGCCAGGCATGGTCGTGTGTGACAATGGCCGGAACCTGGTGACGGCTCTGAGGCGAGGCGAGCTCACACACGTACCATGCCTGGCCCATGTGCTTAACCTCGTGGTTCAGCAGTTTCTCAAATCCTACCCGGAGCTTCCAGATCTGCTTGTTAAAGCCTGTGTGCCCATTTTAGAAAGCTACCAACAGCTTCTGCCACCCTTGCCGTGTTTCAGCAGCGTATGCAGCTTCCGGCTCACAGACTGGTATGTGATGTCCCCACGCATTGGAACTCTACACTGCAGATGTTGGGAAGGATTTGTGAGCAGAAGAGGGCAGTTGTTGAGTACCAGCATCAACAAGGCCGTCGGTATTCAATTCAGACTCCACACATAAGACCTCAAGAGTGGATATGGATTTTAGACATATGTACCATCCTCCAAAACTTTGGGGACTCCACCTAGATGGTGAGCGGTGATGGCGCCATAATTAGCGTCACCATCCCGCTTCTCTGTCTTCTGAAACGCTCTCTGCTCACAATCAAAGAGGATGCATTGCAGGCGGAGCACGATGAGATGGAGCAAGGAACCATACAGGGTGATTAAACACAGCCCAGCCTCATCTTATCCCAACATGGATTGGGGGACGAGGAAGAGGAGGAGGAGGAAGAACAGGAGATAGTTTCATGCGCTATCGACGGTACTACCTGCACAAATGTCATACCATCTGTTCAGCGTGGATGGACAGAGGACAGAGAGGAGGAGGAGGAGAGCATGGTCAGTCATCCTCTTGGTGAGGACACGGAAGTCTTGCCTGTTAGCAGTCTGGCACGCATGGCTGAGTTTATGTTACGCTGCCTTTCCCATGACCCTCGCGTTCTCAAAATTTTGGGTGACAGTCATAACTTTTTGGTGACACTTCTAGACCCACGCTACAAGGAGAACTTTATATCTCTTATTCCTGAGGCGGACAGGTCTACATAAATGGGGCAGTACCAGAAGGCCCTTGTTGCGGAACTACGCTGTGTTCCAAATTATTATGCAAATAATATTTTCTCAGATTTTCCCAAATTACCTATATGAATTGCAGTCATTGTAATTTTCCAGTCAAATAACTATTAGAGTACAATTGAAAGGTTTTTGTACAAACTGCCTATGTTAACAGTATATTTAAAAAAAAAATAAAAAACTCAAACTGCACTCAAAATGTATGTTCCAAATTATTATGCACAGCAGAGTTTTCAACCTTTTCATTTTAATAAAGAACAAAAAAATGGTCATTTTTGAAATTGTAAGCATTAGCAGGTTATTAGAAACTGAAATCAAACAGTTTTCATCTCAAAACTTTATTCTAGGTGATGTTACATTTGCACATAGGACCGCTTGTTGGAAAGGAGCTTCTGAACTCTCTCGTCCATTGAATTTGTCAGGTTTTGGATGGTTTCTGCTTCAATTGTTTTGCATGAGGACAGAATACCCTCCCAGAGCTGTTGCTTAGATGTGAACTGCCTCCCGCCATCACAGACACTCCTTTTGATGATGCTCCAGAGGTTCTCAATGGGGTTGAGGTCAGGGGAGCATGGGGGCCACACCATAAGTTTGTCCCCTTTTATGCCCACAGCAGCCAGAGATGCAGATGTGTTATGTGCAGCATGAGACGGGGCATTATCATGCATGAAAATGATCTTGCTGCGGAATGCACGGTTCTTCTTCTTGAACCATGGACGGAAGTGCTGTTTGAGAAACTCAACATACATTATGGAGTTCATCTTTACCCCTTCAGGGATCCTAAAAGGGCCGACAATCTCTCTCCCCATGATTCCAGCCCAAAACATAACTTCACCTCCTCCTTGTTGGCGCCGTAGCCGTGTTTGCATGAGGTGTCCATCAACCAGCCATCCTCCACTCCATCCATCTGGACCATCGTAAAAAAAAAAATTGGCGTGGGGTTCCCCGTAATTTTAGTCTCTAGCGGAGGTTAAGCAGACGGCTGGGGCAGATGTTTGAAGACTGGGAAGGGGGTAATACCCACGGAGCTTTCCAGGCTACTAATATCAGCCCTCAGCTAAATACCTAGCCTTTACTAGCTATTAAAATGGGGGACCCCCAAAAAAAATGACGTGGGGTCCCCCCTATTTTAATAGCTAGCAAAGGCTAGGCAGACAGCTGGGGGCTGATATTAATATCCCAGGAAGGGTGCCATGAATAATGGCCCCCTCCCAGACTTGAAACACCAGCCGTTAGGCTGCCTAGAAATGGCGCATCCATAAGATGCGCCAATTCTGGCACTTAGCCTCGCTCTTCCCACTGCCCTGTAGCGGTGGCAGTGGGGTAATAGGGCTGGGGTTGATGTCAGCTTATAATGCCAGCTGACATCAAGCCCAGGTTAGTAATGGAGAGGCGTCTATAAGACACCCCCATTACTAACCCCATAGTCAAAGTAAAAAAAAAAAACACAAACACCCAGAATAAAATACTTTAATTGAAATAAACACACAATTCTTTATTGTTCTAAATTAAACCATACTTACCATCATGCCCATTCCAGCTGAAGCCAATGTCTTCTGCAATAAATTAAAATAATAAACCAACATCATCCTTACATTTCCATGGTTCTCACGACGGCTCCAGCTCTGCTACATTCACAAGGCCGTCTGGATCGCAGCCGAAAGCTGCCATCCAGCTTGCCATGCCGCAGACACTGAGAAGCACAGGCATGCTTGCGCTCCTCAGTGTCTGGCTGTGACGGCATCCAGATGAGCCGGGTTCATGTTCAATGAACTCAGCTCACCTCATGCATGTCACTGACAGCGTGGGAGAATTCTCCTGTGCATGCGGTGAATTCTCCTGCGAATGCGGTGAGCGCAGGAGAATTCTCCCACGCTGGGATGGCATTGAGATGACAGGCTGGATCGCAGCTGAGCGCTGCCATCCAGCTTGTCATCTCAATGCCATCCCAGCGTGGGAGAATTCTCCTGCGCTCACCGAATGCGCAGGAGAATTCTCCCACGCTGTAAGTGACATGCATGAGGTGAGCTGAGTTCATTGGACATGAACCCGGCTCATCTGGATGCCATCACAGCCAGACACTGAGGAGCGCAAGCTACATTCACAAGGCCTCTGGATCGCAGCCGAAAGCTGCCATCCAGCTTGCCATGCTACAGACACTGAGAAGCGCAGGCATGCTTGCGCTCCTCAGTGTCTGGCTGTGACGGCATAAAGATGAGCCAAGGTCATGTCTAATGAACTCAGCTCACCTCATGCACGTCACTGACAGCGTGGGAGAATTCTCCTGCGCTCAGCACTTGAGCAGAAGAATTCTCCCATGCTGGGATGGCATTGAGATGACAGGCTGGATCACAGCTGAACACTGCCATCCAGCTTGTCATCCTTCAGAGACACGCAGAGCGCAAGCATTCCTGCGCTTCTCAGTGTCTGCGGCATGGCAAGCTGGATGGCAGCTTTTGGCTGCGATCCAGCCTGTAATGTCAATATAGCAGAGCTGGAGCCTTCCTCGGAACCATGGAAAGGTAAGGATGATGTTGCTTTATTATTTTACTTTTATTGCAGAAGACATTGGCTTCAGCTGGAATGGGCGTGATGGTAAATATGGTTTAATTTAGAACATTAAAAAATTGTGTGTTTATTTCAATTAAAGGACTTTATTCTGGGTGTTGTGTTTTTTAAATACTTTACTAGAAATTCATGGCAGTCATGTCTAATATTGGTGTGACCCCATGAATTTCGGGCTTAGGGCCAGCTGATAATGCCAAGCTGGCCCTAACCCCTTTATTAGACAGTGAGCCACCGCACCAGGGCCCTGGATGAGTTGGGTACAGCGCCAGAAGATGGCGCTTCTATGAACGTGCGATTTTCTGGGGTGGCTGCGTACTGCAATTTGCAGCGGGGGGGGGGGCAGAAAGCTTGGGCCTCCCTGTGCTGCGGATTCCAGCTCCCAGCTGCCTAGTTGTACCTGGCTGGACACAAAAATAGGGCGAAGCCCCATGTATTTTTTTTTAATTATTTCATGAAATTCATGAAATAATTTAAAAAAAAAGGGCTTCCCTATATTGCTGGGTCCGGCCAGGTACAAATAAGCTGCTGGTGGTTGGGGGCAGCCCGTTCCTTGATGCTGTACCTGGTTGGCACACAAAAATATGGCGAAGCCCACGTCAAAATTTTTGGAAAAAATTAATTAAAAAATAATAAAAAAAAATAATAATTTAGGGACTGCATCTTTATTAACCCCTCAAGTGAAGGGGTTAATAAAGATGCAGTCCCTAAATGTGTTTTTTTCTAAAAATTTTATTGAATTTTTCACCAAATATTTGACGTGGCCTTCGCCATATTTTTGTGTCCAGCCAGGTACAGCAGGCAGGAATGGGCTGCCCCCAACCACCAGTTGCCTATTTGTACCTGGCTGGAAACAAAAAAACAGGGAAGCCATTTTTGTAATTATTTAATGAAATAATGAAAAAAAAATTGCCGTGGGGCTTCGCCCTATTTTTGTGTCCAGCCAGGTACAGCAGGCAGGAACGGGCTGCCCCCAACCACCAGCTGCCTATTTGTACCTGGCCGGACACAACAATATAGGGAAGCCCTTTTTTATTTTAAATTATTTCATGAATTTCATGAAATAATTAAAAAAAAGAAATACGTGGGGCTTCTCTCTATTTTTGTGTCCAGCCAGGTACATATAAGCAGCTGGGGGCTGGAATCCGCAGCGCAGGGAGGCCCAAGCTTTCTGCCCCCCCTGCTGCAAATTGAAGTCTGCAGCCACCCCAGAAAATGGCGCGTTCATAGAAGCGCCATCTTCTGGCGCTGTACCCAACTCATCCAGGGCCCTGGTGAGGTGGATCACTGGGTAATAAAGAGGTTAGGGCCAGCTTGGCATTATCAGCTGGCCCTAATCCCAAAATTCATGGGGTCACACCAATATTAGACATGACCGCCATGAATTTCTAGTAAAGTATTTAAAAAAACACAACACCCAGAATAAAGTCCTTTAATTGAAATAAATACACTATTTTTTAATGTTCTAAATTAAACCATACTTACCATCATGCCCATTCCAGCTGAAGCCAATGTCTTCTGCAATAAAAGTAAAATAATAAAGCAACATCATCCTTACCTTTCCATGGTTCCCAGGACGGCTCCAGTTCTGCTACATTGACATGACAGGCTGGATCACAGCCAAAAGCTGCCATCCAGCTTGCCATGCCGCAGACACTGAGAAGAGCAGGCATGCTTGCGCTCTGCATGTCTCTGAAGGATGACAAGCTGGATGGCAGCATTCAGCTGCGATCTAGCCTGTCATCTCAATGCCATCCCAGCATGGGAGAATTCTCCTGCTCAAGGGCTGAGCGCAGGAAAATTATCCCACACTGTCAGTGAAGTGTATGAGGTGAGCTGAGTTCATTGGACATGACCTCGGCTCATCTGGATGCCGTCACAGCCAGACACTGAAGAGCGCAAGCATGCCTGCGCTTCTCAGTGTCTGCGGCATGGCAAACTGGATGGCAGCTTTTGGCTGCGATCCAGCCTGTCATGTGAACATAGCAGAGCTGGAGCCGTCGTGGGAACCATGGAAAAGTAAGGATGATGTTGGTTTATTATTTTACCTTTATTGCAGAAGACATTGGCTTCAGCTGGAATGGACGTGATGGTAAGTATGGTTTAATTTAGAACAATAAAGAATTGTGTGTTTATTTCAATTAAAGGACTTTATTCTGGGTGTTTGTGTTTTTTTTTTAACTTTGACTATGGGGTTAGCAATGGGGGCGTCTTATAGACGCCTCTCCATTACTAACCTGGTCTTGATGTCAGCTGGCATTATAAGCTGACATCAACCCCAGCCCTATTACCCCACTGCCACCGCTACAGGGCAGTGGGTAGAGCGAGACTAAGTGCCAGAATTGGCGCATCTTATGGATGCCCCATTTCTGGGGTGGCTGACGGCTGGTATTTCTAGCCTGGGAGGGGGCCAATATTCATGGCACCCTTCCTGGGCTATTAATATCAGCCCACAGCTGTCTGCCTAGCCTTTGCTAGCTATTAAAATAGGGGGGACCCCACATCATTTTTTTTGGGGTCCCCTATTTTAGTAGTTAGTAAAGGTTAGGTATTCAGCTGGGGGCTGAAATTAGTAACCTGGGAAGCTACGTGGGTATTACCCCCTTCACAGGCTTCAAACATCTGCCCCAGCCATCTGCTTAACCTCCGCTAGAGACTAAAATTACAGGGAACCTCACGCCAATTTTTTTTTAAATAAATCCTTTATTTTAACACTAAATGACAAGTACAGTAATCAACACTGTCACTGTACTTATTATATATGTGACTGACATGTTTCTATCTATCTAATCTATGTGTGATGCTCTATTCCTTCTATTCTAAATTGTCGGGTACCGATGCTGAATTGCCGGCCGGCTTTTTTAAAGAGACGGTGCATGAAAAACGCTATTATTTTTTTAAATAAATCCTTTAACACTAAATGACAAGTACAGTAACCAACACTGTCACTGTACTTCTTATATATGTGACTGACATGTTTCTATCTATCTAATCGATGTGTGATGCTCTATTCTTTCTGTTCTAAATTGTCGGGTACCGGTGTATGCTGCTGCTGAATTGCCGGCCGGCTTTTTTAAAGAGAGTGTCTTTTGAGCACTTTGTATGCTTTTTACACCTTTGAAGGTGTTTTCTATGTGTTTTCTATATATTTCTATGTGTTTTTGTTTGCCTGCCATTGGTTTTAACGGTGTTCAATGGTGTTCGACGGTGTTCGACAAACAGTTCCACGAACATCCCGGTGTTCGACGAACCGAACCCGAACACTACGGGGGTGGCTCAACACTACTTTTAATTATTGGGTATCCAAGCTGGATACGTGGAATGAGCTGGCTCGCTAAGCCTTGGAAGTCCTGGCCTGCCCTGCTGCCAGCGTTTTATCAGAGCGTGTTTTTAGTGCCGCTGGTGGAATTATAACTCATAAGCGCATCCGCCAGTCAGCTGAAATTGCTGACAAGCTGACTCTTATAAAAATGAACAAGGGCTGGATTGGGCAAGACTTCTTAACACCACAGAATGATAGCAGCGTAACATAAAATCAAATCCAGTGTCTTATTTTGGGAGGTGTATTCCCTTGCACCTCTTCACACCCACACATGGGTATACTCTTCCTGATTTTAGCTATTTGCTCTTGTCCTCCTCTTTCTCCTCAACCTCATCCTCCACCACCATACCACCAGAGTGACCGTGGTCCATGATGCAACACTCACATAATTTTTTTAAAGGGTGTTTATGATGCCCGTAAAAATAAAAATATATACAGTATGTTCATGTATACCCCCCCAGTGGTAACTGTTTGTCAGCCCATACACTTAGTGCATGGGCATTACATGAATAGGAGACCCGCTCCTTTCTAATGGGAACATTTTTTATGAGGCCCTCTAAGTCTCTTCCAAGGGGCATTGGAGTGCCTCCCAATTTTTGCCAGCCCTTGCATTCACTGCATAGGCAAACACTATGGGAGACCCTCTGCTTTCTAGTGGGAATTTGTCATTACTGTGGCCCTGCTCTATGTGTCTTTAAATTCTTAGTGGGGTTTTCCTAAATTTGGTCAGCCGTTGGACTCACTGCATACCCTATAACTGTATAGCAGACCCTCTCCTTTCTAATGGGAATTTGTTGTTACTGTGGCCCTGCTCTATGAGTCTTTAAATTCTTAGTGGGTTTTTTTCTAAAATTTGTCAGCCGTTGGACTCACTGCATACCCTATAACTGTATAGCAGACTCTCTCCTTCCTAATAGGAATTTGTTGTTACTGTGGTCCTGCTCTATGTGTCTTTCAATTTTTAGTGGGTTTTTTCCTAAAATTGGTCAGCCGTTGCAATCACTGCATACCCTATAACTGTATAGCAGACCCTGTCCTTTCTAATGGGAATTTGTTGTTACTGTGGCCCTGCTCTATGTGTCTTTAAATTCTTAGTGGGGTTTTTCCTAAAATTGGTCAGCCGTTGCACTCACTGCATACCCTATAACTGTATAGCAGACCCTCTCCTTTCTAATGGGAACATGTTGTACTTATTACTGTGGCCCTGCTCTGTGTGTCTTTAAATTCTAAGTGGGGTTTTTCCTAAAATTGGTCAGCCGTTGGTCTCACTGCATACCCTATAACTGTATAGCAGATTCTCTCCTTTCTAATGGGAACATGTCGTACTTGTTACTGTGGCCCTGCTCTATGTGTCTTTAAATTCTTAGTCGTGTTTTTACTAAAATTGGCCAGCCGTTGGACTCACTGCATACCCTATAACTGTATAGCGGACCCTCTCCTTTCTAATGGGAACTTGTTGTACTTATTACTGTAACTCTGCTCTGTGTGTCTTTAAATTCTTATTGAGGTTATTCCTAAAATTTGTCAGCCGTTGGACTCACTGCATACCCTATAACTAATAAATAGATTGCGGCCCACATAATAAATCATGTGGGTAGGGGGTCTCAGCTCTGAGCCAGATCCCCATTCCCACATGGCCTACTCAACTTCATACATAAAATTCAGGAGGACAGCTGAGTAGAATGGCATAGAAAACTTTATTACAAATCATTAAAAAGACAGTACGTCACTATAGTAACATTAGCACGTAATTAAGACAAGCAGACATTAGGTCCCACATATTGCATATAGTCTGGTCAAGACAGGGGTTCACCCCAACAATCAAAAGCACCTGTTGGTGTTAAAATCGGGAGATGGCTATATCAAGACATAATCTGTAATGACTCACAAATGGGTAAGATAATCCCAAAAATTCCAAAAATCATTTTCTGCCAAACTCACCAGAATATAAAGGGACCCCAGACCAGTAGAAAGTAATGCAGGGACAGGGCACAGGATGGAAAAAGAGCCTCAACGCGCATTTCGCTGACAGAAGACCTTGCTTTCTCAAGAGGCACAGGTATACAGTAAAAACATAGCCCCGTAATCCATAATGGACAGGGCAGGGTCTGCAAGAGAGCCAACAGCATCAAACGTCTCATATAATCAAATATTACATTTCAGAGAAAGGACGAGATCCCCAAGTTCTCATTGAGGCCCCGCGGAGCCATGGTGTTCAGGGTGACAATACACCTGGCTTCTCTTTGGGCCAGTAGTTGCTTGCCGTTACCGCCCCGGGAGCCCAGATGTATGACATCTATGCCGCGAAACTTCAGTGTCCGTGGCTCACTATTATTGACTACCTTGAAGTGATGCGGCAAAGTCTTGAGCTCCCAGGGGTCAGTCACGGTCCGAGCTGCGCCAATGTCCCGCACATGTTCATGCACTCTGATTCTCAGCTCTCTTGTAGTGAGTCCCACATATATTAATTGACAACAACATGTGGCATAATATACCACATGGGTTGTACCGCATGAGATGTAGTTGCGGATTTTGAACTCACGAGAGCCATCAGAGGACGTGAACGAATTACTGCGCAGGACATTGGCGCAGGCTGTACAATGGCCACAGGGAAAGCAACCAACCATGGGTCCGCGGGACCCAAATGGACTTGTCACGGGGGGGGGGGGACATAATGACTAGACACAAGCAGGTCACCCAAATTGTTGGCCTGCCGAGGAGTCCTTTGTGGATAGCTGCCTATTGAATCTCGTAGGGAGGGCTCCACACTGAAAACACTCCAATGTCGTGAAAGAATCTGCCGCATACTCCCCCACTCATGGTTGTATGTGGAGATGTAGCGGATTCTTTCTATTGTTCCCTGTCTTGATGCACTTGGTGGGTAAATGAGATGATTACGGAGTGTGTTCTGTGCTCTTGCATAGCCACGGCCGATGGAGCGGTTGCTGTACCCCCGATGTCTGATACGTTCAGCCAGATCAGAAGCCTGTCTTTCCAATTTGAAATCAGTAGAGCAGATCCACCTCATCCTTAGGAATTGTCCGACCGGGACAGAGTTAATCTTAGAAGGGTCATGGGCAGAGGCCGCATGTACCAAAGAATTAACCGAGGTAGGTTTTCTGAAGACATCAGTCTGAATAGTGTGGTCCTCACCCATCTCCAGACTGACGTCCAAAAAATCGATCCATTTGTGATGATACGTATAAGTCAATTTAATAGAGAGGTGATTTAAATTAAGCTGCTTCATAAACTCGTTAAGCTCCTCCACCGTCCCCCGCCAAAAGAATAGAACATCATCAATATATCTAAGCCATGACACAACGCGGTCAGTGCCGCGGATGCCCTTGTTGCCAAAAATATCCCTCTCCCAGGACCCTAGGAAGAGATTAGCATACGAGGGCGCACAGGCCGCCCCCATTGCTGTGCCATGCCTCTGTAGTTACACCGTATCTTTAAACAAAAAATAATTATGGTGGAGGAGCTCAAGGATGAAGTCATGTGAAGGGCTGTCCAGGTTGGAAGCCCCTAAGGAAAAGGCGGACGGCAGACAGGCCCAGATCGTGGCTGATACATGTATAAAGGCTCTCAACATCGGCGGTGACCAGCAAAATATCATCCGTCACAAGGACGCCATCGACATGCCTTAGGACGTCCATCGTGTCCTTGATATATGAGGGGAGTGTCTCCACAAGTGGGCGAAGGCGGCTGTCAATATATTGACAGATGGGAAGTAAAAAAGTTTGGGCACCCCTATTAATCTTAAGCTTAATGTTTTATAAAAATTGGTGTTTTTGCAACAGATATTTCAGTTTGATATATGTAATAACTGTTGGACACAGTAATGTTTCTGCCTTGAAATGAGGTTTATTGTACTAAAAGAAAATGTGCAATCGCATTCAAACAAAATTTGACAGGTGCATAAGTATGGGCACCTCACCAGAAAAAGTGACATTAATATTTAGTAGATCCTCCTTTTGCAAAAATAACAGCCTCTAGTCGCTTCCTGTAGCTTTTAATGATTTCCTGGATCCTGGATGAAGGTATTTTTGACTATTCCTCTTTAAAAAACAATTCCAGTTCAGTTAAGTTTGATGGTCGCCGAGCATGGACAGCCCTCTTCAAACGAACCCACAGATGTTCAATGATATTCAGGTCTGGGGACTGGGATGGCCATTCCAGAACATTGAAATTGTTCCTCTGCATGAATGCCTGAGTAGATTTGGAGCGGTGTTTTGGATCATTGTCTTGCTGAAAGATCCATCCCCTGTGTAACTTCAACTTTGTCACTGATTCTTGAACATTATTGTCAAGAATCTGCTGATACTGAGTGGAGTCCATGCGTCCCTCAACTTTAACAAGATTCACGGTGCCGGCATTGGCCACACAGCCCCAAAGCATGATGGAACCTCCACCAAATTTTACTGTGGGTAGCAAGTGTTTTTCTTGGAATGCTGTGTTTTTTTGCCGCCATGCATAATGCCTTTTTGTATGACCAAACAACTCAATCTTGGTTTCATCAGTCCACAGGACCTTCTTCCAAAAGGAAATTGGCTTCTCCAAATGTGCTTTTGCATACCTCAGCCGACTCTGTTTGTGGCGTGCTTGCAGAAACGGGTTCTTTCGCATCACTCTCCCATACAGCATCTCCTTGTGCAAAGTGCGTTGTATAGTTGACCGATGCACAGTGACACCATCTGCAGCAAGTTGATGCTGCAGCTCTCTGGAGGTGGTCTGAGGATTGTCCTTGACTGATCTCACCATTCTACTTCTCTGCCTTTCTGATGTTTTTCTTGGCCTGCCACTTCTGGCCTTAACAAGAACTGTCCCTGTGTTCTTCCATTTCCTTACTATGTTCCTCACAGTGGAAACTGACAGGTTAAATCTCTGAGACAGCTTTTTGTATCCTTCCCCTGAACAGCTATGTTGAATAATCTTTGTTTTCAGATCATTTGACAGTTGTTTTGAGGAGCCCATGATGCCACTCTTCAAAGGAGATTCAAACAGGAGAACAACTTGCAAGTGGCCACTTTAAGTAGCTTTTCTCATGATTGCATACACCTGGCTATGAAGTTCAAAGCTCAATGAGGTTACAAAACCAAAAAAGTGCTTTAGTAAGTCAGTAAAAAGTAGGTAGGAGTATTTAAAACAAGAAAATGATAAGGGTGCCAATTCTTATGCACCTGTCAAATTTTGTTTGAATGCAGATTGCACATTTTCTGTTAGTACAATAAACCTCATTTCAAGGCAGAAACATTACTGTGTCCAACAGTTATTACATATATCAAACTGAAATAGCTGTTGCAAAAACACCAATTTTTATAAAACATTAAGCTTAAGATTAATAGGGGTGCCCAAACTTTTTCATATAACTGTATTTTGTTAGAAAAGCGTGATGCCACCAAGTACGGGTTCTACGTTTCAGCAGTATTTTAAACTTGTTGATGCTCTCCTGCAGGCCATGACCTGTACCAAAACCAATGTCCGCATTGTCACCAGAAAGTTCATTCAGTTGGGTGAGCCAGGTGTGATCCCGGGTTCGGAAGTCCATATCGGGCCTATAACACACTGTGAAAACACAGAAACCAATTAATAAATAGATTGCGGCCCGCATAATAAATCTTGTGGGTAGGGGGTCTCAGCTCTGAGCCAGATCCCCGTTGCCACATGCCTACTCAAATTCATGCATAAAATTCAGGAGGACAGCTGAGTAGAATGGCCTAGAAAACTTTATTACAAATCATTAAAAAGATAGTACGTCACTATAGTAACATTAGCACGTAATTAAGACAAGCAGAAATTAAGTCCCACATATTGCATATAGTCTGGTCAAGACAGGGGTTCACCCCAACAATCAAAAGCACCTGTTGGTGTTAAAATCGGGAGATGGATATATCAAGACATAATCAATCATGACTCACAAATGGGTAAGATAATCCCAAAAATTCCAAAAATCATTTTCTGCCAAACTCACCAGAATATAAAGGGACCCCAGACCAGTAGAAAGTAATGCAGGGACAGGACACAGGGTGGAAAAAGAGCCTTGATGAGTGTTTCGCCGACAGAAGACCTGGCTTTCTCAAGAGGCACCAAGTAAATATAACTGTATAGCAGACCCTCTCCTTTCTAATAAGAACATGTCGTACCTTGTTACTGTGGCCCTGCTCTATGTGTCTTTAAGTTCTTAGTGGGGTTTTTCCTAAAATTGTTCAGCCATTGGACTCACTGCTAGTGTTGAGCCACCCCCGTAGTGTTCGAGTTCGGTTCGGTTCGTCGAACACCCATGTGTTCGCCGAACTGTTCGTCGAACTGTTCGTCGAACACCTTCGAACACCGTTAAAACCAATGGCAGGCAAACAAAAACACATAGAAACACATAGAAAACACCTTCAAAGGTGTCCAAAAGCTGACAAACTGCTCAGAAGACATAACTAACACATGGAAAAGTGACAAGTACATATAGTCATGCGAAAATAAAAGAGGTGGAGGAGTAAAAGGAGGGGGAGACACAGATATAGGCATGTCATGCCCTTCTAAAATCCAAAAAGTGAGAAGCCGACACGGCCAGTCCGCTCCTGCCTGTGCCACCTCCGTGTCGCCGGGTTTGTGCCAGAGCCGCGGTGAACCCTGATGGCCAGCCCCCCTCTCCCAATACTGGTGCCTGTCCGCTGGTGGGTCGAGCGAGCCCCCCTGTGGTGGAGGCAGCTCTAAGCTTTTTAATTTAAATTGTCTCTCTAATTTGAATGAATACACTTTAAATCCATTTACAAGGATCTATTGGAGGGCAAGTCTCATGCCAGCAGCCGCGTAATTCCAGCTCCAGTAGCGTCCACTAAAGCTGCTGCAGTTAAAAAGCTTTTATAAGGATCGAGCTCGGCTGTCCACCGCAAGGCATCCTACTGCCAGTCCCAGCCCCTATGCCTTGGGGTGCCTCCTGATGCTCTTCACTAAGTATCCCATGGTCCTGAAGCATTTCCTTTGAAAAAATTAAGTGTCTAAACTACAGGTGGTGTAGCTTGCTTAACAGCCGGGATAATCCGCTGACTAGCAGACACTGCTACTAGGCACAAAGTATTTCCTGGGCTAGATGCAGTTAAAAATTTGTAATTAGATACTCTCGTTGGATGCTGAGAAAGCATTCCATAGAGTCTCCTGGCACGCCATATACAGTGCCTACAAGTAGTATTCAACCCCCTGCAGATTTAGCTGGTTTGATAAGATGCAAATAAGTTAGAGCCTTCAAACTGCAAACGAGAGTAGGTTTTATGAACAGAAGCATAAATCTTACAAACCAAAAAGTTATGTTGCTCAGTTGAATTTTATTAAATTTTAAACATAAAAGTGTGGGTCAATTATTATTCAACCCCTATGTTTAATATTTTGTGGAATAACCCTTGTTTGCAATTACAGCTAATAATCGTCTTTTATAAGACCTGATCAGGCCGGCACAGGTCTGTGGAGTTATCTTGGCCCACTCCTCCATGCAGATCTTCTCCAAGTTATCTAGGTTCTTTGGGTGTCTCATGTGGACTTTATTCTTGAGCTCCTTGCACAAGTTTTCAATTGGGTTAAGGTCAGGAGACTGACTAGGCCACTCCAACACCTTGACTTTTTCCCTCTTGAACCAGGCCTTGGTTTTCTTGGCTGTGTGCTTTGGGTCGTTGTCTTGTTGGAAGATGAAATTATGACCCATCTTAAGATCCTTGATGGAGGAGTGGAGGTTCTTGGCCAAAATCTCCAGGTAGGCCGTGCTATCCATCTTCCCATGGATGCGGACCAGATGGCCAGGCCCCTTGGCAGAGAAACAGCCCCACAGCATGATGCTGCCACCACCATGCTTGACTGTAGGGATGGTATTCTTGGGGTCGTATGCAGTGCCATCCAGTCTTCAAACGTCACGTGTGTGGTTGGCACCAAAGATCTCGATCTTGGTCTCATCAGACCATAGAACCTTGAACCAGTCTGTCTCAGAGTCCTCCAAGTGATCATGAGCAAACTGTAGACGAGCCTTGACATGACGCTTTGAAAGTAAAGGTACCTTACGTCCTCGTCTGGAACGGAGACCATTGCGGTGGAGTACGTTACTTATGGTATTGACTGAAACCAATGTCCCCACTGCCATGAGATCTTCCCGGAGTTCCTTCCTTGTTGTCCTTGGGTTAGCCTTAACTCTTCGGACAAGCCTGGCCTCGGCACGGGAGGACACTTTCAAAGGCTGTCCAGGCCGTGGAAGGCTAGCAGTAGTTCCATAAGCCTTCCACTTACGGATGATGCTCCCAACAGTGGAGACAGGTAGGCCCAACTCCTTGGAAAGGGTTTTGTACCCCTTGCCAGCCTTGTGACCCTCCACGATCTTGTCTCTGATGGCCTTGGAATGCTCTTTTGTCTTTCCCATGTTGACCATGTCTGAGTGCTGTTCACAAGTTTGGGGAGGGTCTTAAATAGTCAGAAAAGGCTGGCAAAAGAGATCTTTAATCCACACGTGAAGCTCATTATTCTTGGTGCCTGAACTACTTCTTAATACTTTAGGGGGACCAAACATAATTCTTGTGGTTTGAGGGGTTGAATAATAAATGACACTCTGAATTAACTTTTAACGTTTTAAAAAAAAAACAAAAAAAAAAACAAAAACAATATTTGCTGCAGTGCATTTCCCACTTCCAGGCTGATCTACAGTACAAATGTCACAATGCCAAGTTAATTCCGCATGTGTCAACCAGCTAAATCTGCAGGGGGTTGAATACTACTTGCAGGCACTGTATGATTCTCTTAAAAAGCTTGGGGTAGGGGTCTAGGGGACCCTTTTATAGCCAAAATCACGGCCCTGTATCACAATACGTCACCTAGGCTGAAGATAAATGGAACTGTAGCACCCTGAGGGCTCGGTTGCTACAGACGTATTGCACCTCACCCAGAGGTGTGATATCTCACTCTCAGGTAAGGATGGAGTGTGGATCAGGACCCGACACCTGCATGCATTACACCACATTGCCGTGGGGCAGGGCGACCAATATGCCCCTGAGATGGGCACGACAGTCCCTGTCCCTGGCTGGAGTGGGGGGAGGGAACACTGAGGAAGGGGAACCCTGTAGTGCAGGAGCAGGGAAGAAGCAGTTCCTGGGTGCATTGAGAAGGGAGTATAAAAGGTGGGCACCATCTTAGTTCAGTACAGAGAAGTCTGAGCAGAAGTGGCAGGGAGCAGGGGCTCTGCATGAGCTCTGCTCCGGAGGCGGGCCTAGCAACAGAGGCCCAGGCCTGGAAGAGGGAGAAGGAAGGAAGAGGAGCGGAGAAGGCTCCAGGAACGAGGAATGAAGGGATCCCAGGGGTGCGGACGGGCGAGTCGCCACCGCACGCCCGAATCCACCTGCGTGGAGGGGTCAGGCCAAAGGGGTAGACCGGTCCCCGAACTAGTGGAGGCAGGAAACGACCCTCAGCTAGAAACCGGAGGCTCTGACATTTTATGTGGCGCAGCCCCTCGCTACACCCGCTAGGAAGGCACCACATAGGGTCAGGGAAACTGGCGCCAAGTTTACCAAGAGGAGGCCCGAGGCAGCCGGACAGAAGTGTTGGTAAGAAAGGCCAGACAAAGGACACACAAAGGGGGTCCTGTGAAGTGCTCCAAAGTTATCTGGGAGTTGTCTGAGCCCCTCACCTGGTGAGCACAGTACGACGTGGGCAGCCGTTACCTGCAGACGTGGTCTGGATAATAAGAACTGTGAGTAAAGGCCCTGAACTGCATCACTGACTCCGTGTCGTTACTGCTGCTGCCCTGCACCATCACCCCCATCCTCCGCATACACTGCCCTGAGGCTATACTCCTCCCGTGGGGAGTTATGCTACGCTCTGCTGCACCCACAACACCAGCCTCAGCGGTCTGCCCTGTAGCGGCGGTTCACTCTGACCGCAATCCACGGGTGGCGTAGTCGTACATTTAAACATCAAAACCACATAAATAGTTCCGCCACTGGTTTGACCGCCCTGAGCCACGGAACCGGGTCGCCGCCACGAAGACTACAACCACCAGCATCCACCAAAAAGGGTCCGGCTCCGGGTGTCCCAAGGCCCAGGGGGTGCGTCAGAACATTTTCATCACCTTTCACAATCACCAATGGGACAAGGCAGGGATGTCCTCTGTCCCCTCTCTTATACATCCTAGTGACGGAGCACCTGCTCTCATCAATTCGCCATAACCCCAATATTAGGTGGATTGAGGTGGGAGGCACCGAGTACAAGTGCTCTCTATTTGCTGATGATGTCCTAGTATATATCACTCAATCACATATATCCATCCATGCTGTTATGGCTGAAATAGATCACTTTGTTACATGGTCAAATTTTAAAATCAATGCAGCGAAGTCTGAGGCCCTCGATGTCTCCCTCCCCAAATCCATATAGGATTCCATCCAGTCCAACTTTCCCTTTGCCTGGCCCTCACAGGGTATCAAATACTTAGGAATTCCTATTCATAGAGACCTCTCCCATCTATGTTACCTTAATTTTGGGCCCTTTATTGAACAACTCCATACAGACCATGGTTGGCAAGTTAGAACTGTAAGATTCACTACGTGAACCGCTGGTGTTTTGTGGTAAAGCACATGTACACTGCGTTCCAAATTATTATGCAAAAAGTGTTTAGGAGTGATAAGGGAAGAATTTGTTTGTCAGTTAAACTCATTGATGGTGATGTGTGTCAGGGCTCTTTATATCACTGTAAGCAATTGCAGACACCTGTGCTAATTAGTTTGGCAGGTGTGTCCAATGAAAGGCAAGACTACTTAAGAAGGCTCTCTCACATTATTAAGCAGCCTACATTTTCTGCCAAAATGGGAAAGAAAAAGGATGTGTCGGCTGCTGAGAAGCAACAAATTGTGGAGTGTTTAGGTCAAGGCATGACTACAATCAACATTGTGCGATGATCAGGATGAAGTGTCTTGGCAATCAAGAAGTATGTAGCTGATTCACAGTACACACGTGTGCGTGCCGATAAGGGCAAATTGAGGACTCTTTCCTACAGGCAATTTCGTCAGGTTGAAAGAGCAGCGGCAAAAAAGCCTTGTCATAGCAGCAGACAAGTTTTTGAAGCTGCTTGTGCCTCCAACGTCCCCCGAACAACAAGATGCAGGGTCCTTCAGAGGTTTGCAGCTGTGCATGTCACGCTGTCTCTGTATACTGGAGGTAGGGGGCCTAAGCTGACCCTAAGCTGGGGCCCTGACTAGTCCCTCAACCTGGAGGTACTGTTAAAGGTACAGAGGTCCAGGCCGCCAGCGTAACCCCTACCTCCTGAGGATCCCTGCACCTAAGTAATCTAGTCCTGAGAAGGACCCCGATCACAACAAAAGGGGACAAGTAATAATATGCCCACACACAGTACTTAGACGAACGAGACAGTACAAGGGAAAAACCAAAACCACCTTGCATACAACAACTACACAACTACAACAGAGGGAACACCAACGGGAAAGGAGATAAATGATAAAGCGAGGAAGGGAAAAAACACTCCAAATGCACTTATCTCAGAAACTCCAAACACCACGATCCGCTCTGTTAGTCTGAATGAAATGCTTTCACCGACACTTCCCAAACAGACCAGCAGGCATTTGAAGGAGTCTCACTACAGCAGTATTGATTGCAGCTGGGCGAGGCTGGACCTCGTCTAGCACAGAGAGAGAGAGAATTAACTCCCTCACTGCCGAAAAACACAAAGCACCAACAAGTCAGCTGCGAGAAGTCAGGCTGTGTACTCGTGACGATCTTCGTGGCGACACACCCGTGACAGTACCCCCCCTTCTACGAGGGGCCTCCGGACCCTCAGGGCCAGGTTTATTCGGGTGAGTCGTGTGGAAGGCCCGAACTAATCGGTCTGCGTTAATATCCGACGCAGGAACCCACATCCTCTCCTCAGGACCATACCCTTTCCAATGAACCAGGTACTGAAGGGACCGGCGATTAAAGCGTGAATCGATGACCCTCGATACCTGGAACTCCAAGTTACCATTGACCACCACAGGAGGGGGAGGTAAAGGTGACGGTACCACCGGCGCCACATACCTCTTAAGCAACGATCTGTGGAACATGTTGTGAATTTTAAACGTAGGGGGGAGGTCAAGACGGAATGTAACCGGATTAATAATAGAACTGATTCTGTACGGCCCGATGAACCTGGGACCCAGTTTCCAGGAGGGAACCTTAAGTTTAATATTCCTGGTAGACAACCATACCCGATCGTTCAAACTTAGGTCCGGACCAGACACTCTCCTCCTATCAGCCATACGTTTGTATCGGTTCCCCATAGTATTCAGATTCTTCAGCACCCCTCTCCATACTGAAGCGAGTGATGAGGAAAATCGTTCCTCCTCAGGAACCCCCGAAGAGCCCCCCCTACTGAAAGTACAAAACTGGGGGTGAAAACCATATGCCCCAAAAAACGGGGACTTACCAGTGGACTCGCTCCGCCTATTATTAAGAGCAAACTCTGCCAGAGGTAAGAAAGAAGCCCAGTCCTCCTGGTTCTCTGACACAAAACACCGGAGATATGTCTCCAAGCTCTGGTTCATACGTTCCGTCTGACCATTGGTCTGAGGATGAAAAGCCGATGAGAATGACAAATGCATCCCCCGCCGTGCACAAAACGCCTTCCAGAACTTGGACACAAACTGAGACCCCCGATCAGACACCACCTCGGAGGGTACCCCGTGAAGCCTCACAATCTCCCCAATGAACACCTGCGCAAGAGTTTTAGCATTAGGGAGAGCCGGAAGAGCGATAAAATGTGCCATCTTGCTGAACCTGTCCACTACAACGAGTATGACCGTTTTACCCGAAGACGGAGGGAGGTCCGTAATAAAGTCCATAGACAGATGAGTCCAAGGACGCTCCGGGATCTTCAAAGGTAAGAGGGCCCCAGACGGACGGGTATGTGAGGTCTTAGAGCGCGCACAAACCCCACAGGACGCGACAAAAGTTACCACCTCCTTATGTAAGTTAGGCCACCAAAACCGACGCGAGAGGAGATCCACAGTTGCTTTACTCCCCGGGCGTCCTGCAAAAGCTGAGTTATGGTGTGCCTCGATCACCTTTTGTCGCAACTGATCTGGAACAAACAGTCTCCCCGGAGGTCCAACAGGGGCGTCCCCCTGAGCCTCCAATACCTCCTCCTCCAGCTCAGAGCATACTGCCGAAACCACCACCCCCTCCTGAAGGATAGGAATCGGGTCGTCCGTATTCCCGGCCCCAGGGAAACTACGAGATAAGGCATCCGCCTTTACATTTTTTGACCCAGGACGATATGTAACGACAAAATTAAACCTGGTAAAAAACAATGACCACCTAGCTTGTCTGGGATTCAGACGTTTCGCGGACTCCAGATATAGCAGGTTCTTGTGATCGGTGATGACGGTGACCGGATGGACTGCCCCCTCCAAAAAATGGTGCCACTCCTCAAAAGCTAACTTAATGGCCAAGAGTTCCCTATTGCCGACATCGTAATTCCTCTCAGCGGACGACAATTTTTTAGAGAAAAAGGCGCACGGATGCCACTTACCAGGGGACGAACCCTGTGACAATACTGCTCCCACCCCTACCTCGGAAGCGTCTACCTCTACAATGAATGGCTGTGACGCATCAGGTTGAATGAGTATGGGTGCCGAGGCAAAACATTTTTTCAAGGAGGAGAATGCTTGACAAGCCTTGTCAGACCACCTAGAAAAATCCGTCCCCTTTTTAGTCATGTCTGTGAGAGGCTTAACCATGGACGAGAAATTACGAATGAACTTCCGGTAATAATTAGCAAACCCCAGGAAACGTTGTAGTGCCTTAAGATTCTCTGGCCGATCCCACTCAAGAACTGCCCGCACTTTCCCAGGGTCCATACGAAAACCGGACGCTGAAACCAGGAAGCCTAAAAACTGGAGTTCCTGTACGGCGAACACACACTTTTCCCATTTGGCATACAGTTTATTATCCCGCAAGATCTGTAACACCTGCCTAACGTGCTCCTGATGAGACACCAGATCCGGCGAGTAAATTAAGATATCATCCAGATATATGACAACAAACTGTCCCACCAGGCGGCGAAAAATGTCATTAACAAAGTGTTGGAACACCGCCGGGGCATTAGTCAGACCGAATGGCATGACAAGGTTCTCATAATGCCCCTCCGGAGTGTTAAACGCCGTCTTCCACTCATCCCCCTCCTTCATCCTAATCAGATTGTACGCCCCCCTGAGATCCAACTTAGAGAACCATTTGGCGCCCACGATCTGATTAAAGAGATCGGGAATAAGTGGGAGCGGATACGGATCTCGGACCGTAATCCGATTAAGTTCACGGAAATCCAGGCAAGGGCGTAGGCCTCCATCTTTCTTCTTAACAAAGAAGAACCCCGCAGCCACCGGTGAAGATGAAGGTCTAATATGCCCCTTAGCCAGACTTTCTGAAATATAATCCTTCATGGCCTGCCTCTCAGGACCAGAAAGGTTATACAACCTAGCTTTAGGTAACTTGGCCTCAGGGAGCAGTTTTACAGAACAGTCATACTCGCGATGAGGAGGTAGTTCCTGACACCCTTTCTCCGAGAATACATCCTCAAAGTCCGCCAGAAATGGAGGTAAGACCCAAGGAGTAACCGCACCGATGACCGTGTTCATGCAGTTTTTATTACAGAATTTACTCCATTGGCTTATCTCTCTGGTTTGCCAATTAATAACCGGGTTATGCTTAGTTAACCAAGGAAGGCCCAACACTATAGGAGTGGGAAGACCCTCCAACACGTAGCAAGACAACAGTTCTTTATGTATCGCCCCCACTTGAAGTTTTACGTCATGCACAGCTTGCAAAAAACTTCCCTGACCGAGAGGCCTGGCATCGATCGAGAATATGGGGATGGGTTTAGCCAACTCACTCAATCGCATACCTTGAACCTGGGCAAACCGAGCATCAACCAGATTAGCCCCGGCCCCACTATCCAGAAGAACAGATATCCTCTCAGTTCTCGTACCCACCACCACCTCCGCCGGTACGAGAAACTGAGACGAACCTAGGGACGAAATACCTACTCCCAGATTGCCGTCCACCACACAACCTGGGATCAACAGTTTTCCGACGACTCTACACTCTGCAAGGGACGGGATGGACACCCCCCAATAAAATGTCCCTTTCTCCCGCAGAAGAAACACCTTCCTGTCTTATGGCGCACCACCGGTCCCCTCCCCCGAAATGATGTCCCTCCTAATTGCATAGGCTCCTCTGGACTGACCAGGGGAACCACCATATGAGGGGACCTTGTAGGAGGTGGAGTCATCACAGGGGGTAGAGTTATCCCGCACCTCTCCCGAAGTCGTCTGTCAACGCGAATAGCAAGGGCCATAGCGGCTTCCAGTGATGCGGGAGAGTCATACTGTGCCAACACATCCTGTAATTTGTCGGATAAACCTTGACAAAACTGGCTCCTAAGAGCCGGGTCATTCCACTGGGTGTCCGTGGCCCACCTACGGAACTCAGAACAGAATTCCTCCGCCGGACAATCTCCCTGCTGGATACTACGTAACTTAGACTCAGCAAGGGAGATCCGATCTGGGTCATCATATACAGTCCCAGAGCAGCGAAAAACCTATCCACTGACTGGAGAGCCAGGGAGCCCGGGGGAAGAGAGAACACCCAAGATTGTGGGTCCCCTTGTAGGAGCGAGATGACAATTCCCACCCTTTGTTCTTCACTCCCCGATGACCGAGGCCGCAGCCGAAAGTACAACTTGCATGCCTCCCGGAAAACAAAAAACTTGTCCCGCCCCCCAGTGAACCTGTCAGGGAGAGCTACTTTAGGTTCTGGTCCGGCTTGCTCCTGAGGATGCAAAACCTTGGACCTAACGTCCGCCAGCTCCATGGACAAACTCTGCAACTGCCGAGCTAGACCGGCTACTGGATCCATGGTAGCTGGAGAAAAACTAAGTGGGTCGGTGAAAATGTCACGCTGTCTCTGTATACTGGAGGTAGGGGGCCTAAACTGACCCTAAGCTGGGGCCCTGACTAGTCCCTCAACCTGGAGGTACTGTTAAAGGTACAGAGGTCCAGGCCGCCAGCGTAACCCCTACCTCCTGAGGATCCCTGCACCTAAGTAATCTAGTCCTGAGAAGGACCCCGATCACAACAAAAGGGGACAAGTAATAATATGCCCACACACAGTACTTAGACGAACGAGACAGTACAAGGGAAAAACCAAAACCACCTTGCATACAACAACTACACAACTACAACAGAGGGAACACCAACGGGAAAGGAGATAAATGATAAAGCGAGGAAGGGAAAAAACACTCCAAATGCACTTATCTCAGAAACTCCAAACACCACGATCCGCTCTGTTAGTCTGAATGAAATGCTTTCACCGACACTTCCCAAACAGACCAGCAGGCATTTGAAGGAGTCTCACTACAGCAGTATTGATTGCAGCTGGGCGAGGCTGGACCTCGTCTAGCACAGAGAGAGAGAGAATTAACTCCCTCACTGCCGAAAAACACAAAGCACCAACAAGTCAGCTGCGAGAAGTCAGGCTGTGTACTCGTGACGATCTTCGTGGCGACACACCCGTGACAGTGCATACGCCATCCTGTCGACCTCCTCTATCCACTTCACACAAGCAGAAACGGCTCCAGTGGGCCAAACATTACATGAAGACTGATTTCAAAACAGTTTTGTTCACGGATGAGTGCCGTGCAGCGCTCGATGGTCCAGATGGATGGAGTGGAGGATGGCTGGTTGATGGACACCCCACGCAAACACGGCTACAGCGCCAACAAGTAGGAGGTGGAGTAATGTTTTGGGCTGGAATCATGGGGAGAGAGATTGTCGGCCCCTTTAGGATCCCTGAAGGCGCAAAAGATGAACTCCATAATGTATGTGGATTTTCTCAAACAGCACTTCCTGCCATGGTTCAAGAAGAAGAACCGTGTATTTCACAGCAAGATCATTTTTCTGCATGATAATGCACCATCTCATGCTGCACATAAAACATCTGCATCTCTGGCTGATATGGGCATAAAAGGGGACAAACTTATGGTGTGACCCCCACGCTCCCCTGACCTCTACCCCATTCAGAACCTTTGGAGCATCATTAAAAGGAGTGTCTATGATGGCGTGAGGCAGTTCACATCTAAGCAACAGCTCTGGGAGGGTATTCTGTCCTCATGCAAAACAATTGAAGCAGAAACCATCCAAAACCTGACAAATTCAATGGACGAGAGAGTTCAGAAGCTCCTTTCGAACAAGGGGTCCTATGAGAAAATGTAACATCACCTAGAATAAAGTTTTGAGTTGAAAACTGTTTGATTTCAGTTTCTAACAACCTGCTAATGCTTATAATTTCAAAAATGACCATTTTTTTGGTCTTTATTAAAATGAAAAGGTTGATCGAAAAGTTTGGGGGATCTAAGAGTGTGGCAACCCAGTAGTCATGATTACTTCGAATTCTGACAATATGAGGGTCATGCTGCAGGTAGTGCAGCAAGAAGGCACTTATGTGTCTTGCGCATCTCGGAGCCCCAAAATTATTTTCCGGGCTAGATGCAGCTAAAAATTATTTTTAATTTTAAATCTGGTAAAGCTTTAGTATAGATGGCCTAATAGGATCAGTGCTGCACACTGCTACAAAGCCCAAATTATTTTCCAGTCAAGATACAGATAAACATGATTAGTAATTTGAAAGCTTAAAACGGTTGGTAGGGTGATTTTAACCAATCATCAAGCTTTTACTCTCCCAGGATGACACAGGGGTAGAAAAGTCGTTTCGGATCCATGATTTGTTCATCTTTATGAACGTGAGTCTGTCTACATTATCAGTGGAGAGCCACGTGCGCTTATCTGTCAGCACACCACCAGCAGCGCTGAACACACGTTCAGACAGAACGCTGGCTGCGGGGCATGACAAGATCTCCAAGGCGTAAGTGGCTAGCTCCGGCCATTTATCCAGATTGGAAGCCCAAAAAGAGCAAGGGTCCAGTGACACAGTCGTGGATTCAATGTTTACTTGGAGATACTCCTGTACCATCGTCTCTAGGCGTTGACTATGTGTCAGACTTCTTGTCTCCTGTGGCCTTGCAAAGGATGGGCTAAAAAAGTGGTGAAATGATTCCGCAAAATTGATGTTACCAGCAGATACTGTGGTTCTGTTACGGTTTGAGTGCTGAACACTTGACGGTCCCACGGTTGGCAAGTTGGAACTGTGAGATTCACTACGTGCACCACTGGTATTTTGTGGAAAAGCACATGTAAGATTCTGCAACAGTCTCTGCTGATAGTCCTGCATGCGTGCATCCCTTTCTATGGCAGGAATAATTTCTGCAAATTTACTTTTGTACCGGGGATCTAACAGTGTGGCAACCCAGTAGTCAGGATTATTTCTAATTCTCACAATTCGAGGGTCATGTTGCAGGTAGTGCAGCAAGAAGGCACTCATGTGTGTTGCGCATCCAGGAGCACCAAGTCCCTGTTGTGTTGGTGGCGAGGTAACAATCATGCTTCCTTCCTCTGTCCTCTCCCCCCAACCTCGCACAACAGAAATGTGATCAAGGTCTCCCTCATCTGATGAGTCTTCCATCAGTTCGTCCTCCACTTCTTCCTGGGCTCCTGCACCTTCCTCACTAGTTTGGCTGCTACCATGCGCCCTGGTAAAACCATCTCCCCCACCCTCACATGCCTGCCGCCTTGGTGCTGCCGACCGTCTGGACCTTGCAGATGTTAGCCCTTCCGCATACAACTCCTCCTCCTCTACTTCCTCCACCTCCTCTTGTGCCACCACCTGACTCCGAATTCTATTTAACATGTGCTCCAGCATGTAAATCACCGGAATAGTCATGCTGATAATGGCATCGTCAGCACTAAACATCTTCGTCGCCATTTCAAAACTGTGCAGAAGGGTGCATAGGTCCCTGAACTGAGACCACTCCTCCAGCGTGATTTGCCCCACCTCTGAATCTCGTTGGCCCAGGCTATACGTCAGAACGTATTGCACCAGGGCTTGTCGGTGCTGCCACAGTCGCTGCAACATGTGCAGAGTTGAATTCCACCGGGTAGGCACATCGCATTTTAGCCGGTGAAGTGGCAGGCCCAACGACTTCTGTAGAGATGTAAGTCGCTGAGCTGCGGGATGCGAACGGCGGAAGTGAACACACAGCGACCGTGCCCTCTGCAGAAGGCCATCTAGTCTGGGATAGTGGGCTAAAAATTGCTGGACAACCAGGTTCAACACGTGAGCCATACAAGGCACGTGTGTGACATTGCCCCGGCGAAGGGCCGCACCCAGGTTTGCAGCATTGTCGCACACGGCCTTCCCTGGTTTCAGGTCCAGTGGAGACAACCATTCATGAAATTGGTTCTCCAGAGCTGACCACAACTCCTCAGCTGTGTGACTCACATTTCCCAGACATTTCAATGTAAAAACCGCCTGATGACGTTGAGCCCTACTGCCAGCATAGTAAGGAGGTGTGCAGGATCCCTTCTGCGCAGTTAGAAAGCTTGTGGCATGACCAGACAGGCTTTGGGTGCAGGTGGAAGACCGAGAGGAGGTTGAGGAGGCAGAAGCAGTGGAGGAACTTTGACATAAAGAGGATTGACGCACAACTCGTGGGGACGGCAAGACTTGGACAGCAGCCCCTTGTCCTGCTGTCACCATAGTTACCCAGTGCCCAGTCAGCGACATGTAACGCCCCTGTCCATGCCTACTCGTCCAAGTGTCTGTGGTGAAATGCACCCTGTCACACACAGAGTTTCTCAAAGAAGCGGTGATGTTGTGTGCGACATGCTGGTGGAGCGCAGGCACACCTTTCTTTGAGAAGTAGTGCCGACTGGGCATCTGGTACTGGGGCACTGCGACGGACATAAGGTCTCGAAAATCCTCTGTGTCCACAAGGCGTAAAGGCAGCATTTCTGTAGCCAAGAGTTTGCAGATGGTGAAATTCAACCTCTTAGCTTTCTCATGGCTAGGAGGAAATGGTCTTTTACTTGTCCACATCTGAGGGACCGAGGGCTGGCTATTGTGCTTAGACGGGGTTGATAAGGGCGTCCCCGGCAAACTGCCGGTCTGTGAGGAAGATGCAGGCGGACATGTTAGGTTGCCTTGATCCAAAGGTGGTGCTATCGATGTCGGACAGCGCTGAACACCAGCTGGTGTTACCACCTCCAAAGAAAATGATGACCTGCCAATCACGCTGGCTGTTGCGGGTAAAGAGGTGGCAGGTCTGCGCCCCAAAACAGGTGTGACTGCTGTCCCCCCAGTCACAGAGGATGAAGAGGCCGCGGATGCACAAGATATGGCAGATGGTGGTTGGCCCGGCCGGCTAGGCCGCATTGTAGCACACTGAGCTTCCCACTGCAACTTATGCTTCATGTCCATGTGCCGGTTCATGCATGAAGTACTCAAACTATGTATTTTTTGGCCTCTACTTAGCTTTTGCTGACAAATGTTACAGATAACACGAGTTGGGTCATCTTTATCGATCTGAAAAAATGCCCAGGCTATGCAAGGCTTAGCACCCATGCGACCTGAAGAGCGACCACGACTTGTGGTGAGAGGCAGAGTTGTGTTTGAGGATGCAGTTGTTGACGTGCTTCCAGTACTACGTCTCTGTCCAGGAAGGCGCAACCTGACCTCGTCGTCACTAGCATCTTCCTCCACCTCCTCTGCTGACCTCATCTCTTGGCTGACTGTGGGTTGACAGTAAGTGGGATCTCCAACCTCATCATCATCACCCTGTGCGTTATCACACCTGTCGTCCTCAGAGCCAACCTGTTCCTGCCCTGACAAAAAACTAAAGTTGTCGCTCAGATCAGGTATTTGAGTCTCATCATCGTCTTCCTCATTGTCTGCACCAACAGGAGTTACAGTTTGGGAATGAGGGTCTACATTATGGTCAGAACCTTCTGCGTCTGGTCCTGGATCCGACTCATAAAGATTCTGGGCATCAGTGCAGATCATTTCCTCGTCTGGATTCACAGAAGCGCTGGAGTCGACCTCTGATTCCCAGGCTATAGTATGAGTAAATGACGCGCCCTGGGCCTATGTGATGTAGCGTTGCGCACGCAGGGACTACCCGGAGCCGGGCCTGTTGGGGGTAGTAGTCTCGTGGCGGCGACCCGGTCCGTGGCCAGGGAGTCAAACTGTGTGGCTTAGTATAGGCAGTAGATGTTGGATGACTACGCCACCCGTTGAATGCAGCTATGGAGCTGCCGCTGCAGGACAGTCCGCTGAGGCCGGTGGAAGGATGGTGCAGCGTAGTTGGTATAACCCCCAACGGGAGGGGTATGGCCTCAGGGCAGCAGATGTGGATGATGGAGGTAGTGATGGTATAGCAAGGAGACTCAGAGACGTATGTTGCAGTTTCAGGGTTTTTACTCACTGATGATGCTTCAGTCACTTCGGCCGGGAGTGACCACCCGAGCCGTACTGCGTTCACCAGGTGCGGGACTCGGCTAACCCCCAGGCAGTTCCGGAGTGTGGTCCTGAGCTCCCCTCTCTTTCTCTCTCCGGCCGTCCCCACCAGGGATCCACCTTTGTCCGGCTCCCTCGGGCCTCTTGGTGGCAAAACCTTCTCTGTCTTTCCTGACCCTATTCTTGGTGTGCCTTCCTGGTGGATTTGGTGAGGGTCGTGGCAAAACTTGACCACGACCTCCGGTTCCTGGCTGAGGATCATTAGCCTCCACCAGTTTGGGTTCCGGTACCCGTCTCCGCCAACCCTTCACCCGGTGACTTGTGGGATCTTAGGGTTCCCTCTGGTTCTGCGTCTCTGGGCCTCTCTTCCTCCTCTCTCTCCACTGCAGGCCTGGCCCTGGAGCTGGGCCCAGCCAGAGCCACAGCTCCCTATCAGCCCTCCTGGCTGAACTCCTCTCTTGACTCACTCTCCTGGACTCTCCCTGTAACTAGATGGTGCCCACCATATATACTCCCTCTATGTGTGAGCCCAGATGACTAGCACCCAATGGGCTCCTATCTTTATGCCCAGAGCCCCTCCCCTATCTGCCCCTACACTACTGGGATGTTCCTCCCCCCCTCCCACTCCAGCCAGGGACAGACGCTGTCGTACCTGCACATTCTCCTAGTGGGAGTACCATTGATCTGTCCCCCGGAAATGGGATGAGTGTAGTGCATGCAGCTAACTGAGCTCAGTCCCACACTCCATCCTTACCCGGGAGTGGAATACCACACCTCTGGGTTGAGGTTCAATACCCCTGTAGCAGCCGAGTCCTCGGGGTGCTACATTCCCCCCTGGTAAACCACAGCACGTCCTCGGGCTGTAAAAGAGCAAAAACATACAAACATACAAAAATTTTTAAAATGCACTCACATAATACATAAACGGTAACCTTCAATCATCCCTTTATGGGATGTACTTTTCTCTTATCATGTTACTAGTATAAAGTGTTACGGACACATCATAAAATAATATTAACTCTTTCAGCATAATAAAACTTTTTCAGATAAAACATTTTTGACCTCTGGCCACCGTGCAAATTGTGACCAGGTAAAGTGCCACAGTCTCTTGTAGAAAAAAAAAACAGTTTTCCTATAAAACCAGTAGGGGGCGCCTTAGGAAGCGCAACTATATACAGGGTACGACCGCTCTCAGTCCTCGGCCAGTGGGGATAAGGGAATGGCTGTTCACAGTCCTCAGCCTGTGGGGAGATGGGATGGCTGCTCACAGTCCTCAGCCTGTTTAAGGATAGGGGACACATGGGAACAGTTCACACTTGTCCCAACGGGGACCATATTTTAATTAGCAGCAGTTCTTGTACCCTACGGGTAACTATGTACAGTTCCACTTTACCGTACTTCAGTAACGGCGTCCTCCTGCTCCTTCTCGCGGGTAGGCTTCAGACCCATCCGGGTCCTCTTGTTCTTCCTCACACCGCAGCTCTTCCTCCGTCAGCCGGTGCACATGAAGGGCGTAGGGTCCTTTTGCACACTGATGCCGGGTGAAGGTGACCTCGTCACCCAGGTAAAGGTCACGTCCGCGGTGTCCCTCCGGCAGGTGGGACTCGACATCCCTGCGGGTGACAAAGACATCGCCGGGGGTGCGGTGATCCCGGATGAAGCCCCAACCGTGCTGCAGTTGAAACTTGATTACAGTCCCGGTGGCGCGGGGACCGTGGGCTGCACGGGGGTTTCGTCGGGTCCGGCTTTTCTGCTCCGCACTCTGGACTTGCAGCCGCTCCTCGCGGACCCGCCTCTCTCGCCGTTCCCTGTCGAAGACCTCCAGTTGTTGCCGGCAGCACTCCGCACGCTCGGCTGCAGCCGCCCGGGTCTCTTGGGTGAACCCTATGAGGTCTTCTCCAGTGGGGTCATACGCGAACTGCGCCTCCTCCAACGAGAGTGGGGTGATCTTGGCGGGCGCCGGAGCCGGGATCAGGGGCTCACACAGGGGCCTTTCCTTCCGGAGTCGGGGATTGACGAACTCCGGTGGCCACACAAAGGGCTGCCCATCCGGGCAAGTATGCTGGGCGAACAGGTCTTCACCCAAGGGCAATACTTTGAGGGTTGAGGGCGCGGTGGTGGCAGCGGCACCCGGATTCACCAGGCCTTGCGACCAGGCTGGTGGCAACCTGAAGGTGAAGGGCACTGTGGAGACGGCGGCGCCCGGGGGTACTCGACCTTGCGACCAGGGCGGTTGCTCAATAGAGGTAGAGGGCGCTGTTGGAACTGCGGCGCCCGGGGGTACTTGGCCCTGCGACCAGGCCGGTGGCGTCTCCTGCTTGGCCGCGCTCGGAGTTGAGGCGCGTGACGTCACAGGGGGCGTGGTCGCGGCTCCTGCCGCTTGAGGCCTAGTTTGGAGTGGTGGCGGTGCAGCAACGGGCACGGTCGGCGGGACTTCGGGCTCTGCGACGGGGAGCTGGGGCAGGCTTACGGCTATTAGTCTTGGGGTGGTGACGTCCCCTTTTCCTGCGTCCATTTCTTCAGCTCCTTCCACGGCGTCGTCTCCGGCCTTCGTCCCTTCCGCACCATCTTTAGGGGCAGGCGTACCCCTCGTTGCGGGTGGCGTCTTTTGCTGGCGGGTACCAGCCTGCAGGGCCATCTCTCTGCTCCACGCGGTCAGTACGTCTCGCTGCACTCGGGCCATCCTCTGAGCCAAGCCCTCCAGCGCGGTCCGTGCATGCTCCCGATCTTTGGGGAGCTGTGCTAGGATCTCCACCAGGCCTTCTGGGGTAGCGGCCTGCAACAGGCTCCTGACCACAGGGTCGGTGCTGCCTGACTCTCCCTCCATCTCCGGGTGCGATCTCTCCAGACTCCTCCAGGCTGCACCCATCCTCTCTCTTTTGTTCTTGATCCGCCCACATTGAGGGTGGTCCCGGGGCAAGTTGGTGATTGTCAGTTCCAGGGGCAGTCCCCTCACGCTGATGGACATTTCCATTATTGCAGTCTCTGCTGGTGGGGGCGGTTTCCGCTTTTGGCGCCATTCTTGGACCTGGCCCACGATGGGAGGTGGCCTCTTGCCACCCTCTGGCACGCCCATAATGGAGTCCGCTCTGCCAGGGCGGGAAATCATCTCAGATGGCGGGAATCGTTTCTTTATGGCGGGAAACTCCGTGGATGGCGGGAAAAGGCTGCAGATGGCGGGCAAACGGCGGGAAACGATCCGAGATGGCGTCCGATGGCGGGGACCCTCCGGAACCGGCGGGAGACTTCTTCTTACGGTACAAATAAACTTTTCTTCAGGCACGCAGTACCCGGTAGTTGCGGGCACGTAATCCTGCCGACTATGCCAAAAGTTGACGCGCCCTGGGCCTATGTGATGTAGCGTTGCGCACGCAGGGACTACCCGGAGCCGGGCCTGTTGGGGGTAGTAGTCTCGTGGCGGCGAACCGGTCCGTGCCCAGGGAGTCAAACTGTGTGGCTTAGTATAGGCAGTAGATGTTGGATGACTACGCCACCCGTTGAATGCAGCTATGGAGCTGCCGCTGCAGGACAGTCCGCTGAGGCCGGTGGAAGGATGGTGCAGCGTAGTTGGTATAACCCCCAACGGGAGGGGTATGGCCTCAGGGCAGCAGATGTGGATGATGGAGGTAGTGATGGTATAGCAAGGAGACTCAGAGACGTATGTTGCAGTTTCAGGGTTTTTACTCACTGATGATGCTTCAGTCACTTCGGCCGGGAGTGACCACCCGAGCCGTACTGCGTTCACCAGGTGCGGGACTCGGCTAACCCCCAGGCAGTTCCGGAGCGTGGTCCTGAGCTCCCCTCTCTTTCTCTCTCCGGCCGTCCCCACCAGGGATCCACCTTTGTCCGGCTCCCTCGGGCCTCTTGGTGGCAAAACCTTCTCTGGCTTTCCTGACCCTATTCTTGGTGTGCCTTCCTGGTGGATTTGGTGAGGGTCGTGGCAAAACTTGACCACGACCTCCGGTTCCTGGCTGAGGATCATTAGCCTCCACCAGTTTGGGTTCCGGTACCCGTCTCCGCCAACCCTTCACCCGGTGACTTGTGGGATCTTAGGGTTCCCTCTGGTTCTGCGTCTCTGGGCATCTCTTCCTCCTCTCTCTCCACTGCAGGCCTGGCCCTGGAGCTGGGCCCAGCCGGAGCCAGAGCTCCCTATCAGCCCTCCTGGCTGAACTCCTCTCTTGACTCACTCTCCTGGACTCTCCCTGTAACTAGATGGTGCCCACCATATATACTCCCTCTATGTGTGAGCCCAGGTGACTAGCACCCAATGGGCTCCTATCTTTATGCCCAGAGCCCCTCCCCTATCTGCCCCTACACTACTGGGATGTTCCTCCCCCCCTCCCACTCCAGCCAGGGACAGACGCTGTCATACCTGCACATTCTCCTAGTGGGAGTACCATTGATCTGTCCCCCGGAAATGGGATGAGTGTAGAACATGCAGCTAACTGAGCTCAGTCCCACACTCCATCCTTACCCGGGAGTGGAATACCACACCTCTGGGTTGAGGTGCAATACCCCTGTAGCAGCCGAGTCCTCGGGGTGCTACATAAACAGCTCTGCAGACTCAACCATCTGTTCTACCTCATACTCAGACGGGCAGCTGGAGATTTGGGAGCTGTGAGGAAGCAAGTGCGATTGGGGTGACACCTTTGAGGACTGGAGTATTTGTGATGTTGAAGTTGATGTGGAGGAGAGCCCACTTAAAGGAGCACTTGATATCCGTTGAAGCACCTGCTGTTTTTGTGCCTCATCTGGAATTTGTAGCGATTGGCGTGGCCGTAAGAAAGGGATCTAATCACATTGTCCGCTAAAAGAAGTAGACATTTTAGTTTGGCTGGAAGATGGTCTTTCTTCTGCAGATGTTACTGTTGCTTTAACACCTACCCCACGGACACAACCTTTTTTCCCCTTCCCAACACTCCTATTCCCCTTTCCACCAGCAGCAGGCCTTTTTCCACTCATTTTGGTGGTTAACTAATTCACAACTCTGGAGTTGTTTGCACAAAAAAACAATGGATGGGAACCGAGCAGAGCTGAGTGGCCAAACTGTGGTATTAGGCCAAAACTATTGGCTGGGTTAGATGCAGAAAAAAATTATATTCAATTTGCAACCTGATGGAGGTCAGTATAGATGGACTAATAGAACAAGTCCCACACACAGCTAGAAGCCCAAATATTTTTTCAGAGGTAGATGCAGAAAAAAATTGTATTCAGTTTGCAACCTGATGGAGGTCAGTATAGATGGACTAATAGAACAAGTCCTAGACACAGCTAGAAGCCCAAATATTTTTTTAGAGGTAGATACAGAAAAAAATTATATTCAGTTTGCAACCTGATGGAGGTCAGTATAGATGGACTAATAGAACAAGTCCCACACACAGCTAGAAGCCCAAATATTTTTTCAGAGGTAGATGCAGAAAAAAAATATATTCAGTTTGCAACTAGATGGAGGTCAGTATAGATGGACTAATAGAGAAAGTCCCACACACTGCTAGAAGGCCAAATATTTTTTCAGAGCTAGATGCAGACAAAAAATTATTTTGAATTTGAAACCTGATGGAGGTCAGTATAGATGGACTAATAGAACAAGTCCCACACACTGCTAGAAGGCCAAATATTTTTTCAGAGCTAGATGCAGATAAAAATTATTTTTAATTTGCAACCTGATGGAGGTCAGTATAGATGGACTAATAGAACATGTTCCACATACTGCTAGAAGGCCAAATATTTTTTCAGAGCTAGATGCAGAAAAAAATTATATTCAGTTTGCAACCTGATGGAGGTCAGTATAGATGGACTAATAGAACAAGTCTCACACACTGCTAGAAGGCCAAATATTTTTTCAGAGGTAGATGCAGAAAAAAAATATATTCAGTTTGCAACCTGATGGAGGTCAGTATAGATGGACTAATAGAGAAAGTCCCACACACTGCTAGAAGGCCAAATATTTTTTCAGAGCTAGATGCAGACAAAAAATTATTTTGAATTTGCAACCTGATGGAGGTCAGTATAGATGGACTAATAGAACAAGTCCCACACACTGCTAGAAGGCCAAATATTTTTTCAGAGCTAGATGCAGAAAAAAATTATATTCAGTTTGCAACCTGATGGAGGTCAGTATAGATGGACTAATAGAACAAGTCCCACACACAGCTAGAAGCCCAAATATTTTTTTAGAGGTAGATGCAGAAAAAAATGATATTCAGTTTGCAACCTGATGGAGGTCAGTATAGATGGACTAATAGAACAAGTCCCACACACTGCTAGAAGCCCAAATATTTTTTCAGAGGTAGATGCAGAAAAAAAATATATTCAGTTTGCAACCTGATGGAGGTCAGTATAGATGGACTAATAGAGAAAGTCCCACACACTGCTAGAAGGCCAAATATTTTTTCAGAGCTAGATGCAGACAAAAAATTATTTTTAATTTGCAACCTGATGGAGGTCAGTATAGATGGACTAATAGAGAAAGTCCCACACACTGCTAGAAGGCCAAATTTTTTTTTCAGAGCTAGATGCAGATAAAAATTATTTTTAATTTGCAACCTGATGGAGGTCAGTATAGATGGACTAATAGAGAAAGTCCCACACACTGCTAGAAGGCCAAATATTTTTTCAGAGCTAGATGCAGAAAAAAATTATATTCAGTTTGCAACCTGATGGAGGTCAGTATAGATGGACTAATAGAACAAGTCCCACACACTGCTAGAAGCCCAAATATTTTTTCAGAGGTAGATGCAGAAAAAAAATATATTCAGTTTGCAACCTGATGGAGGTCAGTATAGATGGACTAATAGAGAAAGTCCCACACACTGCTAGAAGGCCAAATATTTTTTCAGAGCTAGATGCAGACAAAAAATTATTTTTAATTTGCAACCTGATGGAGGTCAGTATAGATGGACTAATAGAGAAAGTCCCACACACTGCTAGAAGGCCAAATATTTTTTCAGAGCTAGATGCAGATAAAAATTATTTTTAATTTGCAACCTGATGGAGGTCAGTATAGATGGACTAATAGAGAAAGTCCCACACACTGCTAGAAGGCCAAATATTTTTTCAGAGCTAGATGCAGAAAAAAATTATATTCAGTTTGCAACCTGATGGAGGTCAGTATAGATGGACTAATAGAACAAGTCCCACACACTGCTAGAAGGCCAAATATTTTTTCAAAGCTAGATGCAGAAAAAAATTATATTCAGTTTGCAACCTGATGGAGGTCAGTATAGATGGACTAATAGAACAAGTCCCACACACTGCTAGAAGGCCAAATATTTTTTCAGAGGTAGATGCAGATAAAAATTATTTTTAATTTGCAACCTGATGGAGGTCAGTATAGATGGACTAATAGAGAAAGTCCCACACACTGCTAGAAGGCCAAATATTTTTTCAGAGCTAGATGCAGACAAAAAATTATTTTGAATTTGCAGGGTGATGGAGGTCAGTATAGATGGACTAATAGAACAAGTCCCACACACTGCTAGAAGGCCAAATATTTTTTCAGAGCTAGATGCAGAAAAAAATGATATTCAATTTGCAACCTGATGGAGGTCAGTATAGATGGACTAATAGAATGATTCTATGCCCAAAAGATTTTACTTCACTAGGTGCAGTAAAAAAATTGGTATTCTATACACAGGTGGTATATCTTGCAACACAGATAGGCTACTCCACTGACTAACACACTCTGCAATAGGCCAAAAAGGATTAGCTTTGCTAGATTCAGCCAAATGCTGTGAAAAAACTTGCACAGCACTGGCACAGACCTGCCTGGCAAAAACTGATAGGAACTGATGTAACCTAGTCCTGAAAAGGACTGCAATTACAATTAGTCTTTGCTCCCACAATCTATCTATTTAAGAGCTCAGACCTGCCTGATAAAAGTCGTAGGAAATGCTGTAACCTAGTCCTTAAAAGGACTGCAATCACAACTATTCCCTACTCCCAAGCTATCTGTAGATTTGTGCGAAAATTGGCTTGAAATTAACAAGGTATAGCGCACACAGCAACAGCGGTGCCGTCTAACACGCAGCTGCAGCAGTGAGAAAATGGTGGCGACGGGGAAAATGGCTTGGTCTTATAGGGCAAGGACATGTGACATACACTGCCAATGACACATGCCCTTGCTTGTGTGAAAAAAAGCACTTCGCTCCGTGTGTGCGCTGCTGATAGGCTGACAGATTGCACCTCCCCACTGTAAATGCGGGAAAGAGAAAAAAAAATGGAGATCTTCATTATTCCTGCAGAGATCCATCCCCTGCCCCTCCCCCCACCCCGCTGTACACTCAAACTGCGTATTAACATTAATTTTCATCATTACTGAGAAAAAATCCAGTTATGATTTTGGTGCACGAACAGTTATCGAACATAACCTCGAACAGCCGAATTTTTCTCAAATCGTTCGTGTTCGCCGAACGGCTCGAACACCGCCCAAAACAGCTCGAATTTGAGATTGGCGAACAGGTCGAGTTGAACAACGCTCATCTCTAGTTCTCACCTGTAGAAAGATGCTCCTCCACAAGCCAAACACCTGTGGAATGAAAGAAGCCGGCTGTTCATCTACAGAGAGAAGCTGTGCAGAAGATATGTCAACCTCAAGACCCATGAAATGGGGTGGAAGATTGTTGTACCCAGGACAGATATCCAGATGGTGTTGGAAGCCTACCATGATTAAGCAGGTCACTTTGGCTGGAAGAAGCTGGAAACCCTGCTCAAGGACCTGTTCTACTGGGTTGGAATACAGAGCTCCATAGAGAGGTGGTGCCGGAATTGTGGGCCCTGTAGCCTCATAAGAAAAAACTACGGCAGCCACAAAGCACCCTTGCAGTCCACCAAGACAACCCAGCCCCTGGAGATCGTCACTCTGGATCACGTCAAGCTGTCACCCAGCAGGTCAGGCTACTCCTATGCCCTGACCATAGTGGATCATTATTCCCGGTTCCTGGTGGTAGCCCCTGTCAAGTACCTGACAGCAGAAACTGCAGCAAGGACGTTCCAAGCCTACGTCTGCAGACCCCATGGATGCGTGGATAAAGTGCTGACGGATCAAGGCCCTGCCTTTGAAGCCGAGCTGTTTAAAGAATTTTGTCATCTGTATGGGTGCAAGAAGATCCGGACTAAGCCGTACCACCCTCAGACCAATGGTTTGTGTGAGAAAATGAACAACATCATCATAGACCTGCTGAAAACCTTACCCTTGGAAGAAAGAAATCAGTGGCCAGACAAACTACCTGACCTGGTAGATCTGTACAATCACATACCTGTGAGTTCTACAAATTGTACTCCAGGGTACCTCATGAGAGCAAGACCTGGAAAGTTGCCCATTGACCTGGAACTCTGAGTGGTAGAACCGGAAGCAGATATGTCCACTGAAGACTGGGATACAAGAGCAGTACAGGAGAGTACAGGCCTGTGTCGAAGACAGTCTGAACATAGTAAGGGAAAGACAAGAAGAACAGAACAATAAACATGTACCAGCAGAACCCTTGCCACCTGGAGAGATAGTGCTAAAGCGGAAGAGAAGAAGTCACAAGCTCGATGACCAGTGGGAAAGAGAGCCCTACAGAGTGCTGAACTCCAAATTTGACAACAGTAAAACCTGCCTGATTAGCAAAGATGGAGGTAAAACAACTGTAACAGTCTCAAGAGACCATCTGAAAGTGTGCCCAAGTCTACTGAAGACGACGGAGGAAGAAGTACCTCTTATAGCACCGGAAGAACCTAAGGAAGACGTGCTTCACACAGTTCTAGGAGATTTCCCTGCGGACTGGCTTCAACTTGATGGAGCAGTGATTATACCCATAATACACTTCAATCAGCCACAAGAAGAACCTTTGAGCGCTCTGGAAGAACGTGCTCTGGAACAGGAAGAGTCCCCAGTAAGAGGAGGATCACCCATTGAAACAGAGCCTGAAGGCCCAGTGGACAGTGTACTTGCCAGTCCCATAGAGAGATTAAGGCAGTTCTATAATCTACCAGCATGTACACCTGCTAGATTAACAGAGAAGGTACGAACAGACACTAGTGACACCCCAGTGCTACGAAGGTCCACACGCAGCACACAAGGACAAATCCCTGCCAGGTTTAGGGAATAAGCATGAAGTCACGTGATGCGTGATGCGTGACGTGGACGCCGGCCGGCGTCTTGGTTGCTGTGGTTACGCATGCGTCACTTCCGGGTCACGTGTCACCCGGCATCATGCATCACGTGGTTGGTTGCGATCACGTGATGCGGATATCCGTTAACATTATGCAGCATCTGTGCCTAGCGCCGGTGGGCGCCTATAAATACTTAAGGGATGTACCCATCGTTACGCCCTCTGACGAAGGGTTAACCGAAACGCGCGTCGGGGCTGCTGCTTCTCGCGTATAGCCTGTTGCCTTCCTCTCTGTTGCCCGGTCCTTCTGCCCTTACCGGATACTGTGTGTCTCATTGGTATGTATATTATTATATTACTATCTGGCAGTGGGACTTATTATTTAGGGGCACCTGATGATATTGTGACTCTGGCACTTAATACTGGAATATAATATATGTTCCTGCACAAATCTGTGATTACTCTATATAAAATGATTATTATGCTGTATTGCGTGTAGCTGGATCTATTTGGTTCTTAGTAGCTATTTCTACACTCCCCCCCTATGTCTGTCTTTTGTATGACTTCTAATAAATTTTGATACTTTATATATGAAACTATAGGCTTTATGATCATTTCTTTTCTCTTTTGCTTTTAATTTTGTTGATGTTTGCGATTTAGCCTTTATTGTCCGTATTTTGGTAGCTTTAAATGTAACAAAAATTGCTACACACATATAAAACCCAGTTTGGGTGTATTGTACTACCTTTTCCATGAATTGTATCTGTATAATCTATACTGTGTTTTGCACAGGTATTTTTCTTCTTGGTATCATGGACTACAAGGCCAAGGAAAAATCTTGGCTATCCCAGTTCGAACAGGCCTTTGGGGGTAACATGACGGATACACAAACAGTGGATGATCGGGGTTGGGACGAAAAATCTATGATAATTCAAAATTTACTGGTCAAAAGAACCAAACTTTGGTGGAATAGAGCCTTCTTGGGCAAGTATATCAGCCAAAAAATGATCCCAAGGGGACTTCGCATACGTATTACTCCTACCTTCCCGGTGGATGATGAATCCTTTGTCTCTAAATGGGAGGAGGCATGTACGACCTGTTCAATGGCACTCTTGCAATTACTGGTGGACCTGAATTCTAGATCTATTGAGGAATTAGAGATATTCAGATAGACTCTGCTCATACTGACCTTAGGTCCAATTATCCAGCTGAGAAAATTTTGAAATTTGATTCCCAGATTGATAAATTATTGGTCTCAACAGTGAAAAAAATACATGATATACAGGTAACTAAATTTGAGAGAGACATGAGGGACTACCATCAGAAGAAAGTATACTTTTGGCGTAAATCTGGAGTGCAAATGCCTAACCGCTTGAGGAAATCTTCTAACTCTTCGGTTACATCACTGAGTGATTTCTCTGAGGCCTCCACTTCGTCTATGACAACTAGGTCTGGTACCTCTAATAAAAGGTTACGGGAGACCACGTTTCACCCATACAGACGACAAGATCAGACTTCACCGGATCGGAAAAAGAATGATTTCAAGGTAATTAACCTTAGTGGTCATATCCTCACTCAGTCGGACTATTCACTGCTGAGTAAGGGTTTATCATTTGCACCAGTCGCCCGGTTTGATCCATTTACGGCAATTAAGGATCTGCATATATTTGCCAGGGCTTTGATATTTAAAAAGCACTTCTCTGATGGTGGTCTCCATGATCTTTTCCCAACAGAGGAGGAACAGGCTGCGATAAGGACACTCGAGGAACTCTCTGTTGAACACAACACCCCTATAGGAGGTAAGATCCCAACATCTATACGACCTCGCTCCAAGAAATTCCCCCCACTGACGACTTGTGCGAATGTGGATCTCTTTGTTCGGATTGTCTCGGGCGAGTTGCTGTCCCTTCCGCGTCATATCCCCCGTGACAATCTGTCTAGAGAGGAACGCATCAGGCTAAATATTTTGCAAAAATTGCCTGATGTACTTTTTAAACCAGCAGACAAAGGTGGTAACATCGTTATATGGCCTAGACTGATGTATGAGAAGGAGGCGTACCGTCAGCTGAATAATAAAACATGCTATCGCAAACTCACATATAATCCTCTAACTTCCTATGTTATGGGATTAAAATCTATCATTAATAAGGCAGTGGATAATGAAGTTATCACTAAGGAATTAGCCTCGGCCCTCCTTGTATCTGAACCAACGATCTCTACATTATATCTATTACCTAAAATCCACAAAGATGCGAAAATCCCCCCAGGTCGTCCTATCATCTCTGGTGAGGGAAATTTCCTGGGGCACGTCAATAGGTGGATTGACTCTCATCTGCAGCCACTGGTGAAGAGCTTGCCATCCTTCCTTAAGGATACAAGTGAACTACTTAGGAAGGTGGATGACCTATATATTGGGGATGATACTGTCCTGGTGGCTGCAGATGTAGAGTCACTCTACACTAACATCAAACATGTAGATGGACTTGCAGCTGTTCAATTCTTTTTGAGGACAGTGTCCTTGCCCAGTTCACTAAGGGATCTTATCCTTGAATTGTTACAGTTTACTTTGAGTCATAACTTTTTTGTGTTCAAGGGGTCCTTCTACCTTCAGCTCCAGGGGACAGCTATGGGCGCTGCCTTCGCTCCAGCCTACGCTTGTCTCTTCCTGGGGCTGTGGGAGAGGGACCTCTTCCTGTCAGATCGTGGTGAGTCAATGTCCCGTGTCCTCTTTTGGACGCGGTACATTGACAATATCCTCTTGATCTGGCAGGGTCCAATTTTGTCTCTACAATTATTTATGGATCATTTGAACCCAAATGACCGGAATATATTCCTATCATATCATTTTGATGTCAACCAAATTGAGTTCCTCGATGTGTCCTTGAGTAGGGATAATACTGACTGTATACAGACTACAGTCTTCCGTAAGCCAACTTCGACTAACATGTTACTACATGCCTCCTCCTCACATCCCAGACATATGCTCCAATCCGTGCCGGTTGGGCAGTTTCTCCGTATCCGGAGGATATGCTCTACCGACGTGGAGTTTGAGAAACAGGCTCTGGAACTCAGGGACAGATTTCATGCTCGGGGTTACAGCCGACGCATGATAAAGAAGGCGTATAATAGGGCTAGATTTACATCCAGAAATGACCTATTATACAAAGAGAGACATGGGTAATGGTACTGTACAGGTCAGATTTGTAACCAATTTTCATTCGCAATTTCCTCGTCTTAGAGATATACTATCGCGTTCATGGCATATCCTGCAGGCAGACCCTATAATTGCGAAACATATATCTGATAGACCGTCTATTACTGCTAGACGGTCTAGAAATATTCGTGATTTTCTGGTGCGGTCACACTATGAGGCCTCTAGTGGTACCTTCTTGGATTCGGTTCCCAGGCGAAGGGGATGTGTTCCGTGTGGTCGGTGTGTGGCATGCCCTAATGTTGAAAAAAGTGACACTTTCTTTAAGTCTGATGGATCAAAGATATATACAATTAATAAATTCATTACCTGTAATACTAGGAATGTGATTTATTTTGCCACATGTCCGTGCAAATTGATCTATGTGGGTATGACAACCCGCCAATTCAAGGTACGTATTCGTGTACATGTGCTGGGTATCATTGCCGCCGCTGACCACACGGATCCGTCCACTTTGAAGACGTTACCACGCCATTTCAGGGACCATCACAAGTGTGACGCCTCATTACTGCGTATTAGGGGGATCGACTCTATTCTACCAAATATACGGGGTGGTAGGATGGGACAAAAACTTGCCCAGATTGAATCCCGTTGGATTTGGACTTTGAATACAGTACATCCAAACGGATTAAATGAGAGTATTAGTTATGCCCCCTTCCTCTGATTGTCCACTTTAGCTCATAACATGCTTTGTACTTCCATATTCAATCTTTCCGTCTGTACTATGATACATGGTTGAACCTTGATTTTATTTTTTTATTGTATTTTAATCCTCTTTTTCTTGTCTATGTTATGTAGGACCTTCATCCTCCTGTCCTTGTTATGTACATCCTTCCCCTATGCTGTCTGTTATATCGGTGCTGTTGGATATTTCAACTTCAATGGACATCTGCATAAGCAAAATGATGGCTCTCCTACCTTTTGATAATAATTTTTTCTATGTGATACCTTTATATGATGTTGTACTTAGATGCTGCATATATCTTTGAATATTTATAACTGTGCACTATTTTAATTATATCAGATATGCTGTAAAACACTGACGTAGATAGCATCTTCATTATATCTATCATTCTATATATTTATATATTGCCTGTTGCTTTGCCTGCATTTATGTTGATTTGATAACTATTAGTTATTATCTTGCACCTTATGATCGTGATTGCCCTGCAATATACGGGCGGTCCCCGTGTGTGTGGCACTTTACTTGGATTACCTTTGCTATATAGTGACTGCGTGCCCTGTACGCATGCGTGCCACTGCTCCGTTACGGTGGCCGGCTCTCTATATCTGTAGCGGAGCGTGTCGTCGGGTCAACTCTGACCCGCCGTCACGTGATGCGTGACGTGGACGCCGGCCGGCATCTTGGTTGCTGTGGTTACGCATGCGTCACTTCCGGGTCACGTGTCACCCGGCATCATGCATCACGTGGTTGGTTGCGATCACGTGATGCGGATATCCGTTAACATTATGCAGCATCTGTGCCTAGCGCCGGTGGGCGCCTATAAATACTTAAGGGATGTACCCATCGTTACGCCCCCTGACGAAGGGTTAACCGAAACGCGCGTCGGGGCTGCTGCTTCTCGCGTATAGCCTGTTGCCTTCCTCTCTGTTGCCCGGTCCTTCTGCCCTTACCGGATACTGTGTGTCTCATTGGTATGTATATTATTATATTACTATCTGGCAGTGGGACTTATTATTTAGGGGCACCTGATGATATTGTGACTCTGGCACTTAATACTGGAATATAATATATGTTCCTGCACAAATCTGTGATTACTCTATATAAAATGATTATTATGCTGTATTGCGTGTAGCTGGATCTATTTGGTTCTTAGTAGCTATTTCTACACTCCCCCCTATGTCTGTCTTTTGTATGACTTCTAATAAATTTTGATACTTTATATATGAAACTATAGGCTTTATGATCGTTTCTTTTCTCTTTTGCTTGTAATTTTGTTGATGTTTGCGATTTAGCCTTTATTGTCCGTATTTTGGTAGCTTTAAATGTAACAAAAATTGCTACACACATATAAAACCCAGTTTGGGTGTATTGTACTACCTTTTCCATGAATTGTATCTGTATAAACTACCTGACCTGGTAGATCTGTACAATCACATACCTGTGAGTTCTACAAATTGTACTCCAGGGTACCTCATGAGAGCAAGACTTGGAAAGTTGCTCATTGACCCGGAACTCTGAGTGGTAGAACCGGAAGCAGATATGTCCACTGAAGACTGGGATACAAGAGCAGTACAGGAGAGTACAGGCCTGTGTCGAAGACAGTCTGAACATAGTAAGGGAAAGACAGGAAGAACAGTACAATAAACATGCGCCAGCAGAACCCTTGCCACCTGGAGAGATAGTGCTAAAGCGGAAAAGAAGTCACAAGCTCGATGACCAGTGGGAAAGAGAGCCCTACAGAGTGCTGAACTCCAAATTTGACAACAGTAAAACCTGCCTGATTAGCAAAGATGGAGGTAAAACAACTGTAACAGTCTCAAGAGACCATCTGAAAGTGTGCCCAAGTCTTTTGAAGACGACGGAGGAAGAAGTACCTCTTATAGCACCGGAAGAACCTAAGGAAGACGTGCTTCACACAGTTCTAGGAGATTTCCCTGCGGACTGGCCTCAACTTGATGGGGCAGTGATTATACCCATAATACACTTCAATCAGCCACAAGAAGAACCTTTGAGCGCTCTGGAAGAACCTACTCTGGAACAGGAAGAGTCCCCAGTAAGAGGAGGATCACCCATTGAAACAGAGCCTGAAGGCCCAGTGGACAGTGTACTTGCCAGCCCCATAGAGAGATTAAGGCAGTTCTATAATCTACCAGCACGTACACCTGCTAGATTAACAGAGAAGGTACGAACAGACACTAGTGACACCCCAGTGCTACGAAGGTCCACACGCAGCACACAAGGACAAATCCCTGCCAGGTTTAGGGAATAAGCATGAAGTGCCTAAATTGTGAATAGTTACCCAGTTGGGTATTGCCTATTATTTATTGTGTAAACTGAAATAATATGTGTCTTTAGTTACCTGTAAGGGTATAAATACTTGTAGGCTGAGGACTGTGAGCAGCCAAAAACTGTACTTGTAAATAGTTGCACTCATCAAAAGTGCCCCCCTTATTTGACCACAGAACAAAAACCCGTTTGGCGTGGCTGAAGACGTGGTCCAGCACCTGGATCACCTATGCCCTGTAGCCACGCCCAGGGACTACGTTGAGAGTTTTCAGGCGGGTCACTCAAGTTTCCCTGTTACACTTTCATTGGTGAAATGGACACCTGATTACGGGACATACTGTAACTTAATTATTATTGTTATTATCATTATTGTTATTGTTGTAACCTGTTTTAAAATGCTTCAGTCCAGGAGTACTGAATTGTACTAGGGGGGAATGTGGCACCCTGCTGTTCACAGGTACCACAGGACCCAAAGGGGAGCATGGACGGACTTCTCCACAAGATGCCCACATTACATACAAACATCTCCACCCTTCCACCTCACACCACCAGAGGGAGCCCTTTAGGGACATATATATATGGAGGGTGGAGTTAGGCAGTCAGTCAGACAGAGAGTGAGTCTGAGAGCGTGCTGACGCTGAGAGCAGCGAAGACACAGCACGTCTGCTGCCGTATTGAGGGCCCCGAGTGAGGCCGAAGGCAAGGAGGAGAGGAGAGAGGAGTTTAGGGGGCAGAGGAGCATCATAGGCTCACCACTATATGCAAACCGGACACCGGGTCTGCGACTACAGGGTCCTTTTTACCCAGTAGGGATCACCGGCATTCCAGGAGGACTACAAGTCCCTGGCTGACCTGAAGCTAAACCCATTACAGGACCAGGAACCACGAAGGCCCCGGCGTCCCGAGATAGTGGTTTCCAGCAGAAGATCCTACTACCGAGCTACAGGTGAAGGAACAGCAAAACACATAAGCTAGGCCCAGTTGCAGGCTGGCCAGGAGCTGGAGAGAGGGAGATACGGACCAGGAGGCCTTATACCAGCACACTGGGGAGAAGTCCTGAAGTGCACCCTTCCTACCGAGTACCCTGGACTGTACCTGACATCCGCACCAGTAAAGGTATTGAAGCGAATCCCCTGTCTCTGTCAGTTACTCCTGCTGCGCCATCCCTCCTGTACTATAAGCCCCAGCATCACCACCCACCATCAAACTCTACACTGCCCTGAGGCCTGCTCCACCTGTGGGGAGCCGTTCCATCCTAGATGCCCTATCAACTGCCTCAGAGGTCTGCAGCAGTGCTGGTACAAATTACCAGAAACCACAGGTGGCGTCACGATCAAACTACAAATCCCATATAAACAATTCCCCCTTTTTGGTTGACCGCCCTGGGCCATGGACTCGGGCGAGCCACTGTGACATATCCCCCCCAGCATCAATAGACCAGGGCACCGAGTACCCCACTGCCCTGGGGGCGCGTCACCTGCAGTCCCCACTGCTCCCAATACAGATCCTTGTGGTCCTCATTGTTACCAGTACAGATCCCTGCGGTCCCCACATCTCCCAGTACAGATCCCTGTGGCCCCACTTCTCCCAGTACAGATCCCTACTGTCCCCATTGTTCCCAGTACAGATCCTTGCAGTCCCCACTGCTCCTAGTACAAATCCCTGTGGTCCCCACTGCTCCCAATACAGATTCATGTGGTCCCCACAGCTCCCAGTAAAGATCCCTGCGGTCCTCACTGCTCCCAGTACAAATTCATGTTGTCCCCACTGCTCCCAGTACATATCCCTGCGATCCCCAATGCTCACAGCACAGATCCCTGTGGTCCCCACTGCTCTCAGTTCAGATTCATCTGTTCTCCACTATTCCCAGTACTGATCCTTTTGGTCCCCACTTCTCCCGGTACAGATCCCTGCAGTTCACACTGCTCCCAGTACAGATCACTGCAGCCCGCTCTGCTTCCAGTACAGATCCCTGCGGTCCCCACTGCTCCCCGTACAGATCCTTGTGGCCCCCACTGATTCCAGTACAGATCCCTGCGGTCTCCACTGCTCCCAGTATAGATCACTCCAGTCTCCAATGCTCCCAGTAAAGATCCCTGCAGTCCCCACTTCACCCAGTACAGATCCCTGCAGCCCCCAGTGCTCCCAGTTCCGATTCCTGAGGTCCCCACTGCTCCCAGTACAGATCCCTGCAGTCTCCACTGCTCCCAGTATAGATCACTCTAGTCTCCACTGCTCCCAGTACAGGTCTATGCGTTCCCCACTTCTCCCAGAACAAATCTCTGCGGTCTCCACTTCTCCCAGTACAAATCCCTACTGTCCCCACTGCTCCCAGTACATATCCCTGCGGTCCTCACTGCTCCTAGTACAAATTCATGTTGCCCCCACTGCTCCCAGTACAGATCCCTGTGGTCCCCACTGCTCTCAATTCAGATTCATCTGTTCTCCACTGCTCCCGTTACTAATCCTTTTGGTTCCCACTGCTCCCAGTACAGATCCCTGCAGTCCCCACTGCTCCCAGTACAGATCCCTGCAGTCCCCACTAGAGATGAGCGTTGTTCTACTCGAACTGTTCGCCAATCTCAAATTCGAGCTGTTTTGGGCGGTGTTCGAGCCGGTCGGCGAACACGAACAATTTGAGAAAAATTCGGCTGTTCGAGGTTATGTTCGATAACTGTTCGTGCACCAAAATCATAACTGGATTTTTTCTCAGTAATGATGAAAATTAATGTTAATACGCAGTTTGAGTGTACAGCGGGGCGGGGGGAGGGGCAGGGGATGGATCTCTGCAGGAACAATGAAGATCTCCATTTTTTTTTCTCTTTCCCGCATTTGCAGTGGGGAGGTGCAATCTGTCAGCCTATCAGCAGCGCACACACGGAGCGAAGTGCTTTTTTTCACACAAGCAAGGGCATGTGTGATTGGCAGTATATGTCACATGTCCTTGCCCTATAAGACCAAGCCATTTTCCCCGTCGCCACCATTTTCTCACTGCTGCAGCTGCGTGTTAGACGGCACCGCTGTTGCTGTGTGCGCTATACCTTGTTAATTTCAAGCCAATTTTCGCACAAATATACAGATAGCTTGGGAGCAGGGAATAGTTGTGATTGCAGTCCTTTTAAGGACTAGGTTACAGCATTTCCTACGACTTTTATCAGGCAGGTCTGTGCTCTTAAATAGATAGATTGTGGGAGTAAAGACTAATTGTAATTGCAGTCCTTTTCAGGACTAGGTTACATCAGTTCCTATCAGTTTTTGCCAGGCAGGTCTGTGCCAGTGCTGTGCAAGTTTTTTTCACAGCATTTGGCTGAATCTAGCAAAGCTAATCCTTTTTGGCCTATTGCAGAGTGTGTTAGTCAGTGGAGTAGCCTATCTGTGTTGCAAGATATACCACCTGTGTATAGAATACCAATTTTTTTACTGCACCTAGTGAAGTAAAATCTTTTGGGCATAGCATCATTCTATTAGTCCATCTATACTGACCTCCATCAGGTTGCAAACTGAATATAATTTTTTTCTGCATCTAGCTCTGAAAAAATATTTGGGCTTCTAGCGGTGTGTGGAACTTGGTCTATTAGTCCATCTATACTGACCTCCATCAGGTTGCAAATTAAAAATAATTTTTTTCTGCATCTAGCTCTGAAAAAATATTTGGGCTTCTAGCAGTGTGTGGGACTTGGTCTATTAGTCCATCTATACTGACCTCCATCAGGTTGCAAATTAAAAATAATTTTTTTCTGCATCTAGCTCTGAAAAAATATTTGGGCTTCTAGCAGTGTGTGGGACTTGGTCTATTAGTCCATCTATACTGACCTCCATCAGGTTGCAAATTGAATAAAAAAATTTTCTGCATCTAGCTCTGAAAAAATATTTGGGCTTCTAGCGGTGTGTGGGACTTGGTCTATTAGTCCATCTATACTGACCTCCATCAGGTTGCAAATTAAAAATATTTTTTTTCTGCATCTAGCTCTGAAAAAATATTTGGGCTTCTAGCAGTGTGTGGGACTTGGTCTATTAGTCCATCTATACTGACCTCCATCAGGTTGCAAATTAAAAATAATTTTTTTCTGCATCTAGCTCTGAAAAAATATTTGGGCTTCTAGCAGTGTGTGGGACTTGGTCTATTAGTCCATCTATACTGACCTCCATCAGGTTGCAAATTAAAAATAATTTTTTTCTTCATTTATCTCTGAAAAAATATTTGGGCTTCTAGCAGCGTGTGGGACTTGTTCTATTAGTCCATCTATACTGACCTCCATCAGGTTGCAAATTAAAAATAATTTTTTTCTGCATCTAGCTCTGAAAAAATATTTGGGCTTCTAGCAGTGTGTGGGACTTGGTCTATTAGTCCATCTATACTGACCTCCATCAGGTTGCAAATTAAAAATAATTTTTTTCTTCATTTATCTCTGAAAAAATATTTGGGCTTCTAGCAGCGTGTGGGACTTGTTCTATTAGTCCATCTATACTGACCTCCATCAGGTTGCAAATTAAAAATAATTTTTTTCTGCATGTAGCTCTGATAAAATATTTGGGCTTCTAGCAGTGTGTGGGACTTGGTCTATTAGTCCATCTATACTGACCTCCATCAGGTTGCAAATTAAAAATAATTTTTTTCTGCATCTAGCTCTGAAAAAATATTTGGGCTTCTAGCAGTGTGTGGGACTTGGTCTATTAGTCCATCTATACTGACCTCCATCAGGTTGCAAATTGAATAAAAAAAATTTCTGCATCTAGCTCTGAAAAAATATTTGGGCTTCTAGCAGTGTGTGGGACTTGGTCTATTAGTCCATCTATACTGACCTCCATCAGGTTGCAAATTGAATAAAAAAATTTTCTGCATCTAGCTCTGAAGAAATATTTGGGCTTCTAGCGGTGTGTGGGACTTGGTCTATTAGTCCATATATACTGACCTCCATCAGGTTGCAAATTAAAAATAATTTTTTTCTGCATCTAGCTCTGAAAAAATATTTGGGCTTCTAGCAGTGTGTGGGACTTGGTCTATTAGTCCATCTATACTGACCTCCATCAGGTTGCAAATTAAAAATAATTTTTTTCTGCATCTAGCTCTGAAAAAATATTTGGGCTTCTAGCAGTGTGTGGTACTTGGTCTATTAGTCCATCTATACTGAACTCCATCAGGTTGCAAATTAAAAATAATTTTTTTCTGCATCTAGCTCTGAAAAAATATTTGGGCTTCTAGCAGTGTGTGGGACTTGGTCTATTAGTCCATCTATACTGACCTCCATCAGGTTGCAAATTAAAAATAATTTTTTTCTGCATCTAGCATTGAAAAAATATTTGGGCTTCTAGCAGTGTGTGGGACTTGGTCTATTAGTCCATCTATACTGACCTCCATCAGGTTGCAAATTAAAAATAATTTTTTTCTTCATTTATCTCTGAAAAAATATTTGGGCTTCTAGCAGCGTGTGGGACTTGTTCTATTAGTCCATCTATACTGACCTCCATCAGGTTGCAAATTAAAAATAATTTTTTTCTGCATCTAGCTCTGAAAAAATATTTGGGCTTCTAGCAGTGTGTGGGACTTGGTCTATTAGTCCATCTATACTGACCTCCATCAGGTTGCAAATTAAAAATAATTTTTTTCTGCATCTAGCTCTGAAAAAATATTTGGGCTTCTAGCGGTGTGTGGGACTTGGTCTATTAGTCCATCTATACTGACCTCCATCAGGTTGCAAATTAAAAATAATTTTTTTCTGCATCTAGCTCTGAAAAAATATTTGGGCTTCTAGCAGTGTGTGGGACTTGGTCTATTAGTCCATCTATACTGACCTCCATCAGGTTGCAAATTAAAAATAATTTTTTTCTGCATCTAGCTCTGAAAAAATATTTGGGCTTCTAGCAGTGTGTGGGACTTAGTCTATTAGTCCATCTATACTGACCTCCATCAGGTTGCAAATTAAAAATAATTTTTTTCTTCATTTATCTCTGAAAAAATATTTGGGCTTCTAGCAGCGTGTGGGACTTGTTCTATTAGTCCATCTATACTGACCTCCATCAGGTTGCAAATTAAAAATAATTTTTTTCTGCATCTAGCCCAGCCAATAGTTTTGGCCTAATACCACAGTTTGGCCACTCAGCTCTGCTCGGTTACCATCCATTGTTTTTTTGTGCAAACAACTCCAGAGTTGTGAATTAGTTAACCACCAAAATGAGTGGAAAAAGGCCTGCTGCTGGTGGAAAGGGGAATAGGCGTGTTGGGAAGGGGAAAAAAGGTTGTGTCCGTGGGGTAGGTGCAGAAGAAAGACCATCTTCCAGCCAAACTAAAATGTCTACTTCTTTTAGCGGACAATGTGATAAGATCCCTTTCTTACGGCCACGCCAATCGCTACAAATTCCAGATGAGGCACAAAAACAGCAGGTGCTTCAACGGATATCAAGTGCTCCTTTAAGTGGGCTCTCCTCCACATCAACTTCAACATCACAAATACTCCAGTCCTCAAAGGTGTCACCCAAATCGCACTTGCTTCCTCACAGCTCCCAAATCTCCAGCTGCCCGTCTGAGTATGAGGTAGAACAGATGGTTGAGTCTGCAGAGCTGTTTACTCATACTATAGCCTGGGAATCAGAGGTCGACTCCAGCGCTTCTGTGAATCCAGACGAGGAAATGATCTGCACTGATGCCCAGAATCTTTATGAGTCGGATCCAGGACCAGACGCAGAAGGTTCTGACCATAATGTAGACCCTCATTCCCAAACTGTAACTCCTGTTGGTGGAGACAATGAGGAAGACGATGATAAGACTCAAATACCTGATTGGAGCGACAACTTTAGTTTTTTGTCAGGGCAGGAACAGGTTGGCTCTGAGGACGACGGGTGTGATAACGCACAGGGTGATGATGATGAGGTCGGAGATCCCACTTACTGTCAACCCACAGTCAGCCAAGAGATGAGGTCAGCACAGCAGGTGGAGGAAGATGCTAGTGACGACGAGGTCAGGTTGCGCCTTCCTGGACAGAGACGTAGTACTGGAAGCACGTCAACAACTGCATCCTCAAACACAACTCTGCCTCTCACCACAAGTCGTGGTGGCTCTTCAGGTCGCATGGGTGCTAAGCCTTGCATAGCCTGGGCATTTTTTCAGATCGATAAAGATGACCCAACTCGTGTTATCTGTAACATTTGTCAGCAAAAGCTAAGTAGAGGCCAAAAAATACATAGTTTGAGTACTTCATGCATGAACCGGCACATGGACATGAAGCATAAGTTGCAGTGGGAAGCTCAGTGTGCTACAATGCGGCCTAGCCGGCCGGGCCAATCACCGTCTGCCATATCTTGTGCATCCGCGGCCTCTTCATCCTCTGTGACTGGGGTGACAGCAGTCACACCTGTTTTGGGGCGCAGACCTGCCACCTCTTTACCCGCAACAGCCAGCGTGATTGGCAGGTCATCATTTTCTTTGGAGGTGGTAACACCAGCTGGTGTTGAGCGCTGTCCGACATCGATAGCACCACCTTTGGATCAAGGCAACCTAACATGTCCGCCTGCATCTTCCTCACAGACCGGCAGTTTGCCGGGGACACCCTTATCAACCCCGTCTAAGCACAATAGCCAGCCCTCGGTCCCTCAGATGTGGACAAGTAAAAGACCATTTCCTCCTAGCCATGAGAAAGCTAAGAGGTTGAATTTCACCATCTGCAAGCTCTTGGCTACAGAAATGCTGCCTTTCCGCCTGGTGGACACAGAGGATTTTTGAGACCTTATGTCCGTCGCAGTGCCCCAGTACCAGATGCCCAGTCGGCACTACTTCTCAAAGAAAGGTGTGCCTGCGCTCCACCAGCATGTCGCACACAACATCACCGCTTCTTTGAGAAACTCTGTGTGTGACAGGGTGCATTTCACCACAGACACTTGGACGAGTAGGCATGGACAGGGGCGTTACATGTCGCTGACTGAGCACTGGGTAACTATGGTGACAGCAGGACAAGGGGCTGCTGTCCAAGTCTTGCCGTCCCCACGAGTTGTGCGTCAATCCTCTTTATGTCAAAGTTCCTCCACTGCTTCTGCCTCCTCAACCTCCTCTCGGTCTTCCACCTGCACCCAAAGCCTGTCTGGTCATGCCACAAGCTTTCTAACTGCGCAGAAGGGATCCTGCACACCTCCTTACTATGCTGGCAGTAGGGCTCAACGTCATCAGGCGGTTTTTACATTGAAATGTCTGGGAAATGTGAGTCACACCGCTGAGGAGTTGTGGTCAGCTCTGGAGAACCAATTTCATGAATGGTTGTCTCCACTGGACCTGAAACCAGGGAAGGCCGTGTGCGACAATGCTGCAAACCTGGGTGCGGCCCTTCGCCGGGGCAATGTCACACACGTGCCTTGTATGGCTCACGTGTTGAACCTGGTTGTCCAGCAATTTTTAGCCCACTATCCCAGACTAGATGGCCTTCTGCAGAGGGCACAGTCGCTGTGTGCTCACTTCCGCCGTTCGCATCCCGCAGCTCAGCGACTTACATCTCTACAGAAGTCGTTGGGCCTGCCACTTCACCGGCTAAAATGCGATGTGCCTACCCGGTGGAATTCAACTCTGCACATGTTGCAGCGACTGTGGCAGCACCGACAAGCCCTGGTGCAATACGTTCTGACGTATAGCCTGGGCCAACGAGATTCAGAGGTGGGGCAAATCACGCTGGAGGAGTGGTCTCAGATTAGGAACCTATGCACCCTTCTGCACAGTTTTGAAATGGCGACGAAGATGTTTAGTGCTGACGATGCCATTATCAGCATGACTATTCCGGTGATTTACATGCTGGAGCACATGTTAAACAGAATTCGGAGTCAGGTGGTGGCACAAGAGGAGGTGGAGGAAGTAGAGGAGGAGGAGTTGTATGCGGAAGGGCTAACATCTGCAAGGTCCAGACGGTCGGCAGCACCAAGGCGGCAGGCATGTGAGGGTGGGGGAGATGGTTTTACCAGGGCGCATGGTAGCAGCCAAACTAGTGAGGAAGGTGCAGGAGCCCAGGAAGAAGTGGAGGACGAACTGATGGAAGACTCATCAGATGAGGGAGACCTTGATCACATTTCTGTTGTGCGAGGTTGGGGGGAGAGGACAGAGGAAGGAAGCATGATTGTTACCTCGCCACCAACACAACAGGGACTTGGTGCTCCTGGATGCGCAACACACATGAGTGCCTTCTTGCTGCACTACCTGCAACATGACCCTCGAATTGTGAGAATTAGAAATAATCCTGACTACTGGGTTGCCACACTGTTAGATCCCCGGTACAAAAGTAAATTTGCAGAAATTATTCCTGCCATAGAAAGGGATGCACGCATGCAGGAGTATCAGCAGAGACTGTTGCAGAATCTTACATGTGCTTTTCCACAAAATACCAGTGGTGCACGTAGTGAATCTCACAGTTCCAACTTGCCAACCGTGGGACCGTCAAGTGTTCAGCACTCAAACCGTAACAGAACCACAGTATCTGCTGGTAACATCAATTTTGCGGAATCATTTCACCACTTTTTTAGCCCATCCTTTGCAAGGCCACAGGAGACAAGAAGTCTGACACATAGTCAACGCCTAGAGACGATGGTACAGGAGTATCTCCAAGTAAACATTGAAGCCACGACTGTGTCACTGGACCCTTGCTCTTTTTGGGCTTCCAATCTGGATAAATGGCCGGAGCTAGCCACTTACGCCTTGGAGATCTTGTCATGCCCCGCAGCCAGCGTTCTGTCTGAACGTGTGTTCAGCGCTGCTGGTGGTGTGCTGACAGATAAGCGCACGCGGCTCTCCACTGATAATGTAGACAGACTCACGTTCATAAAGATGAACAAATCATGGATCCGAAACGACTTTTCTACCCCTGTGTCATCCTGGGGAGAGTAAAAGCTTGATGATTGGTTAAAATCACCCTACCAACCGTTTTAAGCTTTCAAATTACTAATCATGTTTATCTGTATCTTGACTGGAAAATAATTTGGGCTTTGTAGCAGTGTGCAGCACTGATCCTATTAGGCCATCTATAATAAGCTTCACCAGATTTAAAATTAAAAATAATTTTTAGCTGCATCTAGCCCGGAAAATAATTTTGGGGCTCCGAGATGCGCAAGACACATAAGTGCCTTCTTGCTGCACTACCTGCAGCATGACCCTCATATTGTCAGAATTCGAAGTAATCATGACTACTGGGTTGCCACACTCTTAGATCCCCCAAACTTTTCGATCAACCTTTTCATTTTAATAAAGACCAAAAAAATGGTCATTTTTGAAATTATAAGCATTAGCAGGTTGTTAGAAACTGAAATCAAACAGTTTTCAACTCAAAACTTTATTCTAGGTGATGTTACATTTTCACATAGGACCCCTTGTTCGAAAGGAGCTTCTGAACTCTCTCGTCCATTGAATTTGTCAGGTTTTGGATGGTTTCTGCTTCAATTGTTTTGCATGAGGACAGAATACCCTCCCAGAGCTGTTGCTTAGATGTGAACTGCCTCCCGCCATCATAGACACTCCTTTTAATGATGCTCCAAAGGTTCTGAATGGGGTAGAGGTCAGGGGAGCATGGGGGTCACACCATAAGTTTGTCCCCTTTTATGCCCATATCAGCCAGAGATGCAGATGTTTTATGTGCAGCATGAGATGGTGCATTATCATGCAGAAAAATGATCTTGCTGTGAAATACACGGTTCTTCTTCTTGAACCATGGCAGGAAGTGCTGTTTGAGAAAATCCACATACATTATGGAGTTCATCTTTAGCGCCTTCAGGGATCCTAAAGGGGCCGACAATCTCTCTCCCCATGATTCCAGCCCAAAACATTACTCCACCTCCTCCTTGTTGGCGCTGTAGCCGTGTTTGCGTGGGGTGTCCATCAACCAGCCATCCTCCACTCCATTCATCTGGACCATCGAGCGCTGCACGGCACTCATCCGTGAACAAAACAGTTTTGAAATCAGTCTTCATGTAATGTTTGGCCCACTGGAGCCGTTTTTGCTTGTGTGAAGTGGATAGAGGAGGTCGACAGGATGGCATATGCACAGCTGCAAACCTCTGAAGGACCCTGCATCTTGTTGTTCGGGGGACGTTGGAGGCACAAGCAGCTTCAAAAACTTGTCTGCTGCTATGACAAGGCTTTTTTGCCGCTGCTGTTTCAACCTGACGTAATTGCCTGTAGGAAAGAGTCCTCAATTTGCCCTTATCAGCACGCACACGTGTGTACTGTGAATCAGCTACATACTTCTTGATTGCCAAGACACTTCATCCTGATCATCGCACAATGTTGATTGTAGTCATGCCTTGACCTAAACACTCCACAATTTGTTGCTTCTCAGCAGCCGACACATCCTTTTTCTTTCCCATTTTGGCAGAAAATGTAGGCTGCTTAATAATGTGAGAGAGCCTTCTTAAGAAGTCTTGCCTTTCATTGGACACACCTGCCAAACTAATTAGCACAGGTGTCTGCAATTGCTTACAGTGATATAAAGAGCCCTGACACACATCACCATCAATGAGTTTAACTGACAAACAAACAAATTCTTCCCTTATCACTCCTAAACACTTTTTGCATAATAATTTGGAACGCGGTGTACATGTGCTTTTCCACAAAACACCAGTGGTTCACGTAGTGAATCTTACAGTTCTAACTTGCCAACCGTGGTCTGTATGGAATTGTTCAATAAAGGGCCCAAAATTAAGATAACATAGATGGGAGAGGTCTCTATTAGTGTTGAGCCACCCCCGTAGTGTTCGGGTTCGGTTCGGTTCGTCGAACACCGGGATGTTCGAGGAACTGTTCGTCGAACTGTTCGTCGAACACCTTAGAACACCGTCGAACACCGTTAAAACCAATGGCAGGCAAACAAAAACACATAGAAACACATAGAAAACACCTGCAAAGGTGTCCAAAAGCTGACAAACTGCTCAGAAGACACTCTCTTTAAAAAAGCCGGCCGGCAAATTCAGCAGCGGCATACACCGGTACCCGACAATTTAGACAAGAAGGAATAGAGCATCACACATAGATTAGATAGATAGAAACATGTCAGTCACACATATAAGAAGCACAGTGACAGTGTTGGTTACTGCACTTGTCATTTAGTGTAAAGGATTTATTAAAAAAAATATTAGTGTTTTCATGCACCGTCTCTTTAAAAAAGCCGGCCGGCAATTCAGCATCTGTACCCGACAATTTAGAACAGAAAGAATAGAGCTTCACACATAGATTAGATAGATAGAAACATGTCAGTCACATATATATGAAGTACAGTGATAGTGTTGGTTACTGTACTTGTCATTTAGTATTAAAATAAAGGATTTATTATTAAAAAAATTGGCGTGGGGTTCCCCTTAATTTTAGGCTCTAGCGGAGGTTAAGCAGACGGCTGGGGCAGATGTTTGAAGCCTGGGAAGGGGGTAATACCCACGGAGCTTCCCAGGCTACTAATATCAGCCTCCAGCTGAATACATAGCCTTTACTAGCTATTAAAATGGGGGACCCCCCAAAAAAAATGACGTGGGGTCCCCCCTAATTTAATAGCTAGCAAAGGCTAGGCAGACAGCTGGGGGCTGATATTAATAGCCCAGGAAGGGAGCCATGAATATTGGCCCCCTCCCAGGCTAGAAACACCAGCCGTCAGCCGCCCCAGAAATGGCGCATTCATAGGATGCGCCAATTCTGGCACTTAGCCTCGCTCTTCCACGCTGCCCTGGTGCGGTGGCAGGGGGTAATAGGGTTGGGGTTGATGTCAGCTTATAATGCCAGCTGACATCAAGCCCAGGTTAGTAATGGAGAGGCGTCTATAAGACACCCCCATTACTAACCCCATAGTCAAAGTTAAAAAAAACACAAACACCCAGAATAAAGTCCTTTAATTGAAATAAAGACACAATCCTTTATTGTTCTAAATTAAACCATACTTACCATCACGCCCATTCCAGCTGAAGCCAACGATCTCCTGCAATAAAAGAAAAATAATAAAGCAACCTCATCCTTACCTTTCCATGGTTCCCACGACAGCTTCAGCTCTGCTACATCGAGATGACAGGCTGGACCGCAGCAGAACGCTGCCATCCAGCCTGTCATCCCGCAGACACTGAGAAGCGCAGGCTTGCTTGCGCTGCTCAGCGTCTCTCTGTGACGACATCCAGATGAGCCGAGTTCATGTCCAATGAACTCGGCTCACCTCATGCACGTCACTAACAGCGTGGGAAAATTCTCACGCTGAAGCGCTGATTGCAGGAGAATTTTCCCACGCTGTCAGTGACGTGCAGGAGGTGAGCTGAGTTCATTGGACATGAGCTCACCTCATGCACATCACTGACAGCGTGGGAGTATTCTCCTGCACTCAGCACTTCAGCGTGAGAATTTTCCCACGCTGTCAGTGACGTGCATGAGGTGAGCCGAGTTCATTGGACATGACCTCGGCTCATCTGGATGCCGTCACAGCGAGACAGTGAGGAGCGCAAGCATGCCTGCGCTTCTCAGTGTCTGCGGGATGACAGACTGGATGGCAGCGTTCTGCTGCGGTCCAGCCAGTCATCTCGATGTAGCAGAGCTGAAGCTGTCGTGGGAACCATGGAAAGGTAAGGATGAGGTTGGTTTATTATTTTTCTTTTATTGCAGGAGATCGTTGGCTTCAGCTGGAATGGGTGTGATGGTAAGTATGGTTTAATTTAGAACAATAAAGAATTGTGTCTTTATTTCAATTAAAGGACTTTATTCTGGGTGTTGTGTTTTTTTTAAATACTTTACTAGAAATTCATGGCGGTCATGTCTAATACTGGCGTGACCCCATGAATTTTGGGCTTGGGGCCAGCTGATAATACCAAGCTGGCCCTAACCCCTTTATTACCCAGTGAGCCACCGCACCAGGGCCCTGGATGAGTTGGGTACAGCGCCAGAAGATGGCGCTTCTATGAACGCGCCATTTTCCGGGGTGGCTGCGGACTGCAATTTGTAGCGGGGGGGGGGGCCAGAAAGCTTGGGCCTCCCTGCGCTGCAGATTCCAGCCCCCAGCTGCCTAGTTGTACCTGGCTGGACACAAAAATAGGGCGAAGCCCCACGTACTTTTTTTTTAATTATTTCATGAAATTCATGAAATAATTAAGAAAAAAAGGCCTTCCCTATATTGTTGTGTCCGGCCAGGTACAAATAGGCAGCTGGTGGTTGGGGGCAGCCCGTTCCTGCCTGCTGTACCTGGCTGGACACAAATATAGTGCGAAGCCCCACTTCAATTTTTTTTAATTATTTCATGAAATTCATGAAATAATTAAGAAAAAAAGGGCTTCCCTATATTGTTGTGTCCGGCCAGGTGCAAATAGGCAGCTGGTGGATGGGGGCAGCCCGTTCCTGCCTGCTGTACCTGGCTGGACACAAATATAGTGCGAAGCCCCACTTCAATTTTTTTTAATTATTTCATGAAATTCATGAAATAATTAAGAAAAAAAGGGCTTCCCTATATTGTTGTGTCCGGCCAGGTACAAATAGGCAGCTGGTGGATGGGGGCAGCCCGTTCCTGCCTGCTGTACCTGGCTGGACACAAATATAGTGCGAAGCCCCACTTCAATTTTTTTAAATTATTTCAGGAAATTCATGAAATAATTTAAAAAAAATTGACGTGGGGCTTCGCACTATATTTGTGTCCAGCCAGGTACAGCAGGCAGGAACGGGCTGCCCCCATCCACCAGCTGCCTATTTGTACCTGGCCGGACACAACAATATAGGGAAGCCCTTTTTTTCTTAATTATTTCATGAAATAATTTAAAGAAAATTGACGTGGGGCTTCGCCCTGTTTTTGTGTCCAGCCAGGTACAACTAGGCAGCTGGGGGCTGGAATCCGCAGCGCAGGGAGGCCCAAGCTTTCTGGGCCACCCCCGCTGCAAATTGCAGTCCGCAGCCACCCCGGAAAATGGCGCGTTCATAGAAGCGCCATCTTCTGGCGCTGTACCCAACTCATCCAGGGCCCTGATGCGGTGGCTCACTGGGTAATAAAGGGGTTAGGGCCAGCTTGGCATTATCAGCTGGCCCTAAGCCCGAAATTCATGGGGTCACGCCAATATTAGACATGACCACCATGAATTTCTAGTAAAGTATTTAAAAAAAACACAACACCCAGAAAAAAGTCCTTTAATTGAAATAAACACACAATTCTTTATTGTTCTAAATTAAACCATACTTACCATCACGCCCATTCCAGCTGAAGCCAACGATCTCCTGAAATAAAAGAAAAATAATAAAGCAACATCATCCTTACCTTTCCATGGTTCCCATGACAGCTTCAGCTCTGCTACATCGAGATGACAGGCTGGACCGCAGCAGAACGCTGCCATCCTGCCTGTCATCCCGCAGACACTGAGAAGCGCAGGCTTGCTTGCGCTCCACAGTGTCTCTCTGTGAGGGCATCCAGATGAGCCGAGTTAATGTCCAATGAACTCGGCTCACCTCATGCACGTCACTGACAGCGTGGGAAAATTCTCCTGCACTCACCGCTTCAGCGTGGGAGAATTCTCACACTGAAGCGCTGAGTGCAGGAGAATTCTCCCACGCTGTCAGTGACGTGCAGGAGGTGAGCTGAGTTCATTGGACATGAACTCGGCTCATCTGGATGTCGTCACAGAGAGACGCTGAGCAGCGCAAGTAAGCCTGCGCTTCTCAGTGTCTGCGGGATGAGAGGCTGGATGGCAGCGTTCTGCTGCGGTCCAGCCTGTCATCTCGATGTAGCAGAGCTGAAGCTGTCGTGGGAACCATGGAAAGGTAAGGATGAGGTTGCTTTATTATTTTTCTTTTATTGCAGGAGATCGTTGGCTTCAGCTGGAATGGGCGTGACGGTAAGTATGGTTTAATTTAGAACAATAAAGGATTGTGTCTTTATTTCAATTAAAGGACTTTATTCTGGGTGTTTGTGTTTTTTTTAACTTTGACTATGGGGTTAGTAATGGGGGTGTCTTATAGACGCCTCTCCATTACTAACCTGGGCTTGATGTCAGCTGGCATTATAAGCTGACATCAACCCCAACCCTATTACCCCCTGCCACCGCACCAGGGCAGCGTGGAAGAGCGAGGCTAAGTGCCAGAATTGGCGCATCCTATGAATGCGCCATTTCTGGGGCGGCTGACGGCTGGTGTTTCTAGCCTGGGAGGGGGCCAATATTCATGGCTCCCTTCCTGGGCTATTAATATCAGCCCCCAGCTGTCTGCCTAGCCTTTGCTAGCTATTAAATTAGGGGGGACCCCACGTCATTTTTTTGGGGGGGTCCCCCATTTTAATAGCTAGTAAAGGCTATGTATTCAGCTGGGGGCTGATATTAGTAGCCTGGGAAGCTCCGTGGGTATTACCCCCTTCCCAGGCTTCAAACATCTGCCCCAGCCGTCTGCTTAACCTCCGCTAGAGCCTAAAATTAAGGGGAACCCCACGCCATTTTTTTTAATAATAAATCCTTTATTTTAATACTAAATGACAAGTACAGTAACCAACACTATCACTGTACTTCATATATATGTGACTGACATGTTTCTATCTATCTAATCTATGTGTGAAGCTCTATTCTGTCTGTTATAAATTGTCGGGTACAGATGCTGAATTGCCGGCCGGCTTTTTTAAAGAGACGGTGCATGAAAACACTATTATTTTTTTTGATTAATCCTTTACGCTAAATGACAAGTACAGTAAGCAGCACTTTCACTGTACTTCGTATATATGTGGCTGACATGTTTATATCTATCTAATCTATGTGTGAAGCTCTATTCTTTCGGTTCTAAATTGTCGGGTACCGGTGTATGCCGCTGCTGAATTGCCGGCTTTTCATGTTTCACTGTTGGCACTGTTCCCATCGATTTGGGCAATCACTGTAATGCCACAACCACCATGGCTGTGGCATTACAGTGAGTGACAGACAATCCCTGCATGATTGGTGCTCTAAATAGCGCCAGACATGCAGGACAAGCTTTTGGTGCACGAACAGTTATCGAACATAACCTCGAACAGCCGAATTTTTTGCAAATCGTTCGGGTTCGTCGAACAACTCGAACACCGCCCAAAACAGCTCGAATTTGAGATTGGTGAACAGTTCTAGTCGAACACCGCTCATCTCTAGTCTCTATGAATAGGAATTCCTAAGTATTTGATACCCTGTGAGGGCCAGGCAAAGGGAAAGTTGGACTGGATGGAATCCTATATGGATTTAGGGAGGGAGACATCGAGGGCCTCAGACTTCGCTGCATTGATTTTAAAATTTTACCATGTAACAAAGTGATCTATTTCAGCCATAACAGCAGGGATGGATATATGTGATTGAGTGATATATACTAGGACATCATCAGCAAATAGAGAGCACTTGTACTCGGTGCCTCCCACCTCAATCCACCTAATATTGGGGTTATGGCGAATTGATGAGAGCAGGTGCTCCGTCACTAGGATGTATAAGAGAGGGGACAGAGGACATCCCTGCCTTGTCCCATTGGTGATTGTGAAAGGTGATGAAAATGTTCTGACGCACCCCCTGGGCCTTGGGACACCCGGAGCCGGACACTTTTTGGTGGATGCTGGTGGTTGTAGTCTTCGTGGCGGCGATCCGGTTCCGTGGCTCAGGGCGGTCAAACCAGTGGCGGAACTATTTATGTGGTTTTGATGTTTAAATGTCCGACTACGCCACCCGTGGATTGCGGTCAGAGTGAACCGCCGCTACAGGGCAGACCGCTAAGGCTGGTGTTGTGGGTGCAGCAGAGCGTAGCATAACTCCCCACGGGAGGAGTATAGCCTCAGGGCAGTGTATGCGGAGGATGGGGGTGATGGTGCAGGGCAGCAGCAGTAACGACACGGAGTCAGTGATGCAGTTCAGGGCCTTTACTCACAGTTCTTATTATCCAGACCACGTCTGCAGGTAACGGCTGCCCACGTCGTACTGTGCTCACCAGGTGAGGGGCTCAGACAACTCCCAGATAACTTTGGAGCGCTTCACAGGACCCCCTTTGTGTGTCCTTTGTCTGGCCTTTCTTACCAACACTTCTGTCCGGCTGCCTCGGGCCTCCTCTTGGTAAACTTGGCGCCAGTTTCCCTGACCCTATGTGGTGCCTTCCTAGCGGGTGGAGCAAGGGGCTGCGCCACATAAAATGTCAGAGCCTCCGGTTTCTAGCTGAGGGTCGTTTCCTGCCTCCACTAGTTCGGGGACCGGTCTCCCCCTTTGGCCTGACCCCTCCACGCAGGTGGATTCGGGCGTGCGGTGGCGACTCGCCCGTCCGCACCCCTGGGATCCCTTCATTCCTCGTTCCTGGAGCCTTCTCCGCTCCTCTTCCTTCCTTCTCCCTCTTGCAGGCCTGGGCCTCTGTTACTAGGCCCGCCTCCGGAGCAGAGCTCATGCAGAGCCCCTGCTCCCTGCCACTTCTGCTCAGACTTCTCTGCACTGAACTAAGATGGTGCCCACCTTTCATACTCCCTTCTCAATGCACCCAGGAACTGCTTCCTCCCTGCTCCTGCACTGCAGGGTTCCCCTTCCTCAGTGTTCCCTCCCCCCACTCCAGCCAGGGACAGGGACTGTCGTGCCCATCTCAGGGGCATATTGGTCGCCCTGCCCCACGGCAATGTGGTGTAATGCATGCAGGTGTCGGGTCCTGATCCACACTCCATCCTTATCTCAGAGTGAGATATCACACCTCTGGGTGAGGTGCAATACGTCTGTAGCAACCGAGCCCTCGGTGCTACAGTTCCATTTATCTTCAGCCTAGGTGACGTATTGTGATACAGGGCCGTGATTTTGGCTATAAAAGGGTCCCCTAGACCCCTACCCCAAGCTTTTTAAGAGAATCATATATGGCGTGCCAGGAGACTCTATGGAATGCTTTCTCAGCATCCAACGAGAGTATCTACTTACAAATTTTTAACTGCATCTAGCCCAGGAAATACTTTGTGCCTAGTAGCAGTGTCTGCTAGTCAGCGGATTATCCCGGCTGTTAAGCAAGCTACACCACCTGTAGTTTGGACACTTAATTTTTTCAAAGGAAATGCTTCGGGACCACGGGATACTTAGTGAAGAGCATCAGGAGGCACCCCAAGGCATAGGGGCTGGGACTGGCACTAGGATGCCTTGCGGTGGACAGCCGAGCTCGATCCTTATAAAAGCTTTTTAACTGCAGCAGCTTTAGTGGACGCTACTGGAGCTGGAATTACGCGGCTGCTGGCATGAGACTTGCCCTCCAATAGATCCTTGTAAATGGATTTAAAGTGTTTTCATTCAAATTAGAGGGACAATTTAAATTAAAAAGCTTAGAGCTGCCTCCACCACAGGGGGGCTCTCTCGACCCACCAGCGGACAGGCACCAGTATTGGGAGAGGGGGGCTGGCCGTCAGGGTTCACCGCGGCTCTGGCACAAACCCGGCGACACGGAGGTGGCACGGGCAGGAGCGGACTGGCCGTCTCGGCTTCTCACTTTTTGGATTTTAGAAGGGCATGACATGCCTATATCTGTGTCTCCCCCTCCTTTTACTCCTCCACCTCTTTTCTTTTCGCATGACTATATGTACTTGTCACTTTTCCATGTGTTAGTTGTGTCTTCTGAGCAGTTTGTCAGCTTTTGGACACCTTTGAAGGTGTTTTCTATGTGTTTCTATGTGTTTTTGTTTGCCTGCCATTGGTTTTAACGGTGTTCGAAGGTGTTCGACGAACAGTTCGGCAAACACACGGGTGTTCGACGAACCGAACCGAACTCGAACACTACGGGGGTGGCTCAACACTAGTCCCCACTGCACCCAGCACAGATCCCTGCAGTCCACACTGCTCCCAGTACCGATCACTGCAGCCCCCACTGCTACCAGTACAGATACCTGCAGTCTCCACTGCTCCCAGTATAGATCACTCCAGTCTCCACTGCTCCCAGTACAGGTATCTACGTTCCCTACTTCTCCCAGAACAGATCCCTGCGGTCCCCACTTCTCCCATTACAAATCCCTACTGTCCCCCTGCTCCTAGTACAGATCCCTGCAGTACACACTGCTCCAAGTACAGATCACTGCAGCCCCCACTGCTTCCATTACAGATCCCTGCGGTACCCACTGCTCCCCGTACAGATCCTTGTTGCCCCCACTGCTTCCAGTACAGATCCCTGCCGTCCCCACTGCTCCTAGTATAGATCACTCCAGTCTCCACTGCTCCCAGTAAAGATCTCTGTGGTCCCCACTTCTCCCAGTACAGATCCCTGATGTCCCCAGTGCTCCCAGTTCAGATTCCTGAGGTCCCCACTGCTCCCAGTACAGATCCCTGCAGTCTCCACTGCTGCAGTATAGATTACTCCAGTCTCCACTGCTCCCAGTACAGGTCTCTGCGTTCCCCAATTCTCCCAGAACATATCCTTGCATTTCCCACGGCTTCCAGTACAGATCCATGTGGTCCCCACTGCTCCGAGTACAGATCCCTGCAGTCCCCACTGCTCCCAGTACAGATCCTTATGTTCCCCATTGCTCCTAGTACAGTTCCCTGCAGCCCCCACTGCTCCCAGTACAGATCCATGCGGTCCTAATGTGGCGCCCCTGAGGGTTCGACCGCCACAGGAATGCTGCGCTTCTTTAATGTAGTGAAGTGTTCCTCCTCTGAGGTAAGGCCAGTGTGATAGTCGTGACCCAGCCTTGCATCCAACACCACACTTCTCCACCAGAGGGAGCTAGTATGCACTAGGTGCTGCTCCCCTGGTTACAGGGAGACTGGGGAACACAAAGTTGTAGGAACCAGTTAGTGGGTGTGGGTGGAGGACTTACTAGTTAGTTACACTTCAAATTTCATATTTAATAGTATGCCATCTTTGGTCTTGGTCCTTCTTGTTCAGAGTTCTTCTCTGGTCCTTTTTACTAGTCCTAAGTCATAGGGTATAGTGGCCGTGCTGTGCTGTCAAAATACTGTGTGTAATGTGACTTCCCTCCGGGAGCGCAGATCCTGTGTGGGCCTGCACCGAGAAGGGACACAGCCCTCGTACCCTGGCCATGGGACGAGAGGTAGGTTGCAGACAAGGAATGTCTCAACCCGGCCAAGGGCCAGGATCAAGAAGGCCCGGTAGCTTTAGAGTGTGGCTCCCCAGCAAATGGGTCCCGGGGAGGATGCAGACGGAGCGGAGCACACCACCTGTCCTCGCCTACCTGATCTATTCAGAGGGATTCCGGCTGCAAGAGGGGTACCGGCCCCCGACACCCGACCTATCCACACACGCACAGACGGGAAAGGGTGAAGTCTGTAGTGCAGTAACAATCTGGTGTAGGGTCGCTACCGAACACTGGACTTTCTCGGAGGTAGTCGGACTCCCGTCCCTGGTGGCCGCAGGACTCCGCGGGGAGCAGGGAGTTGCCTTCCCGCTGTCATATCTAAGTGAGTAAAGCCTTGGAAGTTCACCCCTATGGCCTCCGGACTGTTCATTATGCGCCATACCATGCGACGCGGTGCCCGTACTCCCCGCACTACTACTATCCCCCTTCATCCTGTTTGCCTGCCCTGAGGCCTTTCTCCACCTGTGGGAAGCAGTAATAACTTCAGCCGCCACGACACCAGGCCTCAGCGGACTGTAGCGGCGCTGGTGACCCTTCACCAGCCACCACAGGTGGTGTAGTCATTAATCAGCCACTCAACCCGGACGAGCCCACAACATGTTCCTTTTCATGTGACGGCCCTGAGCACGGGTCGGGTCCGGGCCACGGCTACATCCCATCTCTTAATCACAGGACCCGACACCGAGTCCCCCATCACCCAGGGTAAACTCAAAATTTAAAAGGGCTCTTTCGAGAATGAGGCGTCACACTAACTGCTCCCAGTACAGATACCAGAGGCCCCCACTGCTCCCAGTACAGATCCCTGTGGTCCCCACTGCTCCCAGTACAGATCCCTGTGGCTCCCACTGCTCCCAGTACAAATCCCTGTGGTACCCATTGCTCCCAGTACTGATCCCTGCATCCGCCACTGCTCCCAGGACTGATCCCTGCGGTCCCCACTGCTCCTAGTACAGATCCCTTCAGCCGCCACTGCTCCCAGTACGGATCCCTGCAGTCCCCACTGCTCCCAGTACAGATCCCTGAGGTCCTCACTGCTCCCAGTACAGATTCATGTTGTCCCCAATGCTCCCAGTACAGATCCCTGAGGTCCCCAATGCTCCCAGTACAGATCCCTGTGGTCCTCACTGCTCCCAGTACAGATCCCTGTGGTCCCCACTGCTCCCAGTACAGATCCCTTTGGCCCCAACTGCTCCCAGTACAGATCCCTGTGGCCCCCACTGCTCCCAGTACAGATCCCTGTGGTCCCCACTGCTCCCAGTACAGATCCCTGCATCCGCCACTGCTCCAAGGACTGATACCTGCGGTCCCCACTGCTCCTAGTGAAGATCCCTTCAGCCGCCACTGCTCCCAGTACAGATCCCTGAGGTCCTCACTGCTCCCAGTACAGATTCATGTTGTCCCCACTGCTCCCAGTACAGATCCCTGTGGTCCCCAGTGCTCCCAGTACAGATCCCTGTGGTCCCCACTGCTCTCAGTTCAGATTCATCTGTTCTCCACTGCTCCCAGTACAGATCCTTGTGGTCCCCACTGCTCCCAGTACAGATCCCTGCAGTCCACACTGCTCCCAATACGGATCCCTGCAGCCCCCACTGCTTCCATTACAGATCCCTGCGGTCCCCACTGCTCCCAGTACAAGTCCTTGTGGCCCCCACTGCTTTCAGTATAGATCCCTGCAGCCCCCACTGCTTCCATTACAGATCCCTGCAGTCCCCACTGCTCCCAGTACAAGTCCTTGTGGCCCCCACTGCTTCCAGTACAGATCCCTGCGGTCTTCACTGCTCCCAATATAGATCACTCCACTCCCCACTGCTCCCAGTAGAGGTCTCTGCAGTCTCCACTTCTCCCAGAACAGATCCCAGTGGTATTCACTGCTCCCAGCACAGAACCCTGCGGTCCCCACTTCTCCCAGTACAGATCCCTGCTGTCCCCAGTGCTCCCAGTTCAGATTCCTGAGGTCCCCACTGCTCCCAGTGCAGATCCCTGCAGTCGCCACTTCTCCCAGTGGAGATCCCTGTGGTCCTAACTCCTCCCAGTATAGATCCCTGCAATCCCACTTCTCATGTACAGATCCCTGCGGTCCCCACTGCTCCCAGTACAGATCCCTGCAGTCTCCACTGCTCCCAGTACAGATCCCTGCAGTCCCCACTTCTCCCAGTACAGATCCCTGCAGCCCCCACTGCTCCCAGTACAGATCCCTGCAGCCCCCACTGCTCCCAGTACAGATCCCTGCAGTCCCCACTTCTCCCAGTACAGATCCCTGCCATCCCCAGCACTCCCAGTTCAGATTCCTGCGGTCCACACTGCTACCAGTACAGATCCCTGTGGTCCCCACTTCTCCCAGTACATATCCCTGTGGTCCCCAATGCTCAGAGTTTAGATCCATGTGGTCCGTACTACTCCCAGTACAGATACCTGAAGTTTTCATTGCTCCCAGTACAGATATCGGCAATCCTCACTGCTCCCAGTACATAGCCCTGCCGTCCCCACTTCTCCCAGTACAGATCCCTGCGGTCTTCACTGCTCCCAATATAGATCCCTGTGGTTTTCACTGCTCCCAGTATAGATCCCTGCTGTCCCCAGTGCTCCCAGTTTAGATTCCTGTGGTCCCCACTACTCCCAATACAGATCCCTGCTGTCCCCACTGCTCCCAGTATAGATCCTTGTGGTCGTTACTGCTCCCTGTACAGATCCCAGTGGTCCCCACTCCTCCCAGTTCAGATCCCTGCAGTCCCCACTGTGACACCCTGCTGTGCATGAAGCCACAGATCCTGGAGGGGTGCATTTCAGGTTTTCTCCACAAGAGGCCCTCAGAGCATACACACACCTCCACCTTCCACCTCAGACCACCAGAGGGAGCCTGGATAGGGATATAAATAGGGAAGGTGGAGTGATTCAGCAGTTTCTGCTCAGACACAGAAGGAGAGAGTCTGTGAGTGAGTTCTCCTCAGGAAGAGAGTGGAGACAGAACAGTCTGGAGCCCACAGCCAGTTCCTGCAGTGTGAGACACAGAGAAACAGGTCAGTCTGCAGTGGAGCTCAGTCAGACTCAAGCAGCTCGAGTTAAGCGAGCTAGGAGCGTTGCTGACGCTCAGAGATCAGCAGAAGAGGCAGCCACCTAACTGCCAGTGTGTATAGCCTAGTGAGGGCCCTAGTAGGCCGAAGGCTAGAGGAGTGAGTAGCACTGGGGGCAGAGGAGCCTTACCAGCTCACCCCAGAAACCATATCCCGGACACTGTGTCCGAGTCTGCAGGGATTCTTTATACCCAGCAGAAGACAACCAGAACCCCTGGCGAACTATAGGTCCCTGGAATACCAAACGCTGACTGACATACCAGGGTCAGGAGTTATCGAGGCCCCATAAACCAGGGAGTGTGTACTCCAACAGAAGGCCCTACCACAGGATCAGCCGGTGCAGAACAGAGACTAAGTTAGGCCTAGCTCCAGGCAGGCCAGAGACTAACACTAAGCGGCGAAGAAACAGAAGGCCCTACACCTGCTCACTGGGGAGAGTCCTGCAGTGCACCCCTCACCCTACAGTGCTCCGGACGGTACCTGCACTTCCACCAGTAAAAGGTACAGAAGCAAACCGTGTGTGTGTGTCCCCTGTTCTTCCTTGGACCCGGCTGGGTCACCGCCATATCGTGCATCACGTCAAACATCGCTGCCCTGAGGTCTAGCTCCACCTGTGCGGAGCTACACCATCAAAGCTGCCGTAACACCGGACTCAGTGGACTGCCGCAGCGCAGGTGATCCTCACCAGACACCACAGGTGGCGTCACGAACTTTGACATTTCATTTTCCCCTTTTAAAGAGAGACCCCAGGGTATGGGCCCGGGAGCCGACCACCGCGACCTCCCCCAAGACCAGGCATTAAGGCCCGGGCACCGAGTAGTCCCCATCCCCTGGGCGCCACATCACTGCTCCCAGTAGAGATCCCTGCAGTCCCCACTGCTCCCTGTACGAATCCCTGTGGTCCTTAGTTTTCCCAGTACAGATTCCAGCAGTCTGCACTGCTCCCACTACAGAGACCTGCAGTCCCACTTCTCCCAGAACAAACCTCTACCGTCCCCAGTGCTCCCAGTTCAGATTCCTGCGGTCCCAATGACATGCCCCCTGCGCAGTGGGGATACCCGGAGCCAGGCCTGTAGATGCTGGGGGTTGTAGTCACCGTGGCGGTGACCCGGTCCGTGACCCAGGGCGGTCAAACCAGGGTAGTTTATGTGAATCTGTTTGTATATTCCGACTACGCCACCTGTGGAATGCGGTTATTGGGAACCGCTGCTGCGGAGCAGTCCTCTGAAGCTGGTGGTATGTGCAGCAAGGTGATGTAACTCCCCACAGGAAGAGTGGAGCTTCAGGGCAGCGTGTATGGATGGTGGTGGTGATAGTGCCGGGATCAGTAATGATAACACGGAGTCTTTGCAGTGCAGTCCCAGGGTCTTTACTGGTGGCAATTATATAGGCCCCAACGGGAGTACTTGCTAGGGATGAGGGCCTTGTCAGTCTGGGAGCAATCCTAGAGTCCTCCTGGCCGGGTGGAGTTGTAGGCCTGCCGTTCTGACTGTACTCTCTCTTTGACTATCCCGCTTATAGTCGTGTTGTAGCCCACGTCCCTGAGTGTAACGTGCTGCTCACCCGTATGGCTGGCGACTCGGACCTTGTGTATTCCTTGCTCTTCTGTGGCGGTACTGGTCCTTCCGTGTGGCTGAGCCTCCGGGCTTCTGTGGCCATGAGACCTGCAATCTCCTGCCTTGCAGTATCTGCTGCTGGGTATACAATCCCCCACAGCCTCGGACTCCGGTGTCCGTTTCTCTGTATGCAGTCCAGGACGAGCTATGCCCAGCTCCAGTCCCTGGCTTCTTTCTCCTGAGTGTCCTACTTGACTCCTGACACTAGACTAAACTCTACACTAAACTGACTAACCCCGCCTCCAGATCCAGTTATATAGGGCAGGATCATGCCCTTTTCTGGTCTGGAGCAGGGGGTGTTGCATGTTGGGTGTTCCTGACCAGGAATCTCCTGTTTTGCTCCCAGACATGGTATTACTACCACTGTGGCAACCAGACCCTCTGGGGTGCCACATTCCCCCCTATTGAATTTCAGTACTCCGGGACTCAACATATTTTGCAAAAATATAACAGGTAACAATAAACAAGGTACATTAGAATATTACAAACATTAAAGTCTTTATTGGTCACAGTGTCATCCGTTACCAGGTGTCCATTTCACTGGTTTGGTGGGCTCAATGTTCACCTCACTACAGGTGTTTGGAGGTGTCTCTGGTAGGTTAGGCAGCTTCCTACGGATCGTTTGGCTTACCGTGGGTACGACAGATTCGCTACTAGCAGAGGGTAGATTCTCCTGGTCTGCTGATGAGGAATCTTCTGTCTCCGGGGCCAATGGTTCTTCCAACTCTACAGGGACTTCTACAGCTTCCTGAGAGGCTGGTTGGAGAAAAGTAAGGACCAGTACAACTATTGCATTATTTACTTGTGTCCACGACCGTGGAAATTCTCCGAGTACCGTGCTGACCATTTCTTCCACTTCCTCTGCGGGTTGAGGGATATCTTGGTCTTCTTTAAGGTGTAGCAGCTGCTCGGGACATTTCTTCAGGTGGTCTCTGGAAACTGTTGCTGTTGTCTCACCTCCGTCCTTACTTATGAGGCACACCTTGGTGTTATCATGACTTGATGGTAGAATGGTGTACGGCTCTTTTTCCCACTGGTCATCCAATTTATGGAGCCGCCTTTTTCTCTTTAGGACTTGCTCTCCAGGTGACAAGGGGGCAGCAGGTGCGTGTTGATTGTAAGTCCTCTCTTGCCTTTCTCTTACTTGGGACAGACTTCTTTCAACACTTTCCTGTACCTTACGGTATTGCTGTTGTCACTCAGTGTCCCAATTCGCATCCGGTCAGGCATCCTCTGGTGTCAGGACTCCCATATCCAGATCGATGGGCAGCTTACCTGGTCTCGCTCGCATCAGGTAAGCCGGTGTGCAGTTGGTGGAATTCACTGGGATGTGGTTGTAGAGATCCACCAGGTCTGGCAACTTTTCAGGCCACAGGCTGCGTTCCTCCGGGGGCAATGTCTTCAGTAGGTCTATCACAACCTGATTCATCTTTTCACACATCCCGTTGGTCTGGGGGTGATAAGGCGTCGTCCTGATCTTCTTGCAGCCGTACAGGTTGCAGAACTCCTGGAATACCTCCGCTTCGAAGGCCGGACCTTGGTCAGTTAACACACGTACTGGGTAACCATGCGGGCGGCAGAAGTGCTGCTGGAAAGCTCTGGCTGCTGTCTGAGCCATTTGGTCCTTTACTGGCACTACTACCAGGAACCAAGAGTAGTGGTGTACGATGGTGAGAGCGTAGACATAGCCTGACCTGCTCGGGGATAGCTTCATATGGTCCAGGGCTACCAGTTCGAGTGGCTGCTTGGTGATAATGGGCTGCAGGGGAGCCCTCTGGCTGTCACAATCTTTTCTTCTCAGGTTGCATGGTCCGCTTTCTCAACACAACCTCTCGACTGCTTTCCTCATGCCAACCCAATAGAACAGTTCACGTAGCAACTTCCAGCTTCTTCCATCCAAAATGTCCCTCTCCATCGTGGTACACTTCCAGGACCATAGACGCATTTCGCCTCGGGACTACCACCTGCCAGCTCATGTGTCCGGGAGTTGACACTTCTTCGACACAGCTTCCCTTCATAGATGAACAGCTTGCTCTTTTCCTTCCACAGCTGTTTGGTCTCTTCTGGAGAATCTGAATCAGGGTATGAGTCAGCTTGTGTCAGCAACTCTTTGACTAGGCAAACAGCTGGGTCACTGTCTTGTGTTTCTGCCCATCCATGGTGGGGCAATGGATTGAATGTGGCTTCTCTGTTGGCAGAGCATCTGTTCTTCACACAATGGGAGCACTGCTTTATCCCATGGCGGTGGAATGCGGGGATTTCTATCTCTTCCAGCTCCTCTGGGTCTTCTCCCCCGTCCGGCAAGTTATGCACTCTGGACAGCGCATCTGCGTTTGCATTCTTGTGCCCAGCCCGGTACTTGATGGTGAATTCGTAATTAGACAGTCGGGCCATCCATCTTTGTTCCAGGGCACCAAGTTTTGCATTGTCCAGGTGTTTCAGCGGATTATTATCCGTGTACACAGTGAATTTGGAAGAGGCGAGAAAATGTTTGAAGCGCTCCGTCACAGCCCAGACGATGGCAAGGAACTCTAACTTGAAGGAGCTGTAGTTTTCTGGGTTTCTTTCTGTGGGCCGGAGCTTCCTGCTGGTGTAGGCTATCACACTTTCTCTGCCTTGCTGGATCTGGGACAGCACCGCTCCTAGTCCCACGTTGCTCGCGTCCGTGTGAAGGATGAAGGGTTGGCCTTAATCAGGGTAGGCCAGGACCTCGTCTCATGTTAGGGTCATCTTCAACCTCGTGAAGGACTCATCTTCCAGCTTGCCCCATTTCAATGGTGGTTTCTGGTTCTTGGCCTTCCTGGACTGGCCTATCAGGAGGTCCTGCATGGGTGCCGCCATCTTGGTGAAGCCTGGTTTAAACCTTCGGTAGTAGCCTACCAACCCGAGAAACTGCCACACTTCTTTGATGGAGGAAGGTCTCGGCCAGTCCTTGATTATGGTGATCTTATCGGGGTCTGGTGCTACACCGTTTGCGCTTACCACGTGTCCTAAGTACTGCACTTTGGGCTTCAGCAGGTGGCACTTTGACGGCTTCACCTTCAGGCCAAAGCCAGCCAGGGCTTCAAACACTTCCGCCAGGTGCTTCAGATGATCCTCATATGTTTTGGAGTGTACTATGATGTCATCCAGGTACAGCAGGACTGTCTCAAAAATTCTTATGCCCTAGACAGCACTCCATCAACCGCTGGAAAGTTCCTGGGGCGTTGCAGAGCCCAAATGGCATGCAGTTGAACTCGCTGAGGCCCACTCGCTGAGGCCGGTTGGTGAATGCGGTCTTTTCCTTATCTGCCTCTGCTACAGGAACCTGCCAATACCGACTAGTAAGATACAAAGTAGAGAAATAATTAGCAGACTTTAACCCAGCTAGTGACTCCTCTATCCAGGGTAGCGGGTATGCGTCTTTATGTGTTATGCGGTTAATTTGCCTGTAGTCTGCACACATTCTCATTGTGCCATCCTTTTTCTTTATAAGAACTAATGGAGCTGCCCAGGGGCTACAACTGTCTCTTATTACCCCAGCCTCCTTCATCTCTCGCAACATCCCTTTGGCATTTTGGTAGTGTGCTGGCGGTACTGGCCGGTACCTTTCTTTAATGGGTGGATGGTCTCCCATGGGGTTATGCTGTTGAACCCCCTTTACTTGCCCGAAGTTGAGTGGGTGTTTACTGAAGACCCTTTCATACTCTTGGACCACCCGGTATACTCCTTGCTTTTGGTGTTGAGGGGTGGAGTCAGTGCCCACATGCAGCTTCTGACACCAGTCCTCCATTTGTCCCTTGGAGCCATTATCCTCCGCCTGTTTGGATGGAGGTAAGGGTTCCACTGTCTTTATAGAATTTTGATTGACGGTGAAAAGCTTGGCTAGGGTGGCATACTGGGGCAAATGGACTTCTTTTTCCCCAATGTTCAGGATGCAGACTGGCACTCTCCCATGGTGGACATCAACCACCCCCCTGGCTGTCAAAATGGTGGGCCTACTGTCAGAGTAGACGGGCTCTACCAGGGCCTGGTAATCTCTACCCCTTAGACCGATGGCTGCCCGGCACCATATCAGCATTTCACTTCTTGGGGGCATGGCAATAGGGAATGGGTCACTCATCCGAACACTGCCAATCTCACCACCAGACAGTTCTACCTGTTGTCTTTTTATCAGGGCTTTGATCTCTCTTTGTAGAACCCGCTGCTGGCTGGAACTGGCGGTCTCCGCAATCTGCTGTAACAAGACAATTATTTCTGCAAGACAATTTTCAATGACATTAGTGCCTAAGGTTATCATTGGATGACTTTCTCGGCGATCAATGTCGACAATAATCAGTCCTTGTGCTGGCAGTTCGATTTTGCCAACCTTTATGATCACTTCTTTGAACCCCACCTGAGGTACGGGTTGACCATTGCTGGCATAAATGCTTAAATGTTCATCTGGACAGCGGGTGATGTCAGAGTCAGTCCAGTACCGTTTGAAAAGAATGTAGGGAATTGTGGTCACATGGGATCCAGTGTCCAGCAACGCGCTCATTGGAAAGCCGTCCTGCACGACAGGTAGGACCGGTCGTCCTCCCACATATTTGTCTCACCAGCTTGATGGGCCTGGTGGTCTTATGCCTAGGGGTTGGCCCTCTGCCCCAGGTTGTGCTCGTTTAAATGACAGTACCTTGCATAATGTCCCGGCTGGTTGCAGCGGCGGCAGATGGGTTGTCCGTCATGGTCGTAGCGGTCGCTGTTCCTCCCTCTGGATGGTGGAATCCTCTTCTGTCGGGGCCACGGGACGTCCTCCGGACTGGAAACCAGCTGGATCTTCCCTTTGGGATACACCTGCAAGGACTGCACAGTTTTGGTTAGCGCAGCGACACTTTTAGTTAACTCTTGGACCTGATGGTGCAGGTCAGTAGACGGGGCATTGTCCAGAGTCTGTGCATCAGCTTCTACAGGCTCTGGGGAAAAGGGTGCAATCTCCTGGTGGTAGGTGATAGCTGGGCGCCGGTGAACTGTAGCGCCACCTGGTGCTGGTTTTCGTAGCACCCGGATGGCCCTGTCCTTAAGTCCAAGTCAGGGTTTTGCAGAGCCATTATGCGCAGCTGGGTTCGGTGGGCGCTGGACAGTAAACCCTCAATAAATTGTTCGGTTAACAGTCTGTTTTCATCACGCACACTGTCAGGGTCTACCTGTTTGATGGCCCTCAGCGCCTCCTGGAGGTTTAAAGCATAGTCCCGTACACTGTCCTGTGCCCGTTGTTTGCACCCATAAAACTTCATCTTTATCTCTGCCGTAGTACGGGTGTCAAAAGTGTCCTTTAGGCGGGCCAGTATCTCTTTTACAGTCTCCTTTTATCTGGCTGACCAGGACTTTACTTCTCTCTGGGCTGCACCAATCAACTGGCCTATAAGGATGCTCCCTTTCTGCTCCTCGGACAGGGGGTATACTTTAAATAAACTGCTTAGTCTTTCCTTGAAGTCACTCAGGGTGTGCGACTCTCCTGAGTACTGGGGCAACCACGCCACCCCCGGTATATATGGCATGGAGAGTGGCATTACCACGGCAGCGGCCGCGCCGGTGGTTGAATTTCCCTCCATATCGGGCGTCTTCCTCCCCCCTAGTGAACCGTGGCCTACCTTCTTTCTCTTTTCTTCCATAGGCCGCAGTTCCGCAGGTGATGGTCTTTGTCGAACATCAGCGTTCGCTGTGGCTCCTTCCAGGACCTGGCGCTGCGTCCGTGCGTTGGGCGGGGCATTGGACTTCGCGCGTTTTCAGCGATCACGCCCCTCTTCTTCCCGCGCGGCGACTCGAAAATGGCGGACAATGGTGGGAAAATGGCAACAAATGGCGGGAAATCTTCACCATGGTATGCGACACAGTCTGTGAAGGCGCGCAGTACCCGGTGGTAGCGGGCACGCAATCCTGCCGACTATGCCAAAAGTTGACGCGCCCCCTGGGCCGTGGGGATACCTGGAGCCGGGCCTGTAGATGCTGGGGGTTGTCTTCACAGTGGCGGTGACCCGGTCCGTGACCCAGGGTGGTCAAACCAGGGTAGTTTATGTGAATCTGTTTTTATAGTCCGACTACACCACCTGTGGAATGCGGTTATTGGTAACCGCTACTGCGGAGCAGTCCGCTGAAGCTGGTGGTATGTGCAGCAAGGTGATGTAACTCCCCACAGGAAGAGTGGAGCTTCAGGACAGCGTGTATGGATGGTGGTGGTGATAGTGCCGGGATCAGTAATGATAACATGGAGTCTTTGCAGTGCAGTCCCAGGGTCTTTACTGGTGGCAATTATATAGGCCCCAACGGGAGTACTTGCTAGGGATGAGGGCCTGGTCAGTCTGGGAGCAATCCTAGAGTCCTCCTGACCGGGTGGAGTAGTAGGCCTGCCATTCTGACTGTACTCTCTCTTTGACTATCCCGCTTATAGTCGTATTGTAGCCCACGTCTCTGAGTGTAACGTGCTGCTCACCGGTATGGCTGGCTGACTCGGACCTTGAGTATTCCTCGATCCTCTGTGGCGGTACTGGTCCTTCCATGTGGCTGAGCCTCCGGGCTCCTGTGGCCAGGAGACCTGCAATCTCCTGCCTTGCGGTATTTGCTGCTGGGTATACAATCCCCCACAGCCTCGGACTCCAGTGTCTGGTCCTCTGTATGCAGTCCAGGACGAGCTATGCCCAGCTCCAGTCCCTGCCTTCTTTCTCCTGAGTGTCCTACTTGACTCCTGACACTAGAATAAACTCTAGACTAAACTGACTAACCCCGCCTCCAGATCCAGTTATATAGGGCAGGATCCTCCACTTTTCTGGTCTGGAGCAGGGGGTGTTGCATGCTGTGTGTTCCTGACCAGGAAACTCCTGTTTTGCTCCCAGACATGGTATTACTACCACTGTGGCAACCAGACCCTATGGGGTGCCACACCTACTGCTCCCAGTACAGATCCCTGCAGTCCCCACTGCTCCCAGTACAGATTATTGTGGTCCTCACTGCTCCCAGTACAGATCCTTGCAGTCCCCACTGCTCCCAGTATAGATCCCTGCGGTCCCCACTGCTCCCACTACAGATCCCTGCAGTCCCCACTGCTCTCAGTATGAATCCTTGTGGTCCTTACTTTTCCCAGTACAGATCCCTGCGGTCTGCTCTGCTCCCACTGCAGAGTCCTGTAGTCTCCCAGAACAAATCCCTGCCGTCCCCACTGCTCCAATACAGATCCCTGTGGTTCCCACTTCTCCAAGTACATATTCCTGTAGTCCCCACTGCTCAGAGTTTAGATCCAGGTGGTTCCCACTGTTCCCAGTACAGATACCTGAAGTCTTCACTGCTCCCAATACAGTTCCCTGTGGTCCCCCTGCTCCCAGTACAGATCCTTGCGGTCCCCACTGCTCTCAGTACAGATCCCTGTGGTCCCTACTGCTCCCAATACAGATCCCTGTGGTCACCATTGCTCCCAGTACAGATCCCAGCAGTCCCCACTGTTCCCAGTACAGATCCCTGCGGTCCCCTCTGCTCCCAGTACAGATCCCTGCATTCCCCACTGCTCCCAGTACAGATACCTGTGGTCCCCACTGCTCCCAGTACAGATTCCTGCATTCCTCACTGCTCCCAGTACCGATCCCTGCAGCCCCCGCTGCTCCCAGTACAGATCCCTGTGGCCCCCACTGCTCCCAGTACAGATCCCTGCAGTCCCCACTGCTCCCAGTACAGATCCTTGCGGTCCCCACTTCTCCCAGTACAGATCCCTGTGGCCCCCACTGCTCTCAGTACAGATCCCTGCAGTCTCCACTGCTCCCAGTATAGATCACTCCAGTCTCCACTGCTCCCAGTAGAGGTCTCTGCATTCCCCACTTCTCCAAAGAACATATCCTTGCATTTCCCACTGCTTCCAGTACAGATCCATGTGGTCCCCACTGCTCCGAGTACAGATCCCTTCTGTCCCGAGTGCTCCCAGTACAGATTATTTTGGTACCCACTACTCCCAGTACAGATCCCTGCAGTCCACACTGCTCCCAGTAAAGATCCTTATGTTCCCCACTGCTCCTAGTACAGTTCCCTGCAGCCCTCACTGCTCCCAGTACAGATCCATGCGGTCCTAACTACTCCCAGTAAAGATCCCTGCGGCCCCCACTGCTCCCAGTACATATCTCTGTGGCCCCAACTGCTCCCAGTACAGATCCCTGTGGCCCCCACTGCTCCCAGTATAGATCACTGTGGTCCCCACTGCTCCCAGTACAGATCCCTGCATCCGCCTCTGCTCCCAGTTCAGATCCCTGCGGTCCCCACTGCTCCTAGTACAGATCCCTTCAGCCGCCACTGCTCCCAGTACAGATCCCTGCAGTCTCCACTGCTCCCAGTACAGATCCCTGCCTTCCCCAGTGCTCCCAGTTCAGATTCCTGTGGTCCCCACTTCTCCAAGTACATATCCCTGTAGTCCCCACTGCTCAGAGTTTAGATCCATGTGGTTCCCACTGCTTCCAGTACAGATACCTGAAGTCTTCACTGCTCCCAGTACCGATCTTTGTGGTCCCCACTGCTCCCAGTACAGATCCCTGTGGTCCCTACTGCTCCCAATACAGATCCCTGTGGTCACCATTGCTCCCAGTACAGATCCCTGCAGTCCCCACTGCTCCCAGTACAGATCCCTGTGGTCCCCTCTGCTCCCAGTACAGATCCCTGCATTCCCCACTGCCCCCAGTACAGATACCTGTGGTCCCCACTGCTCCCAGTACAGGTCCTGCAGTCCCCACTGCTCCCAGTACAGATCCTTGCCATCCTCAGTGCTCCCAGTACATATTCCTGCAGTCCCCACTGCTCCCAGTACAGATTCCTGCAGTCCCCACTGCTCCCAGTACAGATCCCTGCCGTCCTCAGTGCCCCCAGTACAGGTCCTGCAGTACCCACTGCTCCCAGTACAGATCCCTGCCGTCCTCAGTGCTCCCAGTATAGATTCCTACAGTCCCCACTGCTCCCAGTACAAATTCCTGCAGTCCCCACTTCTCCCAGTAGAGATCCCTGCCGTCCTCAGTGCTCCCAGTACAGTCATGCAGTCCCCACTGCTCCCAGTACAGTCCTGCAGTACCCACTGTTCCCAGTACAGATCCTTGCTGTGAGGCATAATTTATTTTTGTCCTAATTTTAAAAATGAGAGATGTCTTAAATCTCCACCCCCTGCTCATTTGGAAGAGGCTACATAGAACTCACTCTTGCTTTCCCCAAACAAGGAATTTTTATTACCGCCATAAAACCTCAGCCAGAGCAAGCGTACTGGTGTAAACTGGAAATTCCCTCCAAAATCCTATTGTCTAACTGTACAAACTTTTAATGTCGATTTTAATAATGCCCATGACTGTCACAAACACAGGGACCACATTTTTGAGATGTTCACCTTTTTCCAATTGTGATGGTGTGGTTTTCGTGGCTGGAAGACCACCAGGAACCTGGGAAATGGGTTCTGAGCTTCTGAGCGTCATAGAGATATCATATTTGATATCCATCTTCATGAATAGTGGTGACGGCAAACATGATGTCTCCATCTTGGATGTGGGACCCCCCCATACCAAGATATAAAATCTGAAGGATTTTTATGTCTTAGGCAGCTGGGTGGCTTCACAAAACCGAGCCCCCGTGTGAAGTAAACAACATGGGTGTCTCCTAGGGTTTTGGCGCCTTACTAAAACCAGAACGGCCATTTAACTTCATTATTACCCCGGGACGTCAGACGCATGCACTCCTCGCTGCGTGGAGGAATCACACTTAATTTCCGGGGAGCCGTCCCCCCCACAGAATCTGAGACCATCACCTCGTGGCGCAGGTTTTGCTATTATTTGCCCCTTTTATTTTAATAACTGTTTTATGCATATATGTAAATTGTCTCTTTTATAATATCTTATATATCTTTTGTAAACACTGCCCACTTTCGGGAGTAAATCGTTATTATTTAACAGCTTCGTTCTTCTTGTCCTATGTCGAGCAAACACGTTCCTCACCCGCTAATTCACGTTACCTAACGGGTACCCGATCCACCTGTTAAGCGATTGGTGGTGGCAGTTTACCCCTAGCCCAGACCTCAGCAGGGCTAGGGGTCAGCCGAGATATAGACAGTACTGCTGCAGGGGACCCACCGGTAGACCCACGCTGCGTCAGCGACCAGGGCAGCCTGGACCCCTATTTGCAGATGGCTTTACAGCAACTTCCTGCAGAGGATCATGAAGGATGGCTGAAAGTAATTCAGCAGCACCAGGAGGCCGAAAGGGCCGAGAGAGCCGAGCGAGCCGAGCGAGCAGAGCGAGAGGCCGAGCAAGCCGAGCGAGAGGCCGAGCGAGCTGAGTGAGAGGCCCAAGCCCAGAGGGACCATGAACTGCAGATGGCCCAACTCGGGATCTCAGCATCCACCTCACGGAACGGTGAGACCTACAATGCGACCCTGTTTAAGCCCCGTCCAGAACATTTTCCTGTGATGGAAAAGGATGGCGACCTCGACACCTTTCTGAGGGGTTTTGAAAAGACTTGCAGACAGTACCAGCTGCCTGAGGGCCAGTGGGCCCGATACTTAACTGCAGGGCTGCGAGGCAAAGCTCTGGATGTGTTTGTGGCTCTTCCTCCGAGCCTCAATGGGAACTATGATGCCATTAAGCAGGCCCTAATCCAGAGGTTCCAACTGACTCCTGAGGTGTACCGTAAAAAGTTCCGGAATCTCCAATGTGGATCGCACGACATTTACAGCGATGTGGTGCATGGGCTCTGAACCAACTTTGAGCAGTGGATCCAAGGACTGTCAGTGACCACCTTTGAGCAGCTAAAGGACCTGATGGTGAAAGACCAGTTCCTGCATCGGTGTCCCACTGAGGTACGGCAGTTCGTGATGGATCGGGAGCCACCAGATGCCAATAAAGCAGCGCAGATCGCAGACACCTACAAGGCCATCCGGAGACCGGAGGTGCGGAAGCCGGTCGTCACCAGCTGGAAAGGGGATAAGCCATCAACCACCATCCCTGCCCCTGCCAGCCAACCATCCAGAGGCCTTTTCCCCGTTACCAATGCCCGGCCTGCATCTGATGCCCGCAGGTGTTATTTCTGCAACCAGACTGGTCATCTCAGCGCCACTTGCCAAGAGAAGCAGAGGAAGAACCCTCCATCCAAGGCCCCAGGGCCTAATGCATCAGTTCTTTTGGTGGGTGGGCCGGTTGCGATGGCCTGTGAAAACTTGCAGTCTGTCATGGTGGGGGACACTGTCACTGTAGGCCTATAGGACACTGGGGCCGAACGAACCCTCATCCGACCCGAACTGGTGTCCGCTGAAGAGCTTATTCCGGGAAAAACCTGACTGTCACCGGGATTGGGGGCGTCCGATGCCCCTTGCCCATGGCCCAGGTTTTTACTGATTGGGGGGCGGGGAGTGGGGTGAAGGAAGTGGGAGTATCTGAAAACCTACGTGCAAATGTTTTGTTGGGAACTGATTTGGGGAGGATGTTTGCTTATTAATTCCCTGACCCCCCTCCCCGATCTGATATGATTGGTAAGGTTAATGCTGATAATGTAAATGTCAATGCTTTACCTGATGATGATAATGATGTATTGGAAGGTACAGGAGAACTCAGCCATGTCACGCTGTGGGGTGATATTGCTGAGGATCCCCTAGCAGGAGCTAGTGTCAGTGCTCCTATGTATGCTGTCATCTAACGCTCTGCTGGCCCATCTCTCTGGTACATGCTCTGCATAATTCCCCTGCTCCTATGTATGCTGTCATCTAACGCTCTGCTGGCCCATCTCTCTGGTACATGCTCTACATAATTCCCCTGCTCCATCTGTCCCACTCCAATCAATACTCACATATGTTTGTTCTTTCCCCACTATATGCCTTATCTGATTTTTAGAGGTGCTAAACTGCAGAGACTTGCGTCCTGGCTCTGTCTTTGATCACCCAGCCATCTCCTGTTGAAATGACCAGCTGTTAATTTATCCACAAGCCGTTCCCACAATGCCCTACAACTGATATAGTTTAATGTGGCCTATATATTTAGACTCTCTGTAAGGGGTGCACGCGTGCTGGGGTATGCACGCGTCTTCTTGTGCAAAGTGGCTTCGGAGAGAAGTGGCAGTTATTTCAGAGGCAGTTAGTCAGGGCAGGAGTCAGGTAACCCACACTTTGACCACTTACTCTCCTTTAACTATGTTTCTGTTAGCTCTCACTTTTTCCTCTATAGTCCTCCACTTTCTAATAACCCCTCAAATCCCTACACCAAGTAAGAAACTCTTCATCTCTCCCTCTATTCTCCCCATTCATCTCACCTCCTCCTCCAAATTATTCCTCAACATTCAATCCTGGATCTCCAAACACAGACAGCCACCTCATGCTCTCTCTTGCTCCCACCTGCTAACACTTTCTCTGCTCCTCCTCACTGTTGGAGACATCTCTCCAAATCCTGGTCCTCCTCGCCATATCCCCACAGTCACTTCTACCTCCTATCCACGACCTTCCTCAAACTGTCGCAACCCTTCTAACCTCATACCCATCCAACTAATACCCACCTCCTCAGCTATACTAACAGGAGCTCTCTGGAACGCTCGCTCTGTCTGCAACAAACTTTCCTTCATCCACGATCTTTTCATTACTAACAAACTCTCCTTCCTCGCCATCACCGAAACCTGGTTCACCCCCTCTGACACAGCCTCCCCAGCTGCCCTTTCATATGGCGGATTCCACCTTTCCCACACCCCCCGCCCCAATGGCAAACATGGTGGAGGCGTAGGTTTCCTCCTATCAGAACTCTGCGCTTTCACCAAAATCCCACTGCCACCCTCCGTTACACTCCCCTCTTTTGAGGTGCACTGTGTGCGCATCTATTCCCCCTCCAACCTCCAACTGGCCGTCGTTTACCGACCCCCAGGGCAAGCCACCACCTTCTTAGACCATTTCACTACCTGGCTGCTTCACTTCCTTTCCACTGACATCCCCACTATCATAATGGGTGACTTCAACATCCCCATTGACACTCCCCACTCGTCTGTCTCTAAGCTCCTATCCCTCACTTCCTCCTTTGGACTCACTCAATGGTCTTCCACACCCACCCACAAAGATGGCCACACACTGGACCTCATCTTCACCCGCCTCTGTTCCCTATCTAACCTCTCTAACTCACCACTCCCTCTCTCTGACCATAACCTCCTCACATTCTCTACCCTCTCCTCTCTGGGTGCACAATCCCCACTCCACAAACTCACACACCCTCGCAGAAATCTCAAACACCTTGACCTACACTCTCTCTCTCTGAATCCCTCCTTCCTCTCACAGACATAAATTCCTTGCACGATGCAGACGTTGCTGCTGCTTCATATAACACCAAAATAGCTTCAGCTCTAGACTCGATCGCCCCTCTCACAGACACCACACCTCGCACATTCAACAGGCAACCCTGGCACACTAAACTTACCAAAGAACTGCGCCGGGCCTCCAGGGTCGCGGAGCGGAGATGGAAAAGGTCTCACTCCATCGAGCACTTCATCGCATTCAAGCAATCCCTCACTAATTTCAAGTCCGCACTCACTACAGCAAAACAAACCTACTTCTCATCTCTCATATCCTCCCTATCTCACAACCCTAAACAGCTATTTAACACTTTCAACTCTCTCCTTCGTCCCCCAGCACCTCCTCCCTCTTCTCTCATCTCAGCCGACGACTTTGCCTCATTCTTCAAACAGAAGATTGACACCATCAGACAAAACTTTGGCCTAAAGTCCACACAACCCCTCCTCATATCTACTCAACCCTCCTTCTCCAAACCCCACTTCTCCACCATTACAGAAGGTCAAGTCTCCTCTTTACTCTCCAAATCACACCTCACCACCTGCGAACTTGACCCAATCCCATCCCACCTCATCACTAACCTCACCACAGTCTTCATCCCAACCCTAACCCACCTCTTCAATCTATCACTAACAACCGGAGTCTTCCCCTCATGTTTCAAACATGCCGCAATCACACCCATCCTCAAAAAGCCGTCACTTGACCCTTCCTCTCTGACCAGCTACCGCCCCATATCACTCCTCCCCTTTGCCTCAAAACTTCTAGAACAACATGTCCACCTTGAACTGTCCTCCCACCTCTCCTCCTGCTCCCTCTTCGACCGTCTACAATCTGGCTTCCGACCGCATCACTCGACTGAAACTGCCCTGACCAAAGTCACCAATGACCTACTAAATGCCAAATCCAAGCAACACTACTCCATCCTCCTCCTTCTGGACCTGTCATCTGCCTTTGACACAGTGGACCATTCCCTCTTACTCCAGATTCTCTCATCTCTTGGCATCACGGACTTGGCTCTATCTTGGATCTCCTCATACTTAACAGACAGGACATTCAGCGTCTCCCACTCAAGCACCACCTCCTCATCTCGCCCCCTATCTGTCGGTGTCCCCCAAGGTTCAGTTCTAGGACCTCTGCTCTTCTCCATCTACACCTTCGGCCTGGGACAGCTCATAGAGTCTCACGGCTTTCAGTATCACCTCTATGCTGACGACACACAGATCTACCTCTCTGGACCCGATATCTCCTCCCTACTAACCAGAATCCCACAATGTCTGTCCGCCATCTCATCCTTCTTCTCCGACAGGTTTCTAAAACTCAACATGGATAAAACAGAGTTCATCATCTTTCCACCCTCTCATTCACATCCCCCATCCGACCTATCCATCAACGTCAATGGCTGTTCACTCTCCCCAGTCCCACAAGCTCGCTGCCTTGGGGTAACCCTGGACTCTGATCTCTCCTTCAAGCCACATATCCAAGCCCTTTCCACCTCCTGCCGACTCCAACTCAAAAACATCTCCCGGATCCGTGCATTCCTCAGCAAAGACTCTGCAAAAACACTAGCGCATGCCCTCATCATATCCCGCCTCGACTACTGCAACCTCCTGCTCCTTGGCATCCCTTCCAACACTCTTGCACCTCTCCAATCTATCCTAAACTCTGCTGCTCGACTAATCCACCTGTCCCCCCGCTATTCCCCGGCCTCTCCTCTCTGTCAATCCCTTCACTGGCTCCCCATTGCCCAGAGAATTCAGTTCAAAACTCTAACCATGGCATACAAAGCCATCCACAACCTGTCTCCCCCATACATCTGTGACCTAGTCTCCCGGTACTTACCTGCACGCAACCTCCGATCCTCACAAGATCTCCTGCTCTACTCCCCTCTTATCTCCTCCTCCCACAATCGTATACAAGATTTCTCCCGTGCTTCCCCCCTACTCTGGAACTCTCTACCCCAACATATCAGACTCTCGCCGACCGTGGAAACCTTCAAAAGGAACCTGAAGACCCACCTCTTCCGACAAGCCTACAACCTGCAGTAAACACCACTGCACGACCAGCTCTACCCTCACCTACTGTATCCTCACCCATCCCTTGTAGACTGTGAGCCCTCGCGGGCAGGGTCCTCGCTCCTCCTGTACCAGTCGCTGACTCGTTTTGTTAAGATTATGTAAATGCTTTTGTTATGTATATCCCTATCACATGTAAAGCGCCATGGAATAAATGGCGCTATAATAATAAATAATAATAATAATAATGGGGAGAGGCACGGGGACCATGAAGCAGGTGGTGCTGTGCCAATGACCAGTGTCACAACAGATGGTGACCTGGCTGATGGTAGCCGCCCCATACGTAGCACTGTGCCTGAGGTAATGGGGAGGATGAGGATGTAGTACTCATAGCCGCGCAGGCTGATGGGACGGTGTTATTCCCTGGGGAGACGGCCTATATAGCCGCTGTTACCCGCAGTCAGAGTGCCCAGAACGCAAGCAACACCCTGCCTTCTGGACCCTCCTCGGACAGAGGAATAACAGAATCAAGTATGGACCCAGAGCCGGTCCCAGAGGGTCCCAGTGAGGACGTGGCCTTAACCTCACTTCTGGCTTTCTCCAGCCAGGAGTTTTAGGCAGCTCTGCACTCAGATGCTAGCCTAGAGATGGTTAAGGAGCCTCCCTGAGAAATCCACCTCCGAGTCGGATAAGGAGAGGGTATTCTGGGACCAAGGGAGGTTGTACCGGGAGACAGTTCCCTGTACACCCCAACAGGAGTGGCTGAGGGAAAGACAACTGGTCATCCCCTAGCAATTCAGGGATGAGTTGTTGCGGATCGCCTATGAAATTCCACTCGCTGGACACTTGGGGGTCAGCAAAACCAAGGCCCGGCTGTCTCACCACTTTAATTGGCCCAAAATGGGGATGGATGTGGTGAACTACTGTCGCTCCTGTACCACGTGTCAAAGAGTGGGAAAGTCAGGGCCGGCTCCCAAAGCCCCCCTGATCTCTTTGCCAGTGATAGAGGAGCCTTTCCAGAGGATTGCTGTGGACATTTGGGGACCACTGGCCATACCCAGCTGCTCTGGAAAACGTTTCATCCTTTCCGTGGTAGACTATGCTACCCGGTATCCGGAGGCAGTAGCCCTGTCCTCAATTAGGACGGATAAGGTGGCGGACGCCCTCTTGGCCATCTTTTCGCGAGTAGGCTTTCCTAGGGAGATGCTTACCGACCAGGGGACCAAGTTCATGTCACGCTTAATGGAGGCCCTCTGTAAGAAAATGCAGGTGCAGCATCTGGTATCGAGCGCGTATCATCCCCAAACCAATGCTTTGTGTGAGCGATTCAACGGTACCCTCAAACAGATGTTAAAAATGCTGGTTGAGACCCAGGGACGCGACTGGGAGCGTTACCTCCCACACCTGTTATTTGCTTACAGAGAGGTTCGACAGGCCTCGACGGGGTTCTCCCCCTTTGAGCTCCTGTATGGCAGGCGTGTCCGAGGACCCCTTGGGTTGATAAGGGAATTCTGGGAAGAAGAGCCGAGCTCCCCAGGAGTGTCCATCGTGGAGTATGTCATGCGCTTCCGTGACAAGATGCAGACCTTGACGCAGTTGGTGCATGACAACATGGCGCAAGCCCAGGCTGACCAGAAGCATTGGAACAACCAGAACGCCCGAGAGTGGACCTACCAGGTGGGTCAGAAGGTGTGGGTGCTGGTTCCCGTACCAAAGGACAAGCTTCAGGCGGCCTGGGAAGGACCGTACGTCATTCACCAACAGCTCAACCCGGTCACCTACGTGATCACTCTTGACCACGCGCGGGGTAGGAGGAAGGCTTTTCACTTTAATATGATGAAGGCTCATCAAGAACGTGGAGCCTGCGTCCTACCGGTCTGCAGCCTGCCCGAGGATGGGGAGGACGAGCCCCTCTTGGACATGCTGGCCCAAGCGAAGGCCAGCGGGTCCCTAGAGGATGTAGAGATAAGCGCCTTGCTATCCGGAGACCAGAGGTCTCAGATGCGAGCAGTGCTGAAACCCTTCCAAGCAGTATTCACCAACCTGCCTAGCAGGACTGAAGTTGCGGTTCATGAAGTGGACACCGGGAGTCCTGCCCCACTCCAGCGGACAGCTTTTCAAATCTCCGACGAGGTGCAGAATGTCATGCGCCAGGAGGTCGAGGAGATGCTGAAGTTGGGGGTGATTAAGCGGTCCAAGAGCGCCTGGGCCTCACCTGTAGTCCTGGTGCCAAAGAAGGACCGGACCACCCGGGTCTGTGTGGACTACAGGGGGCTCAACGCTATCACAGCCTCTGACGCACAACCAATGCCACGCATTGAGGAGCTGCTGGAGCGGTTAGCCAGCGCGAGCTATCTCTCCATTATGGATCTGAGTCGGGGATATTGGCAGATTCCCTTGAGCCCCGGGGCCCAGGAGAAGTCCGCCTTTATCACCCCCTTCAGATTGTATGAATCCACGGTCATGCCTTTTGGCATGAAAAATGCCCCTGCCACTTTCCAGCGAATGGTCAACCACCTGCTCCAGGGACTGGAGTGGTACGCAGTGGCGTACCTGGATGACATTGCCGTCTTCAGTCCCACCTGGGAGGATCACCTCGAGCATCTGCAGCAGGTGCTCGGGCGCATTCACCAGGCGGGCTTGACCATCAAGCCAGGAAAGTGCCAGATGGGCATGAACGAGGTCCACTACCTGGGGCACCAGGTTGATGGGGTTACTCTGAAGCCAGAGCCTATGAAGGTGGATGCTATCGTGTCCTGGCCCACCCCCAGGACCAAGAAGCAGGTGTAATCCTTCTTGGGCACCGCAGGGTACTATAGACGCTTTGTACAAGACTATAGTAGCCTTGCGAAGCCCTTGACAGACCTCACCAGGAGGAGCCTACCACATTCAGTCAAATGGACAGATGAATGCGAGGCGGCCTTTCGGGCTTTGAAGAATACCCTGAGCAGCTCTCCTGTGCTAAAGGTGGTCGACGGCCTATTCCACCATAGAGAAGGAGTGCCTGGCCATTGTATGGGCCCTCAACCATTTACAGCCTTACTTGTACGGGCGCCCCTTCACTGTCGTGACTGACCACAACCCCCTGAGTTGGCTGCACACCATGTCCAGTGCCAACAGAAGGTTGTTACGCTGGAGCCTCACCCTCCAGCAGTACGACTTTACCGTTCAACACCGCAAAGGCAGCGAGCATGGTAATGCCGATGGGTTTTCCCGGCGAGGGGAGCCTCCAGAGATACGCCTGGAGGAGTACCAGCAGGTCCTACTTCCATAGCGCAGTCTAAAAAGGGGGAGGTGTCAGGCAAAATGTATTTTTGTCCTAGTTTTAAAAATGAGAGAAGTCTTAAATCTCCACCCCCTGCTCATTTGGAAGAGGCTTCATAGAACTCACTCTTGCCTTCCCCAAGCAAGGAATTTTTATTACCGCCATAAAACCTCAGCCAGAGCAAGCATACTGGTGTAAATTGGAAATTCCCTCCAAAATCCTATTGTCTAGCTGTACAAACTTTTAATGTCGATTTTAATAATACCCATGACTGTCACAAACACAGGGACCACATTTTTGAGATGTTCACCTTTTTCCAATTGTGATGGTGTGGTTCGTGGCTGGAAGACCACCAGGAATCTGGGAAATGGGCTCTGAGATTCTGAGCATCATAGAGATATCATATTTGATATCCATCTTCATGAATAGTGGTGACGGCAAACATGATGTCTCCATCTTGGATGTGGGACCCCCCCCCATACCAATATATGAAATCTGAAGGATTTTTATGTCTTAGGCAGCTTGGTGGGTTCACAAAACCGAGCCCCCCATGTGAGGTAAACAACATGGGTGTCTCCTATTGTTTTGGCCCCTTACTAAAAACCAGAACGGCCATTTTACTTCATTCTTACCCAGGGACGTCAGACGCATGCACTTCTCGCTGCGTGGAGGAATCACACCTAATTTCCGGGGAGCCGTCCCACAGAATCTGAGACCATCACCTCGTGGCGCAGGTTTTGCTATTATTTGCCCCTTTTATTTTAATAATTGTTTTTTGCATATATGTAAATTGTCTCTTTTATAATATCTTGTATATCTGTTGTAAACACTGCCCACTTTCGGGAGTAAAACATTATTATTTACCAGCTTCGTTCTTCTTGTCCTATGTCGAGCAAACACGTTCCTCACCCGCTAGTTCATGTTACCTAACGGGTACCCGATCCACCTGTGAAGCGATTGGTGGTGACAGTATACCAGTATTTATGTGATATTGCGGTTTGATGGTGGCTGGACGGAGGTATATATACGTTCCTGGATGGAACCGGTGGTATATATACGTCCTGTCACATCATGTGCCACATTAGTCGACATAAATTAGAGCAGCTGCGCCCGTGCTTATCCTCGGTCAATACCGTGTTTGACCAGCAGGATTTGGGGGCGCAAGAGGGCTGCAAGGTCTGACCAAGTGTTTTTCGTGACACTTGCGGTCCCCTCTGCTCCCTGTTCAGATTCCTGCGGTCCCCACTGCTCCCAGTACAGATCCCTGCAGCCCCCACTGCTCCCAGTACAGATCCCTGCAGCCCCCACTGCTCCCAGTACAGATCCTTGCAGCCCCCACTGCTCCCAGTACAGATCCCTGCAGCCCCCACTGCTCCCAGTACAGATCCCTGCAGCCCCCACTGCTCCCAGTACAGATCCCTGCAGCCCCCACTGCTCCCAGTACAGATCCCTGCAGCCACCACTGCTCCCAGTACAGATCCCTGCGGTCTCCATTGATGACTATATCCTATTTAGAGAACGTACCATTTATGACGACTCTTTGGTTTCTGCATTTTAGCCAGGAATTTTCATAGGAAGTTGGTAATATAAACTGAGCCCTAAGTTGCAGTACAGAGTGAATAGTAGGGATTTTTCCCATGACTTAAACTACAATAGTTATTAGTTTTTAAAGATTTATTAATTAAAATTTACTTTTGAGTTTCAAACTAACCGTTTCATTAACTTTGTACCCCCAAAATTATATCAATTAAAACTACAACTTGTTAGATGGAGCTCTGATTCGATTACTTATTTAGGTATAAAATTAACTGCCAAGCCATCCCAGTTGTATGATGCTAACTTCAAAAATGCCCTAAGCAAAGCAGAGCTTGATCTGGAGAAATGGGACAAACTACTACTTTCTTGGTTCGGCAGGATCAATTCCATTAAAATGGATCTTCTTAAGCATCTTCTATATTTTTTTCAAACAATACCGTTATTTCTTCCAGTGTCCTTTTACTTCAGACTCAAGAAAGCAATAATTAGATTAATTTGGTCTCATAAATGCTTACGTTTATCTTACTTTTTGTTAAGTAGATCCAAACTGGTAGGTGGTGTGAGTCTTCCGGACTTCTCTCTATATAGTTATGCCTCTCTGGGAATGTACATCTTAGATTCATTTCACCACGGTGGTAGCAAGAAATGGGCTGACTTGGAAAGGGATCAGTCCAGCTACGACCCCTAGGTGGTCCTTTGGACCTCAGGGTCTGCAGTAGAAGGTGGGAGATCCTTCCCCTTCCTCACCAAGAATCTCAACCTTTTTCTTAGACAAGGCAATAGATCTCTTCATTTATCATCCATACCAGGCCCTTTAACACTAGTTTATGACAATCCAGCTTTTCCAGCGGCCTTTAACAAAACAATCTTCTTAAACAAACAAAAAGACTCACACCCTATCGTCTATGATTTTATAAATCAATCCGGAATGAGACCTTTGCAAGACATTTACCGTGGTAAAGAGCCTCCTGCGAGCTTGTGGTTCTTTTATGAACAGCTAAAAAGTTACATTAATTTGATAACCAAACAGATATTCTCAGACCTCTCACTCCATTTGAAACCCTTTGCATATCAATGATCCCTCTAGACAACACCATCTCCTCACTTTATAAATTATACCAAGAGGGTCAAACAGCCCCACAAAATTTCCCTCTGTTCTTTACAAAATGGGAGAGAAACCTTGGAAGACCTTTATCACCAAAGGATTGTTCTAAAATCCTTTTGTTCATGTTTAGGTCGTCTCTATGCTCAGTATCACAGTGGAGAAGTTTTAAGGTTTTATCAAGGTGGTACAGATGTCCTGCCACCATCCACTCTATGTACCCCACAACTCCAGATACGTGTAGGAGATGTCTTGAGGACAGAGGTTCATATACACACATCTGGTGGTCATGTCCACCTATCAAGAACCTGTGGATGGTGATATTTGATCTCTATAACAAGCTATCTATAAATAGGATTCACCCCTCAATAGAATTGGCCCTATTATCATTAAGCGACATCTCAATTTTCAGATTTAAGAAAGGCTTGCTTAGGCACTTCCTCACAATAGCTATGAATCTTATCCCGAGGTATTGGAAACAAGATAGAACACCACCACGTTTGGAATTTGTTTCCGAACTTAATAACATTTATAGAATGGAACTGCTGATAGGCCAAATCGATGGAAACTCAGACAAAATTTATAGCACGTGGGCCCCATGGATTGCCTTCAGAGAAACCTAAGATTTAAACACTTGGCTGAGTGGAACTTTGACATATGTTCTGGAGCAAACAACACTCTGCTTTCCACTCTGGCTTTATCAAAATTTATAAACTGGTAATTTTAAATAATAAAGTGGCCTAGTCTCGTCCAGGGCAACCTGAGGAGAGATTCAACACTGCAACCTCCCAACCCTCTTCTTTCCCACCCCCTCATTCCTCCCTTTCTAATATCTCCTTCTCTCTCTCACTCCTTTTTTCACTTTACCTCCCTCTGAGGCTACTTTTCTTCTCATATATCATTATGTTGATATTACTGCATTATTGTTCTAATCTAGAATACTGTTAATACTGACTTATAATTTTATTCTAATGGTTGTCCAATCATATGTGTACTTGAATATATATGTACAACTAGTAGGAATGTCACATTCTTTTTTTGTAAAAGTTCTTAAAAAAATGATTGTTAATCATTTTCTCAATAAAGTCTTGATTTACGAAAAACGACAACTTGTCCCTCTTAATGCTATGACAACAGCTAAAAAAAGAAAACACTCTAACAAATGTATTGTTTAAAGTTTTTATTACGAATTAGTAGTAAAAGGTAAAAAATGATATAAATGCGCTAAACTTGTAACATATTTAATCTTTTCCAAACAGCTTTGAATCTCCAGTCCTCCCATTGGTTTATTGTTTATCTGGATGCAGTAATATTGTCTTTGTACCTAGACATGTGTAATATTGCAATTGAAAGGAACCTGATTCACCTCAGTAAATTTATGCATTTATTTACAATTCTAGAGGGGTAAAGCCTTTGGTGTTGCTCTTGTATGGAGTAGTAACCTATAAGACCACCATTACAAATAAGCTTGTTTTTTTATAAAAAAAAAATGTTTATTGACGCAAGTAATGTTACAATATTTAGTGATGAGCGAATTTTCTAAAACTACAGTTTGTCAACTTGTGTGAATTTGTTACTTTGTTACTCTGTATTTGTGTGAAATAACTGTCAATCTCTGACTGTAGCATTTAAACTGAGCTGTTGCAGGTGCGAGAGAGCACCAGCTCCCATCGACCCCCTGAGATGTCATTGTGGGGAACCAATGGGCTACCATAGTAGCCAGAGGCATGCTGAAGAACCCCATGGCTGTACTCCACATGAGACCATGGCTGAGCGTCATACGAGACAATTACTTACTATAAACTGTGGCATTGCAGTATACAGTACAAGTGATCAAACGATCGTAGATTAAAGTCTCCCAAAAATAATGTCAAATATATTAAAAAAAGTTGTACTGGGAGCCTTTTTCTGTCATGACAGTGAGCATTATTGAAAGTGAGAAACAATGCCACAAAATGTTAGGTGATGGTTGATATATTCCTAAGGAAAGAGTGTGTGCACAGAGAGGCAAGTAGAGAGACCTGCTGAGAGAGAGTACAGATGTTTAAGTAGAGATTTTTTGGATCACGGTGACCATAGATGAAATTGGTGATGATATATCACATTTACCAAAGCTAGCTTAATTTCTTTGTTCCTCAAGGTGTATATAAATGGGTTAAAAAAGGGAACCACGACTGTATATATAAGAGCTAGATATTTGTCATATTCACTGGTTTGAGGTCTAATATATACAATTATGATAGTGCCATAAAAAAGACTGGTAACAGTAAGATGTGAGGAACATGTCGAAAAAGCTTTTGCTTTCCCCTCAACAGACTGGATTTTTGAGATTGCATAAACAATATGAAAGTAAAAAGCCATAATGAAAATAAAAGGCACAACACAACCAAATGCTGCACTAATAGTGGTGGCTAGTTTACTACTGAATGGATTGGAGCAAGATAAACTTTGCAATGGAGCCAAGTCGCAGAAGAAATGGTTGATGACATTGGGGCCACAAAATTTCAAAGTTGCTATGAACAGAGTTGGGATTGAACCCATGCCAAATCCAAAGAACCAAGGAATGATGACCAACTTGACACAACGATTACAAGTCATGATGCTTCCATAGCGGAGAGGAATATTAATGGCCAGATCTCGATCGAAGGCCATGACCCCAAGTAGACAACATTCAGTTGCTCCAAGTGAACTATACATAAATAATTGTAACAAGCAGACAGTGAAGGAAATATACTTCTCAGCTACAATAAGGTTGACTAACAGTTTTGGAACAGTAATAGACACAAACAACATTTCTGAGGCTGCAAACACACTAATGAAGAAATACATTGGTAAATGCAAGGAAGACAACATTTCAACTAAGATTACCGTCAGAAGATTCCCAAAGATGCAAGCAAGATACATGATCAATATAATAGTAAAAAACAGGATCTGAAATTTATCAAGGTTGGAAAATGACAGGAGAATAAATTCTTTCACTGAGGTATTGTTAATCTCTTCCATCTCCAGTAAAATGAAATCTGGGAAGAAACAGTAATGGACTATTTAGACTTTTCAATATGATGAAGAACAGAAAACATCAGGATTTTTGTCCTTCTGCGTTAAAGACTAACCTATCTCACATACGTTTGTTCTTTTGCGCTATATGAGAGGATGAGAGGAACCTCATTTTCAGATATTTGGTTTGTGAGGGCACAGTGGCGCAGGTGTTAGCGCTGCAGCCTTGCTATCGCTAGGGTCCAGGGTTCAAATCCCTAATAGGTAAAGTTGAAAAACTTTTTTTTTTTGGACTTAGAAAATTTTCACACATGTGTCAGACTTCCAGAGAGGGGAGCATGTCAGTGCGCGCATCCGATTTCAGTTCCAGAGCGATTCCTCCGATGAGTCCTTGATACTTAGTAGTTTTTGCCAAAATTTCTGAGCTTTTGAAAATTTCACAATTTTGTGAAAACTTCCACAAAATGAGGTTCTAGTATGTTATAGGGCATCCCAGGAGGGCTCCATATGTGTGGGTAATGTATATATCCCACAGGGGGAAAATTGAAAAAAAGTTGAAAAAAAAAATTTTTTGGGACTTAGAAAATTTTTCGACTTGTGTCAGACTTCCAGAGAGGGGAGCATGTCAGTGCGCGCATCCGATTTCAGTTCCAGAGCGATTCCTCCGATGAGTCCTTGATACTTAGTCGTTTTTGCCAAAATTTCTGAGTTTTTGAAAATTTCACAATTTTGTGAAAACTTCCACAAAATGAGGTTCTAGTATGTTAGAGGGCATCCCAGGAGGGCTCCATATGTGTGGGTAAAATATATATCCCACAGGGGGAAAATTGAAAAAAAGTTGAAAAAAAAAATTTTTTGGGACTTAGAAAATTTTTCGACTTGTGTCAGACTTCCAGAGAGGGGAGCATGTCAGTGCGCGCATCCGATTGCAGTTCCAGAGCGATTCCTCCAATGAGTCCTTGATACTTAGTCGTTTTTGGCAAAATTTCTGAGTTTTTTGAAAATTTCACAATTTTGTGAAAACTTCCACAAAATGAGGTTCTAGTATGTTATAGGGCATCCCAGGAGAGCTCCATATGTGTGGGTAAAATATATATCCCACAGGGGGAAAATTGAAAAAAAGCTGAAAAAAAAATTTTTTGGAGGCTTAGAAAATTTTCACACATGTGTCAGACTTCCAGAGAGGGGAGCATGTCAGTGCGCGCATCCGATTTCAGTTCCAGAGCGATTCCTCCGATGAGTCCTTGATACTTAGTAGTTTTTGCCAAAATTTCTGAGTTTTTGAAAATTTCACAATTTTGTGAAAACTTCCACAAAATGAGGTTCTAGTATGTTATAGGGCATCCCAGGAGGGCTCCATATGTGTGGGTAATATATATATCCCACAGGGGGAAAATTGAAAAAAAGTTGAAAAAAAAAATTTTTTGGGACTTAGAAAATTTTTCGACTTGTGTCAGACTTCCAGAGAGGGGAGCATGTCAGTGCGCGCATCCGATTTCAGTTCCAGAGCGATTCCTCCGATGAGTCCTTGATACTTAGTCGTTTTTGCCAAAATTTCTGAGTTTTTGAAAATTTCACAATTTTGTGAAAACTTCCACAAAATGAGGTTCTAGTATGTTATAGGGCATCCCAGGAGGGCTCCATATGTGTGGGTAAAATATATATCCCACAGGGGGAAAATTGAAAAAAAGCTGAAAAAAAAATTTTTTGGGACTTAGAAAATTTTCACACATGTGTCAGACTTCCAGAGAGGGGAGCATGTCAGTGCGTGCATCCGATTTCAGTTCCAGAGCGATTCCTCCAATGAGTCCTTGATACTTAGTCGTTTTTGGCAAAATTTCTGAGTTTTTTGAAAATTTCACAATTTTGTGAAAACTTCCACAAAAGGAGGTTCTAGTATGTTATAGGGCATCCCAGGAGAGCTCCATATGTGTGGGTAAAATATATATCCCACAGGGGGAAAATTGAAAAAAAGCTGAAAAAAAAATTTTTTGGAGGCTTAGAAAATTTTCACACATGTGTCAGACTTCCAGAGAGGGGAGCATGTCAGTGCGCGCATCCGATTTCAGTTCCAGAGCGATTCCTCTGATGAGTCCTTGATACTTAGTAGTTTTTGCCAAAATTTCTGAGTTTTTGAAAATTTCACAATTTTGTGAAAACTTCCACAAAATGAGGTTCTAGTATGTTATAGGGCATCCCAGGAGGGCTCCATATGTGTGGGTAATATATATATCCCACAGGGGGAAAATTGAAAAAAAGTTGAAAAAAAAAATTTTTTGGGACTTAGAAAATTTTTCGACTTGTGTCAGACTTCCAGAGAGGGGAGCATGTCAGTGCGCGCATCCGATTTCAGTTCCAGAGCGATTCCTCCGATGAGTCCTTGATACTTAGTCGTTTTTGCCAAAATTTCTGAGTTTTTGAAAATTTCACAATTTTGTGAAAACTTCCACAAAATGAGGTTCTAGTATGTTATAGGGCATCCCAGGAGAGCTCCATATGTGTGGGTAAAATATATATCCCACAGGGGGAAAATTGAAAAAAAGCTGAAAAAAAAATTTTTTGGGACTTAGAAAATTTTCACACATGTGTCAGACTTCCAGAGAGGGGAGCATGTCAGTGCGCGCATCCGATTTCAGTTCCAGAGCGATTCCTCCGATGAGTCCTTGATACTTAGTAGTTTTTGCCAAAATTTCTGAGTTTTTGAAAATTTCACAATTTTGTGAAAACTTCCACAAAATGAGGTTCTAGTATGTTATAGGGCATCCCAGGAGGGCTCCATATGTGTGAGTAATATATATATCCCACAGGGGGAAAATTGAAAAAAAGTTGAAAAAAAAAATTTTTTGGGACTTAGAAAATTTTTCGACTTGTGTCAGACTTCCAGAGAGGGGAGCATGTCAGTGCGCGCATCCGATTTCAGTTCCAGAGCGATTCCTCCGATGAGTCCTTGATACTTAGTCGTTTTTGCCAAAATTTCTGAGTTTTTGAAAATTTCACAATTTTGTGAAAACTTCCACAAAATGAGGTTCTAGTATGTTAGAGGGCATCGCAGGAGAGCTCCATATGTGTGGGTAAAATATATATCCCACAGGGGGAAAATTGAAAAAAAGTTGAAAAAAAAAATTTTTTGGGACTTAGAAAATTTTTCGACTTGTGTCAGACTTCCAGAGAGGGGAGCATGTCAGTGCGCGCATCCGATTTCAGTTCCAGAGCGATTCCTCCAATGAGTCCTTGATACTTAGTCGTTTTTGGCAAAATTTCTGAGTTTTTTGAAAATTTCACAATTTTGTGAAAACTTCCACAAAATGAGGTTCTAGTATGTTATAGGGCATCCCAGGAGAGCTCCATATGTGTGGGTAAAATATATATCCCACAGGGGGAAAATTGAAAAAAAGCTGAAAAAAAAATTTTTTGGAGGCTTAGAAAATTTTCACACATGTGTCAGACTTCCAGAGAGGGGAGCATGTCAGTGCGCGCATCCGATTTCAGTTCCAGAGCGATTCCTCCGATGAGTCCTTGATACTTAGTCGTTTTTGGCAAAATTTCTGAGTTTTTTGAAAATTTCAGAATTTTGTGAAAACTTCCACAAAATGAGGTTCTAGTATGTTATAGGGCATCCCAGGAGGGCTCCATATGTGTGGGTAAAATATATATCCCACAGGGGGAAAATTGAAAAAAAGCTGAAAAAAAAAATTTTTTTGGGACTTAGAAAATTTTTCAACTTGTGTCAGACTTCCAGAGAGGGGAGCATGTCAGTGCGTGCATCCGATTTCAGTTCCAGAGCGATTCCTCCGATGAGTCCTTGATACTTAGTCGTTTTTGGCAAAATTTCTGAGTTTTTTGAAAATTTCACAATTTTGTGAAAACTTCCACAAAATGAGGTTCTAGTATGTTATAGGGCATCCCAGGAGGGCTCCATATGTGTGGGTAAAATATATATCCCACAGGGGGGAAATTGAAAAAAAGCTGAAAAAAAAAATTTTTTTGGGACTTAGAAAATTTTTCAACTTGTGTCAGACTTCCATAGAGGGGAGCATGTCAGTGCGTGCATCCGATTTCAGTTCCAGAGCGATTCCTCCGATGAGTCCTTGATACTTAGTCGTTTTTGGCAAAATTTCTGACTTTTTTGAAAATTTCACAATTTTGTGAAAACTTCCACAAAATGAGGTTCTAGTATGTTATAGGGCATCCCAGGAGGGCTCCATATGTGTGGGTAAAATATATATCCCACAGGGGGAAAATTGAAAAAAAGCTGAAAAAAAAAATTTTTTTGGGACTTAGAAAATTTTTCGACTTGTGTCAGACTTCCAGAGAGGGGAGCATGTCAGTGCGCGCATCCGATTTCAGTTCCAGAGCGATTCCTCCGATGAGTCCTTGATACTTAGAAGTTTTTGCCAAAATTTCTGAGTTTTTGAAAATTTCACAATTTTGTGAAAACCTCCACAAAATGAGGTTCTAGTATGTTATAGGGCATCCCAGGAGGGCTCCATATGTGTGGGTAATATATATATCCCACAGGGGGAAAATTGAAAAAAAGTTGAAAAAAAAAATTTTTTGGGACTTAGAAAATTTTTCGACTTGTGTCAGACTTCCAGAGAGGGGAGCATGTCAGTGCGCGCATCCGATTTCAGTTCCAGAGCGATTCCTCCAATGAGTCCTTGATACTTAGTCGTTTTTGGCAAAATTTCTGAGTTTTTTGAAAATTTCACAATTTTGTGAAAACTTCCACAAAATGAGGTTCTAGTATGTTATAGGGCATCCCAGGAGAGCTCCATATGTGTGGGTAAAATATATATCCCACAGGGGGGAAATTGAAAAAAAGCTGAAAAAAAAAATTTTTTTGGGACTTAGAAAATTTTTCAACTTGTGTCAGACTTCCATAGAGGGGAGCATGTCAGTGCGCGCATCCGATTTCAGTTCCAGAGCGATTCCTCCGATGAGTCCTTGATACTTAGTCGTTTTTGGCAAAATTTCTGACTTTTTTGAAAATTTCACAATTTTGTGAAAACTTCCACAAAATGAGGTTCTAGTATGTTATAGGGCATCCCAGGAGGGCTCCATATGTGTGGGTAAAATATATATCCCACAGGGGGAAAATTGAAAAAAAGCTGAAAAAAAAAATTTTTTTGGGACTTAGAAAATTTTTCAACTTGTGTCAGACTTCCAGAGAGGGGAGCATGTCAGTGCGTGCATCCGATTTCAGTTCCAGAGCGATTCCTCCGATGAGTCCTTGATACTTAGTCGTTTTTGGCAAAATTTCTGAGTTTTTTGAAAATTTCACAATTTTGTGAAAACTTCCACAAAATGAGGTTCTAGTATGTTATAGGGCATCCCAGGAGGGCTCCATATGTGTGGGTAAAATATATATCCCACAGGGGGGAAATTGAAAAAAAGCTGAAAAAAAAAATTTTTTTGGGACTTAGAAAATTTTTCAACTTGTGTCAGACTTCCATAGAGGGGAGCATGTCAGTGCGTGCATCCGATTTCAGTTCCAGAGCGATTCCTCCGATGAGTCCTTGATACTTAGAAGTTTTTGCCAAAATTTCTGAGTTTTTGAAAATTTCACAATTTTGTGAAAACCTCCACAAAATGAGGTTCTAGTATGTTATAGGGCATCCCAGGAGGGCTCCATATGTGTGGGTAATATATATATCCCACAGGGGGAAAATTGAAAAAAAGTTGAAAAAAAAAATTTTTTGGGACTTAGAAAATTTTTCGACTTGTGTCAGACTTCCAGAGAGGGGAGCATGTCAGTGCGCGCATCCGATTTCAGTTCCAGAGCGATTCCTCCGATGAGTCCTTGATACTTAGTCGTTTTTGCCAAAATTTCTGAGTTTTTGAAAATTTCACAATTTTGTGAAAACTTCCACAAAATGAGGTTCTAGTATGTTATAGGGCATCCCAGGAGAGCTCCATATGTGTGGGTAAAATATATATCCCACAGGGGGAAAATTGAAAAAAAGCTGAAAAAAAAATTTTTTGGGACTTAGAAAATTTTCACACATGTGTCAGACTTCCAGAGAGGGGAGCATGTCAGTGCGCGCATCCGATTTCAGTTCCAGAGCGATTCCTCCGATGAGTCCTTGATACTTAGTAGTTTTTGCCAAAATTTCTGAGTTTTTGAAAATTTCACAATTTTGTGAAAACTTCCACAAAATGAGGTTCTAGTATGTTATAGGGCATCCCAGGAGGGCTCCATATGTGTGGGTAATATATATATCCCACAGGGGGAAAATTGAAAAAAAGTTGAAAAAAAAAATTTTTTGGGACTTAGAAAATTTTTCGACTTGTGTCAGACTTCCAGAGAGGGGAGCATGTCAGTGCGCGCATCCGATTTCAGTTCCAGAGCGATTCCTCCGATGAGTCCTTGATACTTAGTCGTTTTTGCCAAAATTTCTGAGTTTTTGAAAATTTCACAATTTTGTGAAAACTTCCACAAAATGAGGTTCTAGTATGTTAGAGGGCATCCCAGGAGGGCTCCATATGTGTGGGTAAAATATATATCCCACAGGGGGAAAATTGAAAAAAAGTTGAAAAAAAAAATTTTTTGGGACTTAGAAAATTTTTCGACTTGTGTCAGACTTCCAGAGAGGGGAGCATGTCAGTGCGCGCATCCGATTTCAGTTCCAGAGCGATTCCTCCAATGAGTCCTTGATACTTAGTCGTTTTTGGCAAAATTTCTGAGTTTTTTGAAAATTTCACAATTTTGTGAAAACTTCCACAAAATGAGGTTCTAGTATGTTATAGGGCATCCCAGGAGAGCTCCATATGTGTGGGTAAAATATATATCCCACAGGGGGGAAATTGAAAAAAAGCTGAAAAAAAAATTTTTTGGAGGCTTAGAAAATTTTCACACATGTGTCAGACTTCCAGAGAGGGGAGCATGTCAGTGCGCGCATCCGATTTCAGTTCCAGAGCGATTCCTCCGATGAGTCCTTGATACTTAGTAGTTTTTGCCAAAATTTCTGAGTTTTTGAAAATTTCACAATTTTGTGAAAACTTCCACAAAATGAGGTTCTAGTATGTTATAGGGCATCCCAGGAGGGCTCCATATGTGTGGGTAATATATATATCCCACAGGGGGAAAATTGAAAAAAAGTTGAAAAAAAAAATTTTTTGGGACTTAGAAAATTTTTCGACTTGTGTCAGACTTCCAGAGAGGGGAGCATGTCAGTGCGCGCATCCGATTTCAGTTCCAGAGCGATTCCTCCGATGAGTCCTTGATACTTAGTCGTTTTTGCCAAAATTTCTGAGTTTTTGAAAATTTCACAATTTTGTGAAAACTTCCACAAAATGAGGTTCTAGTATGTTATAGGGCATCCCAGGAGGGCTCCATATGTGTGGGTAAAATATATATCCCACAGGGGGAAAATTGAAAAAAAGCTGAAAAAAAAATTTTTTGGGACTTAGAAAATTTTCACACATGTGTCAGACTTCCAGAGAGGGGAGCATGTCAGTGCGCGCATCCGATTTCAGTTCCAGAGCGATTCCTCCAATGAGTCCTTGATACTTAGTCGTTTTTGGCAAAATTTCTGAGTTTTTTGAAAATTTCACAATTTTGTGAAAACTTCCACAAAATGAGGTTCTAGTATGTTATAGGGCATCCCAGGAGAGCTCCATATGTGTGGGTAAAATATATATCCCACAGGGGGAAAATTGAAAAAAAGCTGAAAAAAAAATTTTTTGGAGGCTTAGAAAATTTTCACACATGTGTCAGACTTCCAGAGAGGGGAGCATGTCAGTGCGCGCATCCGATTTCAGTTCCAGAGCGATTCCTCCGATGAGTCCTTGATACTTAGTAGTTTTTGCCAAAATTTCTGAGTTTTTGAAAATTTCACAATTTTGTGAAAACTTCCACAAAATGAGGTTCTAGTATGTTATAGGGCATCCCAGGAGGGCTCCATATGTGTGGGTAATATATATATCCCACAGGGGGAAAATTGAAAAAAAGTTGAAAAAAAAAATTTTTTGGGACTTAGAAAATTTTTCGACTTGTGTCAGACTTCCAGAGAGGGGAGCATGTCAGTGCGCGCATCCGATTTCAGTTCCAGAGCGATTCCTCCGATGAGTCCTTGATACTTAGTCGTTTTTGCCAAAATTTCTGAGTTTTTGAAAATTTCACAATTTTGTGAAAACTTCCACAAAATGAGGTTCTAGTATGTTATAGGGCATCCCAGGAGAGCTCCATATGTGTGGGTAAAATATATATCCCACAGGGGGAAAATTGAAAAAAAGCTGAAAAAAAAATTTTTTGGGACTTAGAAAATTTTCACACATGTGTCAGACTTCCAGAGAGGGGAGCATGTCAGTGCGCGCATCCGATTTCAGTTCCAGAGCGATTCCTCCGATGAGTCCTTGATACTTAGTAGTTTTTGCCAAAATTTCTGAGTTTTTGAAAATTTCACAATTTTGTGAAAACTTCCACAAAATGAGGTTCTAGTATGTTATAGGGCATCCCAGGAGGGCTCCATATGTGTGAGTAATATATATATCCCACAGGGGGAAAATTGAAAAAAAGTTGAAAAAAAAAATTTTTTGGGACTTAGAAAATTTTTCGACTTGTGTCAGACTTCCAGAGAGGGGAGCATGTCAGTGCGCGCATCCGATTTCAGTTCCAGAGCGATTCCTCCGATGAGTCCTTGATACTTAGTCGTTTTTGCCAAAATTTCTGAGTTTTTGAAAATTTCACAATTTTGTGAAAACTTCCACAAAATGAGGTTCTAGTATGTTAGAGGGCATCGCAGGAGTGCTCCATATGTGTGGGTAAAATATATATCCCACAGGGGGAAAATTGAAAAAAAGTTGAAAAAAAAAATTTTTTGGGACTTAGAAAATTTTTCGACTTGTGTCAGACTTCCAGAGAGGGGAGCATGTCAGTGCGCGCATCCGATTTCAGTTCCAGAGCGATTCCTCCAATGAGTCCTTGATACTTAGTCGTTTTTGGCAAAATTTCTGAGTTTTTTGAAAATTTCACAATTTTGTGAAAACTTCCACAAAATGAGGTTCTAGTATGTTATAGGGCATCCCAGGAGAGCTCCATATGTGTGGGTAAAATATATATCCCACAGGGGGAAAATTGAAAAAAAGCTGAAAAAAAAATTTTTTGGAGGCTTAGAAAATTTTCACACATGTGTCAGACTTCCAGAGAGGGGAGCATGTCAGTGCGCGCATCCGATTTCAGTTCCAGAGCGATTCCTCCGATGAGTCCTTGATACTTAGTCGTTTTTGGCAAAATTTCTGAGTTTTTTGAAAATTTCAGAATTTTGTGAAAACTTCCACAAAATGAGGTTCTAGTATGTTATAGGGCATCCCAGGAGGGCTCCATATGTGTGGGTAAAATATATATCCCACAGGGGGAAAATTGAAAAAAAGCTGAAAAAAAAAATTTTTTTGGGACTTAGAAAATTTTTCAACTTGTGTCAGACTTCCAGAGAGGGGAGCATGTCAGTGCGTGCATCCGATTTCAGTTCCAGAGCGATTCCTCCGATGAGTCCTTGATACTTAGTCGTTTTTGGCAAAATTTCTGAGTTTTTTGAAAATTTCACAATTTTGTGAAAACTTCCACAAAATGAGGTTCTAGTATGTTATAGGGCATCCCAGGAGGGCTCCATATGTGTGGGTAAAATATATATCCCACAGGGGGGAAATTGAAAAAAAGCTGAAAAAAAAAATTTTTTTGGGACTTAGAAAATTTTTCAACTTGTGTCAGACTTCCATAGAGGGGAGCATGTCAGTGCGTGCATCCGATTTCAGTTCCAGAGCGATTCCTCCGATGAGTCCTTGATACTTAGTAGTTTTTGCCAAAATTTCTGAGTTTTTGAAAATTTCACAATTTTGTGAAAACTTCCACAAAATGAGGTTCTAGTATGTTATAGGGCATCCCAGGAGGGCTCCATATGTGTGAGTAATATATATATCCCACAGGGGGAAAATTGAAAAAAAGTTGAAAAAAAAAATTTTTTGGGACTTAGAAAATTTTTCGACTTGTGTCAGACTTCCAGAGAGGGGAGCATGTCAGTGCGCGCATCCGATTTCAGTTCCAGAGCGATTCCTCCGATGAGTCCTTGATACTTAGTCGTTTTTGCCAAAATTTCTGAGTTTTTGAAAATTTCACAATTTTGTGAAAACTTCCACAAAATGAGGTTCTAGTATGTTAGAGGGCATCGCAGGAGTGCTCCATATGTGTGGGTAAAATATATATCCCACAGGGGGAAAATTGAAAAAAAGTTGAAAAAAAAAATTTTTTGGGACTTAGAAAATTTTTCGACTTGTGTCAGACTTCCAGAGAGGGGAGCATGTCAGTGCGCGCATCCGATTTCAGTTCCAGAGCGATTCCTCCAATGAGTCCTTGATACTTAGTCGTTTTTGGCAAAATTTCTGAGTTTTTTGAAAATTTCACAATTTTGTGAAAACTTCCACAAAATGAGGTTCTAGTATGTTATAGGGCATCCCAGGAGAGCTCCATATGTGTGGGTAAAATATATATCCCACAGGGGGAAAATTGAAAAAAAGCTGAAAAAAAAATTTTTTGGAGGCTTAGAAAATTTTCACACATGTGTCAGACTTCCAGAGAGGGGAGCATGTCAGTGCGCGCATCCGATTTCAGTTCCAGAGCGATTCCTCCGATGAGTCCTTGATACTTAGTCGTTTTTGGCAAAATTTCTGAGTTTTTTGAAAATTTCAGAATTTTGTGAAAACTTCCACAAAATGAGGTTCTAGTATGTTATAGGGCATCCCAGGAGGGCTCCATATGTGTGGGTAAAATATATATCCCACAGGGGGAAAATTGAAAAAAAGCTGAAAAAAAAAATTTTTTTGGGACTTAGAAAATTTTTCAACTTGTGTCAGACTTCCAGAGAGGGGAGCATGTCAGTGCGTGCATCCGATTTCAGTTCCAGAGCGATTCCTCCGATGAGTCCTTGATACTTAGTCGTTTTTGGCAAAATTTCTGAGTTTTTTGAAAATTTCACAATTTTGTGAAAACTTCCACAAAATGAGGTTCTAGTATGTTATAGGGCATCCCAGGAGGGCTCCATATGTGTGGGTAAAATATATATCCCACAGGGGGGAAATTGAAAAAAAGCTGAAAAAAAAAATTTTTTTGGGACTTAGAAAATTTTTCAACTTGTGTCAGACTTCCATAGAGGGGAGCATGTCAGTGCGTGCATCCGATTTCAGTTCCAGAGCGATTCCTCCGATGAGTCCTTGATACTTAGTCGTTTTTGGCAAAATTTCTGACTTTTTTGAAAATTTCACAATTTTGTGAAAACTTCCACAAAATGAGGTTCTAGTATGTTATAGGGCATCCCAGGAGGGCTCCATATGTGTGGGTAAAATATATATCCCACAGGGGGAAAATTGAAAAAAAGCTGAAAAAAAAAATTTTTTTGGGACTTAGAAAATTTTTCGACTTGTGTCAGACTTCCAGAGAGGGGAGCATGTCAGTGCGTGCATCCGATTTCAGTTCCAGAGCGATTCCTCCGATGAGTCCTTGATACTTAGAAGTTTTTGCCAAAATTTCTGAGTTTTTGAAAATTTCACAATTTTGTGAAAACCTCCACAAAATGAGGTTCTAGTATGTTATAGGGCATCCCAGGAGGGCTCCATATGTGTGGGTAATATATATATCCCACAGGGGGAAAATTGAAAAAAAGTTGAAAAAAAAAATTTTTTGGGACTTAGAAAATTTTTCGACTTGTGTCAGACTTCCAGAGAGGGGAGCATGTCAGTGCGCGCATCCGATTTCAGTTCCAGAGCGATTCCTCCGATGAGTCCTTGATACTTAGTCGTTTTTGCCAAAATTTCTGAGTTTTTGAAAATTTCACAATTTTGTGAAAACTTCCACAAAATGAGGTTCTCGTATGTTAGAGGGCATCCCAGGAGGGCTCCATATGTGTGGGTAAAATATATATCCCACAGGGGGAAAATTGAAAAAAAGTTGAAAAAAAAAATTTTTTGGGACTTAGAAAATTTTTCGACTTGTGTCAGACTTCCAGAGAGGGGAGCATGTCAGTGCGCGCATCCGATTTCAGTTCCAGAGCGATTCCTCCAATGAGTCCTTGATACTTAGTCGTTTTTGGCAAAATTTCTGAGTTTTTTGAAAATTTCACAATTTTGTGAAAACTTCCACAAAATGAGGTTCTAGTATGTTATAGGGCATCCCAGGAGGGCTCCATATGTGTGGGTAAAATATATATCCCACAGGGGGGAAATTGAAAAAAAGCTGAAAAAAAAAATTTTTTTGGGACTTAGAAAATTTTTCAACTTGTGTCAGACTTCCATAGAGGGGAGCATGTCAGTGCGTGCATCCGATTTCAGTTCCAGAGCGATTCCTCCGATGAGTCCTTGATACTTAGAAGTTTTTGCCAAAATTTCTGAGTTTTTGAAAATTTCACAATTTTGTGAAAACCTCCACAAAATGAGGTTCTAGTATGTTATAGGGCATCCCAGGAGGGCTCCATATGTGTGGGTAATATATATATCCCACAGGGGGAAAATTGAAAAAAAGTTGAAAAAAAAAATTTTTTGGGACTTAGAAAATTTTTCGACTTGTGTCAGACTTCCAGAGAGGGGAGCATGTCAGTGCGCGCATCCGATTTCAGTTCCAGAGCGATTCCTCCGATGAGTCCTTGATACTTAGTCGTTTTTGCCAAAATTTCTGAGTTTTTGAAAATTTCACAATTTTGTGAAAACTTCCACAAAATGAGGTTCTAGTATGTTATAGGGCATCCCAGGAGAGCTCCATATGTGTGGGTAAAATATATATCCCACAGGGGGAAAATTGAAAAAAAGCTGAAAAAAAATTTTTTTGGGACTTAGAAAATTTTCACACATGTGTCAGACTTCCAGAGAGGGGAGCATGTCAGTGCGCGCATCCGATTTCAGTTCCAGAGCGATTCCTCCGATGAGTCCTTGATACTTAGTAGTTTTTGCCAAAATTTCTGAGTTTTTGAAAATTTCACAATTTTGTGAAAACTTCCACAAAATGAGGTTCTAGTATGTTATAGGGCATCCCAGGAGGGCTCCATATGTGTGGGTAATATATATATCCCACAGGGGGAAAATTGAAAAAAAGTTGAAAAAAAAAATTTTTTGGGACTTAGAAAATTTTTCGACTTGTGTCAGACTTCCAGAGAGGGGAGCATGTCAGTGCGCGCATCCGATTTCAGTTCCAGAGCGATTCCTCCGATGAGTCCTTGATACTTAGTCGTTTTTGCCAAAATTTCTGAGTTTTTGAAAATTTCACAATTTTGTGAAAACTTCCACAAAATGAGGTTCTAGTATGTTAGAGGGCATCCCAGGAGGGCTCCATATGTGTGGGTAAAATATATATCCCACAGGGGGAAAATTGAAAAAAAGTTGAAAAAAAAAATTTTTTGGGACTTAGAAAATTTTTCGACTTGTGTCAGACTTCCAGAGAGGGGAGCATGTCAGTGCGCGCATCCGATTTCAGTTCCAGAGCGATTCCTCCAATGAGTCCTTGATACTTAGTCGTTTTTGGCAAAATTTCTGAGTTTTTTGAAAATTTCACAATTTTGTGAAAACTTCCACAAAATGAGGTTCTAGTATGTTATAGGGCATCCCAGGAGAGCTCCATATGTGTGGGTAAAATATATATCCCACAGGGGGGAAATTGAAAAAAAGCTGAAAAAAAAAATTTTTTTGGGACTTAGAAAATTTTTCAACTTGTGTCAGACTTCCATAGAGGGGAGCATGTCAGTGCGCGCATCCGATTTCAGTTCCAGAGCGATTCCTCCGATGAGTCCTTGATACTTAGTCGTTTTTGGCAAAATTTCTGACTTTTTTGAAAATTTCACAATTTTGTGAAAACTTCCACAAAATGAGGTTCTAGTATGTTATAGGGCATCCCAGGAGAGCTCCATATGTGTGGGTAAAATATATATCCCACAGGGGGAAAATTGAAAAAAAGCTGAAAAAAATTTTTTTTTGGGACTTAGAAAATGTTCACACATGTGTCAGACTTCCAGAGAGGGGAGCATGTCAGTGCGCGCATCCAATTTCAGTTCCAGAGCGATTCCTCCGATGAGTCCTTGATACTTAGTCGTTTTTGGCAAAATTTCTGAGTTTTTTGAAAATTTCACAATTTTGTGAAAACTTCCACAAAATGAGGTTCTAGTATGTTATAGGGCATCCCAGGAGAGCTCCATATGTGTGGGTAAAATATATATCCCACAGGGGGAAAATTGAAAAAAAGCTGAAAAAAAAATTTTTTGGAGGCTTAGAAAATTTTCACACATGTGTCAGACTTCCAGAGAGGGGAGCATGTCAGTGCGCGCATCCGATTTCAGTTCCAGAGCGATTCCTCCGATGAGTCCTTGATACTTAGTAGTTTTTGCCAAAATTTCTGAGTTTTTGAAAATTTCACAATTTTGTGAAAACTTCCACAAAATGAGGTTCTAGTATGTTATAGGGCATCCCAGGAGGGCTCCATATGTGTGGGTAATATATATATCCCACAGGGGGAAAATTGAAAAAAAGTTGAAAAAAAAAATTTTTTGGGACTTAGAAAATTTTTCGACTTGTGTCAGACTTCCAGAGAGGGGAGCATGTCAGTGCGCGCATCCGATTTCAGTTCCAGAGCGATTCCTCCAATGAGTCCTTGATACTTAGTCGTTTTTGGCAAAATTTCTGAGTTTTTTGAAAATTTCACAATTTTGTGAAAACTTCCACAAAATGAGGTTCTAGTATGTTATAGGGCATCCCAGGAGAGCTCCATATGTGTGGGTAAAATATATATCCCACAGGGGGAAAATTGAAAAAAAGCTGAAAAAAAAATTTTTTGGAGGCTTAGAAAATTTTCACACATGTGTCAGACTTCCAGAGAGGGGAGCATGTCAGTGCGCGCATCCGATTTCAGTTCCAGAGCGATTCCTCCGATGAGTCCTTGATACTTAGTAGTTTTTGCCAAAATTTCTGAGTTTTTGAAAATTTCACAATTTTGTGAAAACTTCCACAAAATGAGGTTCTAGTATGTTATAGGGCATCCCAGGAGGGCTCCATATGTGTGGGTAATATATACATCCCACAGGGGGAAAATTGAAAAAAAGTTGAAAAAAAAAATTTTTTGGGACTTAGAAAATTTTTCGACTTGTGTCAGACTTCCAGAGAGGGGAGCATGTCAGTGCGCGCATCCGATTTCAGTTCCAGAGCGATTCCGCCGATGAGTCCTTGATACTTAGTCGTTTTTGCCAAAATTTCTGAGTTTTTGAAAATTTCACAATTTTGTGAAAACTTCCACAAAATGAGGTTCTAGTATGTTAGAGGGCATCCCAGGAGGGCTCCATATGTGTGGGTAAAATATATATCCCACAGGGGGAAAATTGAAAAAAAGTTGAAAAAAAAAATTTTTTGGGACTTAGAAAATTTTTCGACTTGTGTCAGACTTCCAGAGAGGGGAGCATGTCAGTGCGCGCATCCGATTTCAGTTCCAGAGCGATTCCTCCAATGAGTCCTTGATACTTAGTCGTTTTTGGCAAAATTTCTGAGTTTTTTGAAAATTTCACAATTTTGTGAAAACTTCCACAAAATGAGGTTCTAGTATGTTATAGGGCATCCCAGGAGAGCTCCATATGTGTGGGTAAAATATATATCCCACAGGGGGAAAATTGAAAAAAAGCTGAAAAAAAAATTTTTTGGAGGCTTAGAAAATTTTCACACATGTGTCAGACTTCCAGAGAGGGGAGCATGTCAGTGCGCGCATCCGATTTCAGTTCCAGAGCGATTCCTCCGATGAGTCCTTGATACTTAGTAGTTTTTGCCAAAATTTCTGAGTTTTTGAAAATTTCACAATTTTGTGAAAACTTCCACAAAATGAGGTTCTAGTATGTTAGAGGGCATCCCAGGAGGGCTCCATATGTGTGGGTAATATATATATCCCACAGGGGGAAAATTGAAAAAAAGTTGAAAAAAAAAATTTTTGGGGACTTAGAAAATTTTTCGACTTGTGTCAGACTTCCAGAGAGGGGAGCATGTCAGTGCGCGCATCCGATTTCAGTTCCAGAGCGATTCCTCCGATGAGTCCTTGATACTTAGTCGTTTTTGCCAAAATTTCTGAGTTTTTGAAAATTTCACAATTTTGTGAAAACTTCCACAAAATGAGGTTCTAGTATGTTAGAGGGCATCCCAGGAGGGCTCCATATGTGTGGGTAAAATATATATCCCACAGGGGGAAAATTGAAAAAAAGTTGAAAAAAAAAATTTTTTGGGACTTAGAAAATTTTTCGACTTGTGTCAGACTTCCAAAGAGGGGAGCATGTCAGTGCGCGCATCCGATTTCAGTTCCAGAGCGATTCCTCCAATGAGTCCTTGATACTTAGTCGTTTTTGGCAAAATTTCTGAGTTTTTTGAAAATTTCACAATTTTGTGAAAACTTCCACAAAATGAGGTTCTAGTATGTTATAGGGCATCCCAGGAGAGCTCCATATGTGTGGGTAAAATATATATCCCACAGGGGGAAAATTGAAAAAAAGCTGAAAAAAAAAATTTTTTTGGGACTTAGAAAATTTTTCAACTTGTGTCAGACTTCCATAGAGGGGAGCATGTCAGTGCGCGCATCCGATTTCAGTTCCAGAGCGATTCCTCCGATGAGTCCTTGATACTTAGTCGTTTTTGGCAAAATTTCTGACTTTTTTGAAAATTTCACAATTTTGTGAAAACTTCCACAAAATGAGGTTCTAGTATGTTATAGGGCATCCCAGGAGAGCTCCATATGTGTGGGTAAAATATATATCCCACAGGGGGAAAATTGAAAAAAAGCTGAAAAAAATTTTTTTTTGGGACTTAGAAAATGTTCACACATGTGTCAGACTTCCAGAGAGGGGAGCATGTCAGTGCGCGCATCCAATTTCAGTTCCAGAGCGATTCCTCCGATGAGTCCTTGATACTTAGTAGTTTTTGCCAAAATTTCTGAGTTTTTGAAAATTTCACAATTTTGTGAAAACTTCCACAAAATGAGGTTCTAGTATGTTAGAGGGCATCCCAGGAGGGCTCCATATGTGTGGGTAAAATATATATCCCACAGGGGGAAAATTGAAAAAAAGTTGAAAAAAAAAATTTTTTGGGACTTAGAAAATTTTTCGACTTGTGTCAGACTTCCAGAGAGGGGAGCATGTCAGTGCGCGCATCCGATTTCAGTTCCAGAGCGATTCCTCCAATGAGTCCTTGATACTTAGTCGTTTTTGGCAAAATTTCTGAGTTTTTTGAAAATTTCACAATTTTGTGAAAACTTCCACAAAATGAGGTTCTAGTATGTTATAGGGCATCCCAGGAGAGCTCCATATGTGTGGGTAAAATATATATCCCACAGGGGGAAAATTGAAAAAAAGCTGAAAAAAAAATTTTTTGGAGGCTTAGAAAATTTTCACACATGTGTCAGACTTCCAGAGAGGGGAGCATGTCAGTGCGCGCATCCGATTTCAGTTCCAGAGCGATTCCTCCGATGAGTCCTTGATACTTAGTAGTTTTTGCCAAAATTTCTGAGTTTTTGAAAATTTCACAATTTTGTGAAAACTTCCACAAAATGAGGTTCTAGTATGTTATAGGGCATCCCAGGAGGGCTCCATATGTGTGGGTAATATATATATCCCACAGGGGGAAAATTGAAAAAAAGTTGAAAAAAAAAATTTTTTGGGACTTAGAAAATTTTTCGACTTGTGTCAGACTTCCAGAGAGGGGAGCATGTCAGTGCGCGCATCCGATTTCAGTTCCAGAGCGATTCCGCCGATGAGTCCTTGATACTTAGTCGTTTTTGCCAAAATTTCTGAGTTTTTGAAAATTTCACAATTTTGTGAAAACTTCCACAAAATGAGGTTCTAGTATGTTAGAGGGCATCCCAGGAGGGCTCCATATGTGTGGGTAAAATATATATCCCACAGGGGGAAAATTGAAAAAAAGTTGAAAAAAAAAATTTTTTGGGACTTAGAAAATTTTTCGACTTGTGTCAGACTTCCAGAGAGGGGAGCATGTCAGTGCGCGCATCCGATTTCAGTTCCAGAGCGATTCCTCCAATGAGTCCTTGATACTTAGTCGTTTTTGGCAAAATTTCTGAGTTTTTTGAAAATTTCACAATTTTGTGAAAACTTCCACAAAATGAGGTTCTAGTATGTTATAGGGCATCCCAGGAGAGCTCCATATGTGTGGGTAAAATATATATCCCACAGGGGGAAAATTGAAAAAAAGCTGAAAAAAAAATTTTTTGGAGGCTTAGAAAATTTTCACACATGTGTCAGACTTCCAGAGAGGGGAGCATGTCAGTGCGCGCATCCGATTTCAGTTCCAGAGCGATTCCTCCGATGAGTCCTTGATACTTAGTAGTTTTTGCCAAAATTTCTGAGTTTTTGAAAATTTCACAATTTTGTGAAAACTTCCACAAAATGAGGTTCTAGTATGTTATAGGGCATCCCAGGAGGGCTCCATATGTGTGGGTAATATATATATCCCACAGGGGGAAAATTGAAAAAAAGTTGAAAAAAAAAATTTTTTGGGACTTAGAAAATTTTTCGACTTGTGTCAGACTTCCAGAGAGGGGAGCATGTCAGTGCGCGCATCCGATTTCAGTTCCAGAGCGATTCCTCCGATGAGTCCTTGATACTTAGTCGTTTTTGCCAAAATTTCTGAGTTTTTTGAAAATTTCACAATTTTGTGAAAACTTCCACAAAATGAGGTTCTAGTATGTTATAGGGCATCCCAGGAGAGCTCCATATGTGTGGGTAAAATATATATCCCACAGGGGGAAAATTGAAAAAAAGCTGAAAAAAAAAATTTTTTTGGGACTTAGAAAATTTTTCAACTTGTGTCAGACTTCCATAGAGGGGAGCATGTCAGTGCGCGCATCCGATTTCAGTTCCAGAGCGATTCCTCCGATGAGTCCTTGATACTTAGTCGTTTTTGGCAAAATTTCTGACTTTTTTGAAAATTTCACAATTTTGTGAAAACTTCCACAAAATGAGGTTCTAGTATGTTATAGGGCATCCCAGGAGAGCTCCATATGTGTGGGTAAAATATATATCCCACAGGGGGAAAATTGAAAAAAAGCTGAAAAAAATTTTTTTTTGGGACTTAGAAAATGTTCACACATGTGTCAGACTTCCAGAGAGGGGAGCATGTCAGTGCGCGCATCCAATTTCAGTTCCAGAGCGATTCCTCCGATGAGTCCTTGATACTTAGTAGTTTTTGCCAAAATTTCTGAGTTTTTGAAAATTTCACAATTTTGTGAAAACTTCCACAAAATGAGGTTCTAGTATGTTAGAGGGCATCCCAGGAGGGCTCCATATGTGTGGGTAAAATATATATCCCACAGGGGGAAAATTGAAAAAAAGTTGAAAAAAAAAATTTTTTGGGACTTAGAAAATTTTTCGACTTGTGTCAGACTTCCAGAGAGGGGAGCATGTCAGTGCGCGCATCCGATTTCAGTTCCAGAGCGATTCCTCCAATGAGTCCTTGATACTTAGTCGTTTTTGGCAAAATTTCTGAGTTTTTTGAAAATTTCACAATTTTGTGAAAACTTCCACAAAATGAGGTTCTAGTATGTTATAGGGCATCCCAGGAGAGCTCCATATGTGTGGGTAAAATATATATCCCACAGGGGGAAAATTGAAAAAAAGCTGAAAAAAAAATTTTTTGGAGGCTTAGAAAATTTTCACACATGTGTCAGACTTCCAGAGAGGGGAGCATGTCAGTGCGCGCATCCGATTTCAGTTCCAGAGCGATTCCTCCGATGAGTCCTTGATACTTAGTAGTTTTTGCCAAAATTTCTGAGTTTTTGAAAATTTCACAATTTTGTGAAAACTTCCACAAAATGAGGTTCTAGTATGTTATAGGGCATCCCAGGAGGGCTCCATATGTGTGGGTAATATATATATCCCACAGGGGGAAAATTGAAAAAAAGTTGAAAAAAAAAATTTTTTGGGACTTAGAAAATTTTTCGACTTGTGTCAGACTTCCAGAGAGGGGAGCATGTCAGTGCGCGCATCCGATTTCAGTTCCAGAGCGATTCCGCCGATGAGTCCTTGATACTTAGTCGTTTTTGCCAAAATTTCTGAGTTTTTGAAAATTTCACAATTTTGTGAAAACTTCCACAAAATGAGGTTCTAGTATGTTAGAGGGCATCCCAGGAGGGCTCCATATGTGTGGGTAAAATATATATCCCACAGGGGGAAAATTGAAAAAAAGTTGAAAAAAAAAATTTTTTGGGACTTAGAAAATTTTTCGACTTGTGTCAGACTTCCAGAGAGGGGAGCATGTCAGTGCGCGCATCCGATTTCAGTTCCAGAGCGATTCCTCCAATGAGTCCTTGATACTTAGTCGTTTTTGGCAAAATTTCTGAGTTTTTTGAAAATTTCACAATTTTGTGAAAACTTCCACAAAATGAGGTTCTAGTATGTTATAGGGCATCCCAGGAGAGCTCCATATGTGTGGGTAAAATATATATCCCACAGGGGGAAAATTGAAAAAAAGCTGAAAAAAAAATTTTTTGGAGGCTTAGAAAATTTTCACACATGTGTCAGACTTCCAGAGAGGGGAGCATGTCAGTGCGCGCATCCGATTTCAGTTCCAGAGCGATTCCTCCGATGAGTCCTTGATACTTAGTAGTTTTTGCCAAAATTTCTGAGTTTTTGAAAATTTCACAATTTTGTGAAAACTTCCACAAAATGAGGTTCTAGTATGTTATAGGGCATCCCAGGAGGGCTCCATATGTGTGGGTAATATATATATCCCACAGGGGGAAAATTGAAAAAAAGTTGAAAAAAAAAATTTTTTGGGACTTAGAAAATTTTTCGACTTGTGTCAGACTTCCAGAGAGGGGAGCATGTCAGTGCGCGCATCCGATTTCAGTTCCAGAGCGATTCCTCCGATGAGTCCTTGATACTTAGTCGTTTTTGCCAAAATTTCTGAGTTTTTGAAAATTTCACAATTTTGTGAAAACTTCCACAAAATGAGGTTCTAGTATGTTAGAGGGCATCCCAGGAGGGCTCCATATGTGTGGGTAAAATATATATCCCACAGGGGGAAAATTGAAAAAAAGTTGAAAAAAAAAATTTTTTGGGACTTAGAAAATTTTTCGACTTGTGTCAGACTTCCAGAGAGGGGAGCATGTCAGTGCGCGCATCCGATTTCAGTTCCAGAGCGATTCCTCCAATGAGTCCTTGATACTTAGTCGTTTTTGGCAAAATTTCTGAGTTTTTTGAAAATTTCACAATTTTGTGAAAACTTCCACAAAATGAGGTTCTAGTATGTTATAGGGCATCCCAGGAGAGCTCCATATGTGTGGGTAAAATATATATCCCACAGGGGGAAAATTGAAAAAAAGCTGAAAAAAAAAATTTTTTTGGGACTTAGAAAATTTTTCAACTTGTGTCAGACTTCCATAGAGGGGAGCATGTCAGTGCGCGCATCCGATTTCAGTTCCAGAGCGATTCCTCCGATGAGTCCTTGATACTTAGTCGTTTTTGGCAAAATTTCTGACTTTTTTGAAAATTTCACAATTTTGTGAAAACTTCCACAAAATGAGGTTCTAGTATGTTATAGGGCATCCCAGGAGAGCTCCATATGTGTGGGTAAAATATATATCCCACAGGGGGAAAATTGAAAAAAAGCTGAAAAAAATTTTTTTTTGGGACTTAGAAAATGTTCACACATGTGTCAGACTTCCAGAGAGGGGAGCATGTCAGTGCGCGCATCCAATTTCAGTTCCAGAGCGATTCCTCCGATGAGTCCTTGATACTTAGTAGTTTTTGCCAAAATTTCTGAGTTTTTGAAAATTTCACAATTTTGTGAAAACTTCCACAAAATGAGGTTCTAGTATGTTAGAGGGCATCCCAGGAGGGCTCCATATGTGTGGGTAAAATATATATCCCACAGGGGGAAAATTGAAAAAAAGTTGAAAAAAAAAATTTTTTGGGACTTAGAAAATTTTTCGACTTGTGTCAGACTTCCAGAGAGGGGAGCATGTCAGTGCGCGCATCCGATTTCAGTTCCAGAGCGATTCCTCCAATGAGTCCTTGATACTTAGTCGTTTTTGGCAAAATTTCTGAGTTTTTTGAAAATTTCACAATTTTGTGAAAACTTCCACAAAATGAGGTTCTAGTATGTTATAGGGCATCCCAGGAGAGCTCCATATGTGTGGGTAAAATATATATCCCACAGGGGGAAAATTGAAAAAAAGCTGAAAAAAAAATTTTTTGGAGGCTTAGAAAATTTTCACACATGTGTCAGACTTCCAGAGAGGGGAGCATGTCAGTGCGCGCATCCGATTTCAGTTCCAGAGCGATTCCTCCGATGAGTCCTTGATACTTAGTAGTTTTTGCCAAAATTTCTGAGTTTTTGAAAATTTCACAATTTTGTGAAAACTTCCACAAAATGAGGTTCTAGTATGTTATAGGGCATCCCAGGAGGGCTCCATATGTGTGGGTAATATATATATCCCACAGGGGGAAAATTGAAAAAAAGTTGAAAAAAAAAATTTTTTGGGACTTAGAAAATTTTTCGACTTGTGTCAGACTTCCAGAGAGGGGAGCATGTCAGTGCGCGCATCCGATTTCAGTTCCAGAGCGATTCCGCCGATGAGTCCTTGATACTTAGTCGTTTTTGCCAAAATTTCTGAGTTTTTGAAAATTTCACAATTTTGTGAAAACTTCCACAAAATGAGGTTCTAGTATGTTAGAGGGCATCCCAGGAGGGCTCCATATGTGTGGGTAAAATATATATCCCACAGGGGGAAAATTGAAAAAAAGTTGAAAAAAAAAATTTTTTGGGACTTAGAAAATTTTTCGACTTGTGTCAGACTTCCAGAGAGGGGAGCATGTCAGTGCGCGCATCCGATTTCAGTTCCAGAGCGATTCCTCCAATGAGTCCTTGATACTTAGTCGTTTTTGGCAAAATTTCTGAGTTTTTTGAAAATTTCACAATTTTGTGAAAACTTCCACAAAATGAGGTTCTAGTATGTTATAGGGCATCCCAGGAGAGCTCCATATGTGTGGGTAAAATATATATCCCACAGGGGGAAAATTGAAAAAAAGCTGAAAAAAAAATTTTTTGGAGGCTTAGAAAATTTTCACACATGTGTCAGACTTCCAGAGAGGGGAGCATGTCAGTGCGCGCATCCGATTTCAGTTCCAGAGCGATTCCTCCGATGAGTCCTTGATACTTAGTAGTTTTTGCCAAAATTTCTGAGTTTTTGAAAATTTCACAATTTTGTGAAAACTTCCACAAAATGAGGTTCTAGTATGTTATAGGGCATCCCAGGAGGGCTCCATATGTGTGGGTAATATATATATCCCACAGGGGGAAAATTGAAAAAAAGTTGAAAAAAAAAATTTTTTGGGACTTAGAAAATTTTTCGACTTGTGTCAGACTTCCAGAGAGGGGAGCATGTCAGTGCGCGCATCCGATTTCAGTTCCAGAGCGATTCCTCCGATGAGTCCTTGATACTTAGTCGTTTTTGCCAAAATTTCTGAGTTTTTGAAAATTTCACAATTTTGTGAAAACTTCCACAAAATGAGGTTCTAGTATGTTAGAGGGCATCCCAGGAGGGCTCCATATGTGTGGGTAAAATATATATCCCACAGGGGGATAACTGAAAAAAAGTTGAAAAAAAAAATTTTTTGGGACTTAGAAAATTTTTCGACTTGTGTCAGACTTCCAGAGAGGGGAGCATGTCAGTGCGCGCATCCGATTTCAGTTCCAGAGCGATTCCTCCAATGAGTCCTTGATACTTAGTCGTTTTTGGCAAAATTTCTGAGTTTTTTGAAAATTTCACAATTTTGTGAAAACTTCCACAAAATGAGGTTCTAGTATGTTATAGGGCATCCCAGGAGAGCTCCATATGTGTGGGTAAAATATATATCCCACAGGGGGAAAATTGAAAAAAAGCTGAAAAAAAAAATTTTTTTGGGACTTAGGAAATTTTTCAACTTGTGTCAGACTTCCATAGAGGGGAGCATGTCAGTGCGCGCATCCGATTTCAGTTCCAGAGCGATTCCTCCGATGAGTCCTTGATACTTAGTCGTTTTTGGCAAAATTTCTGACTTTTTTGAAAATTTCACAATTTTGTGAAAACTTCCACAAAATGAGGTTCTAGTATGTTATAGGGCATCCCAGGAGAGCTCCATATGTGTGGGTAAAATATATATCCCACAGGGGGAAAATTGAAAAAAAGCTGAAAAAAATTTTTTTTTGGGACTTAGAAAATGTTCACACATGTGTCAGACTTCCAGAGAGGGGAGCATGTCAGTGCGCGCATCCAATTTCAGTTCCAGAGCGATTCCTCCGATGAGTCCTTGATACTTAGTAGTTTTTGCCAAAATTTCTGAGTTTTTGAAAATTTCACAATTTTGTGAAAACTTCCACAAAATGAGGTTCTAGTATGTTAGAGGGCATCCCAGGAGGGCTCCATATGTGTGGGTAAAATATATATCCCACAGGGGGAAAATTGAAAAAAAGTTGAAAAAAAAAATTTTTTGGGACTTAGAAAATTTTTCGACTTGTGTCAGACTTCCAGAGAGGGGAGCATGTCAGTGCGCGCATCCGATTTCAGTTCCAGAGCGATTCCTCCAATGAGTCCTTGATACTTAGTCGTTTTTGGCAAAATTTCTGAGTTTTTTGAAAATTTCACAATTTTGTGAAAACTTCCACAAAATGAGGTTCTAGTATGTTATAGGGCATCCCAGGAGAGCTCCATATGTGTGGGTAAAATATATATCCCACAGGGGGAAATTTGAAAAAAAGCTGAAAAAAAAATTTTTTGGAGGCTTAGAAAATTTTCACACATGTGTCAGACTTCCAGAGAGGGGAGCATGTCAGTGCGCGCATCCGATTTCAGTTCCAGAGCGATTCCTCCGATGAGTCCTTGATACTTAGTAGTTTTTGCCAAAATTTCTGAGTTTTTGAAAATTTCACAATTTTGTGAAAACTTCCACAAAATGAGGTTCTAGTATGTTATAGGGCATCCCAGGAGGGCTCCATATGTGTGGGTAATATATATATCCCACAGGGGGAAAATTGAAAAAAAGTTGAAAAAAAAAATTTTTTGGGACTTAGAAAATTTTTCGACTTGTGTCAGACTTCCAGAGAGGGGAGCATGTCAGTGCGCGCATCCGATTTCAGTTCCAGAGCGATTCCGCCGATGAGTCCTTGATACTTAGTCGTTTTTGCCAAAATTTCTGAGTTTTTGAAAATTTCACAATTTTGTGAAAACTTCCACAAAATGAGGTTCTAGTATGTTAGAGGGCATCCCAGGAGGGCTCCATATGTGTGGGTAAAATATATATCCCACAGGGGGAAAATTGAAAAAAAGTTGAAAAAAAAAATTTTTTGGGACTTAGAAAATTTTTCGACTTGTGTCAGACTTCCAGAGAGGGGAGCATGTCAGTGCGCGCATCCGATTTCAGTTCCAGAGCGATTCCTCCAATGAGTCCTTGATACTTAGTCGTTTTTGGCAAAATTTCTGAGTTTTTTGAAAATTTCACAATTTTGTGAAAACTTCCACAAAATGAGGTTCTAGTATGTTATAGGGCATCCCAGGAGAGCTCCATATGTGTGGGTAAAATATATATCCCACAGGGGGAAAATTGAAAAAAAGCTGAAAAAAAAATTTTTTGGAGGCTTAGAAAATTTTCACACATGTGTCAGACTTCCAGAGAGGGGAGCATGTCAGTGCGCGCATCCGATTTCAGTTCCAGAGCGATTCCTCCGATGAGTCCTTGATACTTAGTAGTTTTTGCCAAAATTTCTGAGTTTTTGAAAATTTCACAATTTTGTGAAAACTTCCACAAAATGAGGTTCTAGTATGTTATAGGGCATCCCAGGAGGGCTCCATATGTGTGGGTAAAATATATATCCCACAGGGGGAAATTTGAAAAAAAGCTGAAAAAAAAATTTTTTGGAGGCTTAGAAAATTTTCACACATGTGTCAGACTTCCAGAGAGGGGAGCATGTCAGTGCGCGCATCCGATTTCAGTTCCAGAGCGATTCCTCCGATGAGTCCTTGATACTTAGTAGTTTTTGCCAAAATTTCTGAGTTTTTGAAAATTTCACAATTTTGTGAAAACTTCCACAAAATGAGGTTCTAGTATGTTATAGGGCATCCCAGGAGGGCTCCATATGTGTGGGTAATATATATATCCCACAGGGGGAAAATTGAAAAAAAGTTGAAAAAAAAAATTTTTTGGGACTTAGAAAATTTTTCGACTTGTGTCAGACTTCCAGAGAGGGGAGCATGTCAGTGCGCGCATCCGATTTCAGTTCCAGAGCGATTCCGCCGATGAGTCCTTGATACTTAGTCGTTTTTGCCAAAATTTCTGAGTTTTTGAAAATTTCACAATTTTGTGAAAACTTCCACAAAATGAGGTTCTAGTATGTTAGAGGGCATCCCAGGAGGGCTCCATATGTGTGGGTAAAATATATATCCCACAGGGGGAAAATTGAAAAAAAGTTGAAAAAAAAAATTTTTTGGGACTTAGAAAATTTTTCGACTTGTGTCAGACTTCCAGAGAGGGGAGCATGTCAGTGCGCGCATCCGATTTCAGTTCCAGAGCGATTCCTCCAATGAGTCCTTGATACTTAGTCGTTTTTGGCAAAATTTCTGAGTTTTTTGAAAATTTCACAATTTTGTGAAAACTTCCACAAAATGAGGTTCTAGTATGTTATAGGGCATCCCAGGAGAGCTCCATATGTGTGGGTAAAATATATATCCCACAGGGGGAAAATTGAAAAAAAGCTGAAAAAAAAATTTTTTGGAGGCTTAGAAAATTTTCACACATGTGTCAGACTTCCAGAGAGGGGAGCATGTCAGTGCGCGCATCCGATTTCAGTTCCAGAGCGATTCCTCCGATGAGTCCTTGATACTTAGTAGTTTTTGCCAAAATTTCTGAGTTTTTGAAAATTTCACAATTTTGTGAAAACTTCCACAAAATGAGGTTCTAGTATGTTATAGGGCATCCCAGGAGGGCTCCATATGTGTGGGTAATATATATATCCCACAGGGGGAAAATTGAAAAAAAGTTGAAAAAAAAAATTTTTTGGGACTTAGAAAATTTTTCGACTTGTGTCAGACTTCCAGAGAGGGGAGCATGTCAGTGCGCGCATCCGATTTCAGTTCCAGAGCGATTCCTCCGATGAGTCCTTGATACTTAGTCGTTTTTGCCAAAATTTCTGAGTTTTTGAAAATTTCACAATTTTGTGAAAACTTCCACAAAATGAGGTTCTAGTATGTTAGAGGGCATCCCAGGAGGGCTCCATATGTGTGGGTAAAATATATATCCCACAGGGGGATAACTGAAAAAAAGTTGAAAAAAAAAATTTTTTGGGACTTAGAAAATTTTTCGACTTGTGTCAGACTTCCAGAGAGGGGAGCATGTCAGTGCGCGCATCCGATTTCAGTTCCAGAGCGATTCCTCCAATGAGTCCTTGATACTTAGTCGTTTTTGGCAAAATTTCTGAGTTTTTTGAAAATTTCACAATTTTGTGAAAACTTCCACAAAATGAGGTTCTAGTATGTTATAGGGCATCCCAGGAGAGCTCCATATGTGTGGGTAAAATATATATCCCACAGGGGGAAAATTGAAAAAAAGCTGAAAAAAAAATTTTTTGGAGGCTTAGAAAATTTTCACACATGTGTCAGACTTCCAGAGAGGGGAGCATGTCAGTGCGCGCATCCGATTTCAGTTCCAGAGCGATTCCTCCGATGAGTCCTTGATACTTAGTCGTTTTTGCCAAAATTTCTGACTTTTTTGAAAATTTCACAATTTTGTGAAAACTTCCACAAAATGAGGTTCTAGTATGTTATAGGGCATCCCAGGAGAGCTCCATATGTGTGGGTAAAATATATATCCCACAGGGGGAAAATTGAAAAAAAGCTGAAAAAAAAAATTTTTTTGGGACTTAGAAAATTTTTCAACTTGTGTCAGACTTCCAGAGAGGGGAGCATGTCAGTGCGCGCATCCGATTTCAGTTCCAGAGCGATTCCTCCGATGAGTCCTTGTTACTTAGTCGTTTTTGGCAAAATTTCTGACTTTTTTGAAAATTTCACAATTTTGTGAAAACTTCCACAAAATGAGGTTCTAGTATGTTATAGGGAATCCCAGGAGGGCTCCATATGTGTGGGTAAAATATATATCCCACAGGGGGAAAATTGAAAAAAAGCTGAAAAAAAAAATTTTTTTGGGACTTAGAAAATTTTTCGACTTGTGTCAGACTTCCAGAGAGGGGAGCATGTCAGTGCGCGCATCCGATTTCAGTTCCAGAGCGATTCCTCCGATGAGTCCTTGATACTTAGTCGTTTTTGGCAAAATTTCTGACTTTTTTGAAAATTTCACAATTTTGTGAAAACTTCCACAAATTGAGGTTCTAGTATGGCATAGGGCATCCCAGGAGAGCTCCATATGTGTGGGTAAAATATATATCCCACAGGGGGAAAATTGAAAAAAAGCTGAAAAAAAAATTTTTTGGAGGCTTAGAAAATTTTCACACATGTGTCAGACTTCCAGAGAGGGGAGCATGTCAGTGCGCGCATCCGATTTCAGTTCCAGAGCGATTCCTCCGATGAGTCCTTGATACTTAGTCGTTTTTGCCAAAATTTCTGACTTTTTTGAAAATTTCACAATTTTGTGAAAACTTCCACAAAATGAGGTTCTAGTATGTTATAGGGCATCCCAGGAGAGCTCCATATGTGTGGGTAAAATATATATCCCACAGGGGGAAAATTGAAAAAAAGCTGAAAAAAAAAATTTTTTTGGGACTTAGAAAATTTTTCAACTTGTGTCAGACTTCCAGAGAGGGGAGCATGTCAGTGCGCGCATCCGATTTCAGTTCCAGAGCGATTCCTCCGATGAGTCCTTGTTACTTAGTCGTTTTTGGCAAAATTTCTGACTTTTTTGAAAATTTCACAATTTTGTGAAAACTTCCACAAAATGAGGTTCTAGTATGTTATAGGGAATCCCAGGAGGGCTCCATATGTGTGGGTAAAATATATATCCCACAGGGGGAAAATTGAAAAAAAGCTGAAAAAAAAAATTTTTTTGGGACTTAGAAAATTTTTCGACTTGTGTCAGACTTCCAGAGAGGGGAGCATGTCAGTGCGCGCATCCGATTTCAGTTCCAGAGCGATTCCTCCGATGAGTCCTTGATACTTAGTCGTTTTTGGCAAAATTTCTGACTTTTTTGAAAATTTCACAATTTTGTGAAAACTTCCACAAATTGAGGTTCTAGTATGGCATAGGGCATCCCAGGAGAGCTCCATATGTGTGGGTAAAATATATATCCCACAGGGGGAAAATTGAAAAAAAGCTGAAAAAAAAATTTTTTGGGGACTTAGAAAATGTTCACACATGTGTCAGACTTCCAGAGAGGGGAGCATGTCAGTGCGCGCATCCGATTTCAGTTCCAGAGCGATTCCTCCGATGAGTCCTTGATACTTAGTCGTTTTTGGCAAAATTTCTGACTTTTTTGAAAATTTCACAATTTTGTGAAAACTTCCACAAAATGAGGTTCTAGTATGTTATAGGGCATCCCAGGAGGGCTCCATATGTGTGGGTAAAATATATATCCCACAGGGGGAAAATTGAAAAAAAGCTGAAAAAAAAATTTTTTTGGGACTTAGAAAATTTTTCACACATGTGTCAGACTTCCAGAGAGGGGAGCATGTCAGTGCGCGCATCCGATTTCAGTTCCAGAGCGATTCCTCCGATGAGTCCTTGATACTTAGTCGTTTTTGGCAAAATTTCTGAGTTTTTGAAAATTTCACAATTTTGTGAAAACTTCCACAAAATGAGGTTCTAGTATGTTAGAGGGCATCCCAGGAGGGCTCCATATGTGTGGGTAAAATATATATCCCACAGGGGGATAACTGAAAAAAAGTTGAAAAAAAAAATTTTTTGGGACTTAGAAAATTTTTCGACTTGTGTCAGACTTCCAGAGAGGGGAGCATGTCAGTGCGCGCATCCGATTTCAGTTCCAGAGCGATTCCTCCAATGAGTCCTTGATACTTAGTCGTTTTTGGCAAAATTTCTGAGTTTTTTGAAAATTTCACAATTTTGTGAAAACTTCCACAAAATGAGGTTCTAGTATGTTATAGGGCATCCCAGGAGAGCTCCATATGTGTGGGTAAAATATATATCCCACAGGGGGAAAATTGAAAAAAAGCTGAAAAAAAAATTTTTTTGAGGCTTAGAAAATTTTCACACATGTGTCAGACTTCCAGAGAGGGGAGCATGTCAGTGCGCGCATCCGATTTCAGTTCCAGAGCGATTCCTCCGATGAGTCCTTGATACTTAGTCGTTTTTGCCAAAATTTCTGACTTTTTTGAAAATTTCACAATTTTGTGAAAACTTCCACAAAATGAGGTTCTAGTATGTTATAGGGCATCCCAGGAGAGCTCCATATGTGTGGGTAAAATATATATCCCACAGGGGGAAAATTGAAAAAAAGCTGAAAAAAAAAATTTTTTTGGGACTTAGAAAATTTTTCAACTTGTGTCAGACTTCCAGAGAGGGGAGCATGTCAGTGCGCGCATCCGATTTCAGTTCCAGAGCGATTCCTCCGATGAGTCCTTGTTACTTAGTCGTTTTTGGCAAAATTTCTGACTTTTTTGAAAATTTCACAATTTTGTGAAAACTTCCACAAAATGAGGTTCTAGTATGTTATAGGGAATCCCAGGAGGGCTCCATATGTGTGGGTAAAATATATATCCCACAGGGGGAAAATTGAAAAAAAGCTGAAAAAAAAAATTTTTTTGGGACTTAGAAAATTTTTCGACTTGTGTCAGACTTCCAGAGAGGGGAGCATGTCAGTGCGCGCATCCGATTTCAGTTCCAGAGCGATTCCTCCGATGAGTCCTTGATACTTAGTCGTTTTTGGCAAAATTTCTGACTTTTTTGAAAATTTCACAATTTTGTGAAAACTTCCACAAATTGAGGTTCTAGTATGGCATAGGGCATCCCAGGAGAGCTCCATATGTGTGGGTAAAATATATATCCCACAGGGGGAAAATTGAAAAAAAGCTGAAAAAAAAATTTTTTGGAGGCTTAGAAAATTTTCACACATGTGTCAGACTTCCAGAGAGGGGAGCATGTCAGTGCGCGCATCCGATTTCAGTTCCAGAGCGATTCCTCCGATGAGTCCTTGATACTTAGTCGTTTTTGCCAAAATTTCTGACTTTTTTGAAAATTTCACAATTTTGTGAAAACTTCCACAAAATGAGGTTCTAGTATGTTATAGGGCATCCCAGGAGAGCTCCATATGTGTGGGTAAAATATATATCCCACAGGGGGAAAATTGAAAAAAAGCTGAAAAAAAAAATTTTTTTGGGACTTAGAAAATTTTTCAACTTGTGTCAGACTTCCAGAGAGGGGAGCATGTCAGTGCGCGCATCCGATTTCAGTTCCAGAGCGATTCCTCCGATGAGTCCTTGTTACTTAGTCGTTTTTGGCAAAATTTCTGACTTTTTTGAAAATTTCACAATTTTGTGAAAACTTCCACAAAATGAGGTTCTAGTATGTTATAGGGAATCCCAGGAGGGCTCCATATGTGTGGGTAAAATATATATCCCACAGGGGGAAAATTGAAAAAAAGCTGAAAAAAAAAATTTTTTTGGGACTTAGAAAATTTTTCGACTTGTGTCAGACTTCCAGAGAGGGGAGCATGTCAGTGCGCGCATCCGATTTCAGTTCCAGAGCGATTCCTCCGATGAGTCCTTGATACTTAGTCGTTTTTGGCAAAATTTCTGACTTTTTTGAAAATTTCACAATTTTGTGAAAACTTCCACAAATTGAGGTTCTAGTATGGCATAGGGCATCCCAGGAGAGCTCCATATGTGTGGGTAAAATATATATCCCACAGGGGGAAAATTGAAAAAAAGCTGAAAAAAAAATTTTTTGGAGGCTTAGAAAATTTTCACACATGTGTCAGACTTCCAGAGAGGGGAGCATGTCAGTGCGCGCATCCGATTTCAGTTCCAGAGCGATTCCTCCGATGAGTCCTTGATACTTAGTCGTTTTTGCCAAAATTTCTGACTTTTTTGAAAATTTCACAATTTTGTGAAAACTTCCACAAAATGAGGTTCTAGTATGTTATAGGGCATCCCAGGAGAGCTCCATATGTGTGGGTAAAATATATATCCCACAGGGGGAAAATTGAAAAAAAGCTGAAAAAAAAAATTTTTTTGGGACTTAGAAAATTTTTCAACTTGTGTCAGACTTCCAGAGAGGGGAGCATGTCAGTGCGCGCATCCGATTTCAGTTCCAGAGCGATTCCTCCGATGAGTCCTTGTTACTTAGTCGTTTTTGGCAAAATTTCTGACTTTTTTGAAAATTTCACAATTTTGTGAAAACTTCCACAAAATGAGGTTCTAGTATGTTATAGGGAATCCCAGGAGGGCTCCATATGTGTGGGTAAAATATATATCCCACAGGGGGAAAATTGAAAAAAAGCTGAAAAAAAAAATTTTTTTGGGACTTAGAAAATTTTTCGACTTGTGTCAGACTTCCAGAGAGGGGAGCATGTCAGTGCGCGCATCCGATTTCAGTTCCAGAGCGATTCCTCCGATGAGTCCTTGATACTTAGTCGTTTTTGGCAAAATTTCTGACTTTTTTGAAAATTTCACAATTTTGTGAAAACTTCCACAAATTGAGGTTCTAGTATGGCATAGGGCATCCCAGGAGAGCTCCATATGTGTGGGTAAAATATATATCCCACAGGGGGAAAATTGAAAAAAAGCTGAAAAAAAAATTTTTTGGGGACTTAGAAAATGTTCACACATGTGTCAGACTTCCAGAGAGGGGAGCATGTCAGTGCGCGCATCCAATTTCAGTTCCAGAGCGATTCCTCCGATGAGTCCTTGATACTTAGTCGTTTTTGGCAAAATTTCTGACTTTTTTGAGAATTTCACAATTTTGTGAAAACTTCCACAAAATGAGGTTCTAGTATGTTATAGGGCATCCCAGGAGAGCTCCATATGTGTGGGTAAAATATATATCCCACAGGGGGAAAATTGAAAAAAAGCTGAAAAAAAAAATTTTTTGGGGACTTAGAAAATTTTTCAACTTGTGTCAGACTTCCAGAGAGGGGAGCATGTCAGTGCGCGCATCCGATTTCAGTTCCAGAGCGATTCCTCCGATGAGTCCTTGATACTTAGTCGTTTTTGGCAAAATTTCTGACTTTTTTGAAAATTTCACAATTTTGTGAAAACTTCCACAAAATGAGGTTCTAGTATGTTATAGGGCATCCCAGGAGGGCTCCATATGTGTGGGTAAAATATATATCCCACAGGGGGAAAATTGAAAAAAAGCTGAAAAAAAAAATTTTTTTGGGACTTAGAAAATTTTTCGACTTGTGTCAGACTTCCAGAGAGGGGAGCATGTCAGTGCGCGCATCCGATTTCAGTTCCAGAGCGATTCCTCCGATGAGTCCTTGATACTTAGTCGTTTTTGGCAAAATTTCTGACTTTTTTGAAAATTTCACAATTTTGTGAAAACTTCCACAAAATGAGGTTCTAGTATGTTATAGGGCATCCCAGGAGGGCTCCATATGTGTGGGTAAAATATATATCCCACAGGGGGAAAATTGAAAAAAAGCTGAAAAAAAAATTTTTTTGGGACTTAGAAAATTTTTCACACATGTGTCAGACTTCCAGAGAGGGGAGCATGTCAGTGCGCGCATCCGATTTCAGTTCCAGAGCGATTCCTCCGATGAGTCCTTGATACTTAGTCGTTTTTGGCAAAATTTCTGAGTTTTTTGAAAATTTCACAATTTTGTGAAAACTTCCACAAAATGAGGTTCTAGTATGTTATAGGGCATCCCAGGAGGGCTCCATATGTGTGGGTAAAATATATATCCCACAGGGGGAAAATTGAAAAAAAGCTGAAAAAAAAAATTTTTTGGGACTTAGAAAATTTTTCACACATGTGTCAGACTTCCAGAGAGAGGAGCTTGTCGGTGCGCACATCCGATTTCAGTTCCAGAGCGATTCCTCCGATGAGTCCTTGATACTTAGCGTTTTTGGCAAAATTTCTGACTATTTTGAAAATTTCACAATTTTGTGAAAACTTCCACAAAATGAGGTTCTAGTATGTTATAGGGCATCCCAGGAGGGCTCCATATGTGTGGGTAAAATATATATCCCACAGGGGGAAAATTGAAAAAAAGCTGAAAAAAAAAATTTTTGGGGGACTTCGAAAATTTTTCGACTTGTGTCAGACTTCCAGAGAGGGGAGCATGTCAGTGCGCGCATCCGATTTCAGTTCCAGAGCGATTCCTCCGATGAGTCCATGATACTTAGTCGTTTTTGGCAAAATTTCTGAGTTTTTTGAAAATTTCACAATTTTGTGAAAACTTCCACAAAATGAGGTTCTAGTATGTTATAGGGCATCCCAGGAGGGCTCCATATGTGTGGGTAAAATATATATCCCACAGGGGGAAAATTGAAAAAAAGCTGAAAAAAAAATTTTTTTGGGACTTAGAAAATTTTTCAACTTGTGTCAGACTTCCAGAGAGGGGAGCATGTCAGTGCGCGCATCTGATTTCAGTTCCAGAGCGATTCCTCCGATGAGTCCTTGATACTTAGTCGTTTTTGGCAAAATTTCTGAGTTTTTTGAAAATTTCACAATTTTGTGAAAACTTCCACAAAATGAGGTTCTACTATGTTATAGGGCATCCCAGGAGAGCTCCATATGTGTGGGTAAAATATATATCCCACAGGGGGAAAATTTAAAAAAAAGTGAAAAAAAATTTTTTTGGGACTTAGAAAATGTTCACACATGTGTCAGACTTCCAGAGAGGGGAGCATGTCAGTGCGCGCATCCGATTTCAGTTCCAGAGCGATTCCTCCGATGAGTCCTTGATACTTAGTCGTTTTTGGCAAAATTTCTGACTTTTTTGAACATTTCACAATTTTGTGAAAACTTCCACAAAATGAAGTTCTAGTATGTTATAGGGCATCCCAGGAGGGCTCCATATGTGTGGGTAAAATATATATCCCACAGGGGGAAAATTGAAAAAAAGCTGAAAAAAAAAATTTTTTGGGGACTTAGAAAATTTTTCAACTTGTGTCAGACTTCCAGAGAGGGGAGCATGTCAGTGCGCGCATCCGATTTCAGTTCCAGAGCGATTCCTCCGATGAGTCCTTGATACTTAGTCGTTTTTGGCAAAATTTCTGACTTTTTTGAAAATTTCACAATTTTGTGAAAACTTCCACAAATTGAGGTTCTAGTATGGCATAGGGCATCCCAGGAGAGCTCCATATGTGTGGGTAAAATATATATCCCACAGGGGGAAAATTGAAAAAAAGCTGAAAAAAAAATTTTTTGGGGACTTAGAAAATGTTCACACATGTGTCAGACTTCCAGAGAGGGGAGCATGTCAGTGCGCGCATCCAATTTCAGTTCCAGAGCGATTCCTCCGATGAGTCCTTGATACTTAGTCGTTTTTGGCAAAATTTCTGACTTTTTTGAGAATTTCACAATTTTGTGAAAACTTCCACAAAATGAGGTTCTAGTATGTTATAGGGCATCCCAGGAGAGCTCCATATGTGTGGGTAAAATATATATCCCACAGGGGGAAAATTGAAAAAAAGCTGAAAAAAAAAATTTTTGGGGACTTAGAAAATTTTTCAACTTGTGTCAGACTTCCAGAGAGGGGAGCATGTCAGTGCGCGCATCCGATTTCAGTTCCAGAGCGATTCCTCCGATGAGTCCTTGATACTTAGTCGTTTTTGGCAAAATTTCTGACTTTTTTGAAAATTTCACAATTTTGTGAAAACTTCCACAAAATGAGGTTCTAGTATGTTATAGGGCATCCCAGGAGGGCTCCATATGTGTGGGTAAAATATATATCCCACAGGGGGAAAATTGAAAAAAAGCTGAAAAAAAAAATTTTTTTGGGACTTAGAAAATTTTTCGACTTGTGTCAGACTTCCAGAGAGGGGAGCATGTCAGTGCGCGCATCCGATTTCAGTTCCAGAGCGATTCCTCCGATGAGTCCTTGATACTTAGTCGTTTTTGGCAAAATTTCTGACTTTTTTGAAAATTTCACAATTTTGTGAAAACTTCCACAAAATGAGGTTCTAGTATGTTATAGGGCATCCCAGGAGGGCTCCATATGTGTGGGTAAAATATATATCCCACAGGTGGAAAATTGAAAAAAAGCTGAAAAAAAACATTTTTTGGGACTTAGAAAATTTTTCACACATGTGTCAGACTTCCAGAGAGGGGAGCATGTCAGTGCGCGCATCCGATTTCAGTTCCAGAGCGATTCCTCCGATGAGTCCTTGATACTTAGTCGTTTTTGGTAAAATTTCTGAGTTTTTTGAAAATTTCACAATTTTGTGAAAACTTCCACAAAATGAGGTTCTAGTATGTTATAGGGCATCCCAGGAGGGCTCCATATGTGTGGGTAAAATATATATCCCACAGGGGGAAAATTGAAAAAAAGCTGAAAAAAAAAATTTTTTGGGACTTAGAAAATTTTTCACACATGTGTCAGACTTCCAGAGAGAGGAGCTTGTCGGTGCGCACATCCGATTTCAGTTCCAGAGCGATTCCTCCGATGAGTCCTTGATACTTAGCGTTTTTGGCAAAATTTCTGACTATTTTGAAAATTTCACAATTTTGTGAAAACTTCCACAAAATGAGGTTCTAGTATGTTATAGGGCATCCCAGGAGGGCTCCATATGTGTGGGTAAAATATATATCCCACAGGGGGAAAATTGAAAAAAAGCTGAAAAAAAAAATTTTTTTGGGACTTAGAAAATTTTTCGACTTGTGTCAGACTTCCAGAGAGGGGAGCATGTCAGTGCGCGCATCCGATTTCAGTTCCAGAGCGATTCCTCCGATGAGTCCTTGATACTTAGTCGTTTTTGGCAAAATTTCTGAGTTTTTTGAAAATTTCACAATTTTGTGAAAACTTCCACAAAATGAGGTTCTAGTATGTTATAGGGCATCCCAGGAGAGCTCCATATGTGTGGGTAAAATATATATCCCACAGGGGGAAAATTGAAAAAAAGCTGAAAAAAAATTTTTTTTGGGACTTAGAAAATGTTCACACATGTGTCAGACTTCCAGAGAGGGGAGCATGTCAGTGCGCGCATCCGATTTCAGTTCCAGAGCGATTCCTCCGATGAGTCCTTGATACTTAGTCGTTTTTGGCAAAATTTCTGACTTTTTTGAAAATTTCACAATTTTGTGAAAACTTCCACAAAATGAGGTTCTAGTATGTTATAGGGCATCCCAGGAGGGCTCCATATGTGTGGGTAAAATATATATCCCACAGGGGGAAAATTGAAAAAAAGCTGAAAAAAAAAATTTTTTTGGGACTTAGAAAATTTTTCAACTTGTGTCAGACTTCCAGAGAGGGGAGTATGTCAGTGCGCGCATCCGATTTCAGTTCCAGAGCGATTCCTCCAATGAGTCCTTGATACTTAGTCGTTTTTGGCAAAATTTCTGAGTTTTTTGAAAATTTCACAATTTTGTGAAAACTTCCACAAAATGAGGTTCTAGTATGTTATAGGGCATCCCAGGAGAGCTCCATATGTGTGGGTAAAATATATATCCCACAGGGGGAAAATTGAAAAAAAGCTGAAAAAAAAATTTTTTGGAGGCTTAGAAAATTTTCACACGTGTCAGACTTCCAGAGAGGGGAGCATGTAAGTGCGCGCATCCGATTTCAGTTCCAGAGCGATTCCTCCGATGAGTCCTTGATACTTAGTCGTTTTTGCCAAAATTTCTGAGTTTTTGAAAATTTCACAATTTTGTGAAAACTTCCACAAAATGAGGTTCTAGTATGTTATAGGGCATCCCAGGAGGGCTCCATATGTGTGGGTAAAATATATATCCCACAGGGGGAAAATTGAAAAAAAGTTGAAAAAAAAAATTTTTTGGGACTTAGAAAATTTTTCGACTTGTGTCAGACTTCCAGAGAGGGGAGCATGTCAGTGCGCGCATCCGATTTCAGTTCCAGAGTGATTCCTCCGATGAGTCCTTGATATTTAGTCGTTTTTGCCAAAATTTCTAAGTTTTTGAAAATTTCACAATTTTGTGAAAACTTCCACAAAATGAGGTTCTAGTATGTTATAGGGCATCCCAGGAGAGCTCCATATGTGTGGGTAAAATATATATCCCACAGGGGGAAAATTGAAAAAAAGCTGAAAAAAAAAATTTTTTGGGACTTAGAAAATTTTCACACATGTGTCAGACTTCCAGAGAGGGGAGCATGTCAGTGCGCGCATCCGATTTCGGTTCCAGAGCGATTCCTCCGATGAGTCCTTGATACTTAGTCGTTTTTGGCAAAATTTCTGAGTTTTTTGAAATTTTCACAATTTTGTGAAAACTTCCACAAAATGAGGTTCTAGTATGTTATAGGGCATCCCAGGAGGGCTCCATATGTGTGGGTAAAATATATATCCCACAGGGGGAAAATTGAAAAAAAGCTGAAAAAAAAAATTTTTTTGGGACTTAGAAAATTTTTCGACTTGTGTCAGACTTCCAGAGAGGGGAGCATGTCAGTGCGCGCATCCGATTTCAGTTCCAGAGCGATTCCTCCGATGAGTCCTTGATACTTAGTCGTTTTTGGCAAAATTTCTGAGTTTTTTGAAAATTTCACAATTTTGTGAAAACTTCCACAAAATGAGGTTCTAGTATGTTATAGGGCATCCCAGGAGAGCTCCAAATGTGTGGGTAAAATATATATCCCACAGGGGGAAAATTGAAAAAAAGCTGAAAAAAAATTTTTTTTGGGACTTAGAAAATGTTCACACATGTGTCAGACTTCCAGAGAGGGGAGCATGTCAGTGCGCGCATCCGATTTCGGTTCCAGAGCGATTCCTCCGATGAGTCCTTGATACTTAGTCGTTTTTGGCAAAATTTCTGAGTTTTTTGAAAATTTCACAATTTTGTGAAAACTTCCACAAAATGAGGTTCTAGTATGTTATAGGGCATCCCAGGAGGGCTCCATATGTGTGGGTAAAATATATATCCCACAGGGGGAAAATTGAAAAAAAGCTGAAAAAAAAAATTTTTTTGGGACTTAGAAAATTTTTCGACTTGTGTCAGACTTCCAGAGAGGGGAGCATGTCAGTGCGCGCATCCGATTTCAGTTCCAGAGCGATTCCTCCGATGAGTCCTTGATACTTAGTCGTTTTTGGCAAAATTTCTGAGTTTTTTGAAAATTTCACAATTTTGTGAAAACTTCCACAAAATGAGGTTCTAGTATGTTATAGGGCATCCCAGGAGAGCTCCATATGTGTGGGTAAAATATATATCCCACAGGGGGAAAATTGAAAAAAAGCTGAAAAAAAATTTTTTTTGGGACTTAGAAAATGTTCACACATGTGTCAGACTTCCAGAGAGGGGAGCATGTCAGTGCGCGCATCCGATTTCAGTTCCAGAGCGATTCCTCCGATGAGTCCTTGATACTTAGTCGTTTTTGGCAAAATTTCTGACTTTTTTGAAAATTTCACAATTTTGTGAAAACTTCCACAAAATGAGGTTCTAGTATGTTATAGGGCATCCCAGGAGGGCTCCATATGTGTGGGTAAAATATATATCCCACAGGGGGAAAATTGAAAAAAAGCTGAAAAAAAAAATTTTTTTGGGACTTAGAAAATTTTTCAACTTGTGTCAGACTTCCAGAGAGGGGAGTATGTCAGTGCGCGCATCCGATTTCAGTTCCAGAGCGATTCCTCCAATGAGTCCTTGATACTTAGTCGTTTTTGGCAAAATTTCTGAGTTTTTTGAAAATTTCACAATTTTGTGAAAACTTCCACAAAATGAGGTTCTAGTATGTTATAGGGCATCCCAGGAGAGCTCCATATGTGTGGGTAAAATATATATACCACAGGGGGAAAATTGAAAAAAAGCTGAAAAAAAAATTTTTTGGAGGCTTAGAAAATTTTCACACGTGTCAGACTTCCAGAGAGGGGAGCATGTAAGTGCGCGCATCCGATTTCAGTTCCAGAGCGATTCCTCCGATGAGTCCTTGATACTTAGTCGTTTTTGCCAAAATTTCTGAGTTTTTGAAAATTTCACAATTTTGTGAAAACTTCCACAAAATGAGGTTCTAGTATGTTATAGGGCATCCCAGGAGGGCTCCATATGTGTGGGTAAAATATATATCCCACAGGGGGAAAATTGAAAAAAAGTTGAAAAAAAAAATTTTTTGGGACTTAGAAAATTTTTCGACTTGTGTCAGACTTCCAGAGAGGGGAGCATGTCAGTGCGCGCATCCGATTTCAGTTCCAGAGTGATTCCTCCGATGAGTCCTTGATATTTAGTCGTTTTTGCCAAAATTTCTAAGTTTTTGAAAATTTCACAATTTTGTGAAAACTTCCACAAAATGAGGTTCTAGTATGTTATAGGGCATCCCAGGAGAGCTCCATATGTGTGGGTAAAATATATATCCCACAGGGGGAAAATTGAAAAAAAGCTGAAAAAAAAAATTTTTTGGGACTTAGAAAATTTTCACACATGTGTCAGACTTCCAGAGAGGGGAGCATGTCAGTGCGCGCATCCGATTTCGGTTCCAGAGCGATTCCTCCGATGAGTCCTTGATACTTAGTCGTTTTTGGCAAAATTTCTGAGTTTTTTGAAATTTTCACAATTTTGTGAAAACTTCCACAAAATGAGGTTCTAGTATGTTATAGGGCATCCCAGGAGGGCTCCATATGTGTGGGTAAAATATATATCCCACAGGGGGAAAATTGAAAAAAAGCTGAAAAAAAAAATTTTTTTGGGACTTAGAAAATTTTTCGACTTGTGTCAGACTTCCAGAGAGGGGAGCATGTCAGTGCGCGCATCCGATTTCAGTTCCAGAGCGATTCCTCCGATGAGTCCTTGATACTTAGTCGTTTTTGGCAAAATTTCTGAGTTTTTTGAAAATTTCACAATTTTGTGAAAACTTCCACAAAATGAGGTTCTAGTATGTTATAGGGCATCCCAGGAGGGCTCCATATGTGTGGGTAAAATATATATCTCACAGGGGGAAAATTGAAAAAAAGCTGAAAAAAAAAATTTTTTGGGACTTAGAAAATTTTTCACACATGTGTCAGACTTCCAGAGAGAGGAGCTTGTCAGTGCGCACATCCGATTTCAGTTCCAGAGCGATTCCTCCGATGAGTCCTTGATACTTAGCGTTTTTGGCAAAATTTCTGACTATTTTGAAAATTTCACAATTTTGTGAAAACTTCCACAAAATGAGGTTCTAGTATGTTATACTGCATCCCAGGAGGGCTCCATATGTGTGGGTAAAATATATATCCCACAGGGGGAAAATTGAAAAAAAGCTGAAAAAAAAAATTTTTTCGGGACTTAGAAAATTTTTAGACTTGTGTCAGACTTCCAGAGAGGGGAGCATGTCAGTGCGCGCATCCGATTTCAGTTCCAGAGCGATTCCTCCGATGAGTCCATGATACTTAGTCGTTTTTGGCAAAATTTCTGAGTTTTTTGAAAATTTCACAATTTTGTGAAAACTTCCACAAAATGAGGTTCTAGTATGTTATAGGGCATCCCAGGAGGGCTCCATATGTGTGGGTAAAATATATATCCCACAGGGGGAAAATTGAAAAAAAGCTGAAAAAAAAAATTTTTTTGGGACTTAGAAAATTTTTCAACTTGTGTCAGACTTCCTTAGAGGGGAGCATGTCAGTGCGCGCATCCGATTTCAGTTCCAGAGCGATTCCTCCGATGAGTCCTTGATACTTAGTCGTTTTTGGCAAAATTTCTGACTATTTTGAAAATTTCACAATTTTGTGAAAACTTCCACAAAATGAGGTTCTAGTATGTTATAGGGCATCCCAGGAGGGCTCCATATGTGTGGGTAAAATATATATCCCACAGGGGGAAAATTTAAAAAAAGCTGAAAAAAAAAATTTTTTTGGGACTTAGAAAATTTTTCGACTTGTGTCAGACTTCCAGAGAGGGGAGCATGTCAGTGCGCGCATCCGATTTCAGTTCCAGAGCGATTCCTCCGATGAGTCCTTGATACTTAGTCGTTTTTGGCAAAATTTCTGAGTTTTTTGAAAATTTCACAATTTTGTGAAAACTTCCACAAAATGAGGTTCTAGTATGTTATAGGGCATCCCAGGAGAGCTCCATATGTGTGGGTAAAATATATATCCCACAGGGGGAAAATTTAAAAAAAGCTGAAAAAAATTTTTTTTGGGACTTAGAAAATGTTGACACATGTGTCAGACTTCCAGAGAGGGGAGCATGTCAGTGCGCGCATCCGATTTCAGTTCCAGAGTGATTCCTCCGATGAGTCCTTGATATTTAGTCGTTTTTGCCAAAATTTCTAAGTTTTTGAAAATTTCACAATTTTGTGAAAACTTCCACAAAATGAGGTTCTAGTATGTTATAGGGCATCCCAGGAGAGCTCCATATGTGTGGGTAAAATATATATCCCACAGGGGGAAAATTGAAAAAAAGCTGAAAAAAAAAATTTTTTGGGACTTAGAAAATTTTCACACATGTGTCAGACTTCCAGAGAGGGGAGCATGTCAGTGCGCGCATCCGATTTCGGTTCCAGAGCGATTCCTCCGATGAGTCCTTGATACTTAGTCGTTTTTGGCAAAATTTCTGAGTTTTTTGAAATTTTCACAATTTTGTGAAAACTTCCACAAAATGAGGTTCTAGTATGTTATAGGGCATCCCAGGAGGGCTCCATATGTGTGGGTAAAATATATATCCCACAGGGGGAAAATTGAAAAAAAGCTGAAAAAAAAAATTTTTTTGGGACTTAGAAAATTTTTCGACTTGTGTCAGACTTCCAGAGAGGGGAGCATGTCAGTGCGCGCATCCGATTTCAGTTCCAGAGCGATTCCTCCGATGAGTCCTTGATACTTAGTCGTTTTTGGCAAAATTTCTGACTTTTTTGAAAATTTCACAATTTTGTGAAAACTTCCACAAAATGAGGTTCTAGTATGTTATAGGGCATCCCAGGAGGGCTCCATATGTGTGGGTAAAATATATATCCCACAGGGGGAAAATTGAAAAAAAGCTGAAAAAAAAAATTTTTTTGGGACTTAGAAAATTTTTCAACTTGTGTCAGACTTCCAGAGAGGGGAGCATGTCAGTGCGCGCATCCGATTTCAGTTCCAGAGCGATTCCTCCAATGAGTCCTTGATACTTAGTCGTTTTTGGCAAAATTTCTGAGTTTTTTGAAAATTTCACAATTTTGTGAAAACTTCCACAAAATGAGGTTCTAGTATGTTATAGGGCATCCCAGGAGAGCTCCATATGTGTGGGTAAAATATATATCCCACAGGGGGAAAATTGAAAAAAAGCTGAAAAAAAATTTTTTTGGAGGCTTAGAAAATTTTCACACGTGTCAGACTTCCAGAGAGGGGAGCATGTAAGTGCGCGCATCCGATTTCAGTTCCAGAGCGATTCCTCCGATGAGTCCTTGATACTTAGTCGTTTTTGCCAAAATTTCTGAGTTTTTGAAAATTTCACAATTTTGTGAAAACTTCCACAAAATGAGGTTCTAGTATGTTATAGGGCATCCCAGGAGGGCTCCATATGTGTGGGTAAAATATATATCCCACAGGGGGAAAATTGAAAAAAAGTTGAAAAAAAAAATTTTTTGGGACTTAGAAAATTTTTCGACTTGTGTCAGACTTCCAGAGAGGGGAGCATTTCAGTGCGCGCATCCGATTTCAGTTCCAGAGTGATTCCTCCGATGAGTCCTTGATATTTAGTCGTTTTTGCCAAAATTTCTAAGTTTTTGAAAATTTCACAATTTTGTGAAAACTTCCACAAAATGAGGTTCTAGTATGTTATAGGGCATCCCAGGAGAGCTCCATATGTGTGGGTAAAATATATATCCCACAGGGGGAAAATTGAAAAAAAGCTGAAAAAAAAAATTTTTTGGGACTTAGAAAATTTTCACACATGTGTCAGACTTCCAGAGAGGGGAGCATGTCAGTGCGCGCATCCGATTTCGGTTCCAGAGCAATTCCTCCGATGAGTCCTTGATACTTAGTCGTTTTTGGCAAAATTTCTGAGTTTTTTGAAATTTTCACAATTTTGTGAAAACTTCCACAAAATGAGGTTCTAGTATGTTATAGGGCATCCCAGGAGGGCTCCATATGTGTGGGTAAAATATATATCCCACAGGGGGAAAATTGAAAAAAAGCTGAAAAAAAAAATTTTTTTGGGACTTAGAAAATTTTTCGACTTGTGTCAGACTTCCAGAGAGGGGAGCATGTCAGTGCGCGCATCCGATTTCAGTTCCAGAGCGATTCCTCCGATGAGTCCTTGATACTTAGTCGTTTTTGGCAAAATTTCTGAGTTTTTTGAAAATTTCACAATTTTGTGAAAACTTCCACAAAATGAGGTTCTAGTATGTTATAGGGCATCCCAGGAGAGCTCCAAATGTGTGGGTAAAATATATATCCCACAGGGGGAAAATTGAAAAAAAGCTGAAAAAAAATTTTTTTTGGGACTTAGAAAATGTTCACACATGTGTCAGACTTCCAGAGAGGGGAGCATGTCAGTGCGCGCATCCGATTTCAGTTCCAGAGCGATTCCTCCGATGAGTCCTTGATACTTAGTCGTTTTTGGCAAAATTTCTGACTTTTTTGAAAATTTCACAATTTTGTGAAAACTTCCACAAAATGAGGTTCTAGTATGTTATAGGGCATCCCAGGAGGGCTCCATATGTGTGGGTAAAATATATATCCCACAGGGGGAAAATTGAAAAAAAGCTGAAAAAAAAAATTTTTTTGGGACTTAGAAAATTTTTCAACTTGTGTCAGACTTCCAGAGAGGGGAGCATGTCAGTGCGCGCATCCGATTTCAGTTCCAGAGCGATTCCTCCGATGCGTCCTTGATACTTAGTCGTTTTTGGCAAAATTTCTGACTTTTTTGAAAATTTCACAATTTTGTGAAAACTTCCACAAAATGAGGTTCTAGTATGTTATAGGCATCCCAGGAGGGCTCCATATGTGTGGGTAAAATATATATCCCACAGGGGGAAAATTGAAAAAAAGCTGAAAAAAAAAATTTTTTTGGGACTTAGAAAATTTTTCAACTTGTGTCAGACTTCCAGAGAGGGGAGCATTTCAGTGCGTGCATCCGATTTCAGTTCCAGAGCGATTCCTCCGATGAGTCCTTGATACTTAGTCATTTTTGGCAAAATTTCTGAGTTTTTTGAAAATTTCACAATTTTGTGAAAACTTCCACAAAATGAGGTTCTAGTATGTTATAGGGCATCCCAGGAGAGCTCCATATGTGTGGGTAAAATATATATCCCACAGGGGGAAAATTGAAAAAAAGCTGAAAAAAAAAATTTTTTGGGACTTAGAAAATTTTCACACATGTGTCAGACTTCCAGAGAGGGGAGCATGTCAGTGCGCGCATCCGATTTCGGTTCCAGAGCGATTCCTCCGATGAGTCCTTGATACTTAGTCGTTTTTGGCAAAATTTCTGAGTTTTTTGAAATTTTCACAATTTTGTGAAAACTTCCACAAAATGAGGTTCTAGTATGTTATAGGGCATCCCAGGAGGGCTCCATATGTGTGGGTAAAATATATATCCCACAGGGGGAAAATTGAAAAAAAGCTGAAAAAAAAAATTTTTTTGGGACTTAGAAAATTTTTCGACTTGTGTCAGACTTCCAGAGAGGGGAGCATGTCAGTGCGCGCATCCGATTTCAGTTCCAGAGCGATTCCTCCGATGAGTCCTTGATACTTAGTCGTTTTTGGCAAAATTTCTGAGTTTTTTGAAAATTTCACAATTTTGTGAAAACTTCCACAAAATGAGGTTCTAGTATGTTATAGGGCATCCCAGGAGAGCTCCAAATGTGTGGGTAAAATATATATCCCACAGGGGGAAAATTGAAAAAAAGCTGAAAAAAAATTTTTTTTGGGACTTAGAAAATGTTCACACATGTGTCAGACTTCCAGAGAGGGGAGCATGTCAGTGCGCGCATCCGATTTCGGTTCCAGAGCGATTCCTCCGATGAGTCCTTGATACTTAGTCGTTTTTTGCAAAATTTCTGAGTTTTTTGAAAATTTCACAATTTTGTGAAAACTTCCACAAAATGAGGTTCTAGTATGTTATAGGGCATCCCAGGAGGGCTCCATATTTGTGAGTAAAATATATATCCCACAGGGGGAAAATTGAAAAAAAGCTGAAAAAAAAAATTTTTTTGGGACTTAGAAAATGTTCACACATGTGTCAGACTTCCAGAGAGGGGAGCATGTCAGTGCGCGCATCCAATTTCAGTTCCAGAGCGATTCCTCCGATGAGTCCTTGATACTTAGTCGTTTTTGGCAAAATTTCTGACTTTTTTGAAAATTTCACAATTTTGTGAAAACTTCCACAAAATGAGGTTCTAGTATGTTATAGGGCATCCCAGGAGGGCTCCATATGTGTGGGTAAAATATATATCCCACAGGGGGAAAATTGAAAAAAAGCTGAAAAAAAAAATTTTTTTGGGACTTAGAAAATTTTTCAACTTGTGTCAGACTTCCAGAGAGGGGAGCATGTCAGTGCGCGCATCCGATTTCAGTTCCAGAGCGATTCCTCCGATGCGTCCTTGATACTTAGTCGTTTTTGGCAAAATTTCTGACTTTTTTGAAAATTTCACAATTTTGTGAAAACTTCCACAAAATGAGGTTCTAGTATGTTATAGGCATCCCAGGAGGGCTCCATATGTGTGGGTAAAATATATATCCCACAGGGGGAAAATTGAAAAAAAGCTGAAAAAAAAAATTTTTTTGGGACTTAGAAAATTTTTCAACTTGTGTCAGACTTCCAGAGAGGGGAGCATGTCAGTGCGTGCATCCGATTTCAGTTCCAGAGCGATTCCTCCGATGAGTCCTTGATACTTAGTCATTTTTGGCAAAATTTCTGAGTTTTTTGAAAATTTCACAATTTTGTGAAAACTTCCACAAAATGAGGTTCTAGTATGTTATAGGGCATCCCAGGAGGGCTCCATATGTGTGGGTAAAATATATATTCCACAGGGGGAAAATTGAAAAAAAGCTGAAAAAAAAAATTTTTTGGGACTTAGAAAATTTTTCACACATGTGTCAGACTTCCAGAGAGGGGAGCATGTCAGCGCGCGCATCCGATTTCGGTTCCAGAGCGATTCCTCCGATGAGTCCTTGATACTTAGTCGTTTTTGGCAAAATTTCTGAGTTTTTTGAAATTTTCACAATTTTGTGAAAACTTCCACAAAATGAGGTTCTAGTATGTTATAGGGCATCCCAGGAGGGCTCCATATGTGTGGGTAAAATATATATCCCACAGGGGGAAAATTGAAAAAAAGCTGAAAAAAAAAATTTTTTGGGACTTAGAAAATTTTCACACATGTGTCAGACTTCCAGAGAGGGGAGCATGTCAGTGCGCGCATCCGATTTCGGTTCCAGAGCGATTCCTCCGATGAGTCCTTGATACTTAGTCGTTTTTGGCAAAATTTCTGAGTTTTTTGAAATTTTCACAATTTTGTGAAAACTTCCACAAAATGAGGTTCTAGTATGTTATAGGGCATCCCAGGAGGGCTCCATATGTGTGGGTAAAATATATATCCCACAGGGGGAAAATTGAAAAAAAGCTGAAAAAAAAAATTTTTTTGGGACTTAGAAAATTTTTCGACTTGTGTCAGACTTCCAGAGAGGGGAGCATGTCAGTGCGCGCATCCGATTTCAGTTCCAGAGCGATTCCTCCGATGAGTCCTTGATACTTAGTCGTTTTTGGCAAAATTTCTGAGTTTTTTGAAAATTTCACAATTTTGTGAAAACTTCCACAAAATGAGGTTCTAGTATGTTATAGGGCATCCCAGGAGAGCTCCAAATGTGTGGGTAAAATATATATCCCACAGGGGGAAAATTGAAAAAAAGCTGAAAAAAAATTTTTTTTGGGACTTAGAAAATGTTCACACATGTGTCAGACTTCCAGAGAGGGGAGCATGTCAGTGCGCGCATCCGATTTCGGTTCCAGAGCGATTCCTCCGATGAGTCCTTGATACTTAGTCGTTTTTTGCAAAATTTCTGAGTTTTTTGAAAATTTCACAATTTTGTGAAAACTTCCACAAAATGAGGTTCTAGTATGTTATAGGGCATCCCAGGAGGGCTCCATATTTGTGAGTAAAATATATATCCCACAGGGGGAAAATTGAAAAAAAGCTGAAAAAAAAAATTTTTTTGGGACTTAGAAAATGTTCACACATGTGTCAGACTTCCAGAGAGGGGAGCATGTCAGTGCGCGCATCCAATTTCAGTTCCAGAGCGATTCCTCCGATGAGTCCTTGATACTTAGTCGTTTTTGGCAAAATTTCTGACTTTTTTGAAAATTTCACAATTTTGTGAAAACTTCCACAAAATGAGGTTCTAGTATGTTATAGGGCATCCCAGGAGGGCTCCATATGTGTGGGTAAAATATATATCCCACAGGGGGAAAATTGAAAAAAAGCTGAAAAAAAAAATTTTTTTGGGACTTAGAAAATTTTTCAACTTGTGTCAGACTTCCAGAGAGGGGAGCATGTCAGTGCGCGCATCCGATTTCAGTTCCAGAGCGATTCCTCCGATGCGTCCTTGATACTTAGTCGTTTTTGGCAAAATTTCTGACTTTTTTGAAAATTTCACAATTTTGTGAAAACTTCCACAAAATGAGGTTCTAGTATGTTATAGGCATCCCAGGAGGGCTCCATATGTGTGGGTAAAATATATATCCCACAGGGGGAAAATTGAAAAAAAGCTGAAAAAAAAAATTTTTTTGGGACTTAGAAAATTTTTCAACTTGTGTCAGACTTCCAGAGAGGGGAGCATGTCAGTGCGTGCATCCGATTTCAGTTCCAGAGCGATTCCTCCGATGAGTCCTTGATACTTAGTCATTTTTGGCAAAATTTCTGAGTTTTTTGAAAATTTCACAATTTTGTGAAAACTTCCACAAAATGAGGTTCTAGTATGTTATAGGGCATCCCAGGAGGGCTCCATATGTGTGGGTAAAATATATATTCCACAGGGGGAAAATTGAAAAAAAGCTGAAAAAAAAAATTTTTTGGGACTTAGAAAATTTTTCACACATGTGTCAGACTTCCAGAGAGGGGAGCATGTCAGCGCGCGCATCCGATTTCGGTTCCAGAGCGATTCCTCCGATGAGTCCTTGATACTTAGTCGTTTTTGGCAAAATTTCTGAGTTTTTTGAAATTTTCACAATTTTGTGAAAACTTCCACAAAATGAGGTTCTAGTATGTTATAGGGCATCCCAGGAGGGCTCCATATGTGTGGGTAAAATATATATCCCACAGGGGGAAAATTGAAAAAAAGCTGAAAAAAAAAATTTTTTTGGGACTTAGAAAATTTTTCGACTTGTGTCAGACTTCCAGAGAGGGGAGCATGTCAGTGCGCGCATCCGATTTCAGTTCCAGAGCGATTCCTCCGATGAGTCCTTGATACTTAGTCGTTTTTGGCAAAATTTCTGAGTTTTTTGAAAATTTCACAATTTTGTGAAAACTTCCACAAAATGAGGTTCTAGTATGTTATAGGGCATCCCAGGAGAGCTCCAAATGTGTGGGTAAAATATATATCCCACAGGGGGAAAATTGAAAAAAAGCTGAAAAAAAATTTTTTTTGGGACTTAGAAAATGTTCACACATGTGTCAGACTTCCAGAGAGGGGAGCATGTCAGTGCGCGCATCCGATTTCGGTTCCAGAGCGATTCCTCCGATGAGTCCTTGATACTTAGTCGTTTTTTGCAAAATTTCTGAGTTTTTTGAAAATTTCACAATTTTGTGAAAACTTCCACAAAATGAGGTTCTAGTATGTTATAGGGCATCCCAGGAGGGCTCCATATTTGTGAGTAAAATATATATCCCACAGGGGGAAAATTGAAAAAAAGCTGAAAAAAAAAATTTTTTTGGGACTTAGAAAATGTTCACACATGTGTCAGACTTCCAGAGAGGGGAGCATGTCAGTGCGCGCATCCAATTTCAGTTCCAGAGCGATTCCTCCGATGAGTCCTTGATACTTAGTCGTTTTTGGCAAAATTTCTGACTTTTTTGAAAATTTCACAATTTTGTGAAAACTTCCACAAAATGAGGTTCTAGTATGTTATAGGGCATCCCAGGAGGGCTCCATATGTGTGGGTAAAATATATATCCCACAGGGGGAAAATTGAAAAAAAGCTGAAAAAAAAAATTTTTTTGGGACTTAGAAAATTTTTCAACTTGTGTCAGACTTCCAGAGAGGGGAGCATGTCAGTGCGCGCATCCGATTTCAGTTCCAGAGCGATTCCTCCGATGCGTCCTTGATACTTAGTCGTTTTTGGCAAAATTTCTGACTTTTTTGAAAATTTCACAATTTTGTGAAAACTTCCACAAAATGAGGTTCTAGTATGTTATAGGCATCCCAGGAGGGCTCCATATGTGTGGGTAAAATATATATCCCACAGGGGGAAAATTGAAAAAAAGCTGAAAAAAAAAATTTTTTTGGGACTTAGAAAATTTTTCAACTTGTGTCAGACTTCCAGAGAGGGGAGCATGTCAGTGCGTGCATCCGATTTCAGTTCCAGAGCGATTCCTCCGATGAGTCCTTGATACTTAGTCATTTTTGGCAAAATTTCTGAGTTTTTTGAAAATTTCACAATTTTGTGAAAACTTCCACAAAATGAGGTTCTAGTATGTTATAGGGCATCCCAGGAGGGCTCCATATGTGTGGGTAAAATATATATTCCACAGGGGGAAAATTGAAAAAAAGCTGAAAAAAAAAATTTTTTGGGACTTAGAAAATTTTTCACACATGTGTCAGACTTCCAGAGAGGGGAGCATGTCAGCGCGCGCATCCGATTTCGGTTCCAGAGCGATTCCTCCGATGAGTCCTTGATACTTAGTCGTTTTTGGCAAAATTTCTGAGTTTTTTGAAAATTTCACAATTTTGTGAAAACTTCCACAAAATGAGGTTCTAGTATGTTATAGAGCATCCCAGGAGGGCTCCATATTTGTGGGTAAAATATATATCCCACAGGGGGAAAATTGAAAAAAAGCTGAAAAAAAAAATTTTTTGGGACTTAGAAAATGTTCACACATGTGTCAGACTTCCAGAGAGGGGAGCATGTCAGTGCGCGCATCCAATTTCAGTTCCAGAGCGATTCCTCCGATGAGTCCTTGATACTTAGTCGTTTTTGGCAAAATTTCTGACTTTTTTGAAAATTTCACAATTTTGTGAAAACTTCCACAAAATGAGGTTCTAGTATGTTATAGGGCATCCCAGGAGAGCTCCATATGTGTGGGTAAAATATATATCCCACAGGGGGAAAATTGAAAAAAAGCTGAAAAAAAAAATTTTTTGGGGACTTAGAAAATTTTTCAACTTGTGTCAGACTTCCAGAGAGGGGAGCATGTCAGTGCGCGCATCCGATTTCAGTTCCAGAGCGATTCCTCCGATGAGTCCTTGATACTTAGTCGTTTTTGCCAAAATTTCTGAGTTTTTGAAAATTTCACAATTTTGTGAAAACTTCCACAAAATGAGGTTCTAGTATGTTATAGGGCATCCCAGGAGAGCTCCATATGTGTGGGTAAAATATATATCCCACAGGGGGAAAATTTAAAAAAAGCTGAAAAAGAATTTTTTTGGGGACTTAGAAAATGTTCACACATGTGTCAGACTTCCAGAGAGGGGAGCATGTCAGTGCGCGCATCCAATTTCAGTTCCAGAGCGATTCCTCCAATGAGTCCTTGATACTTAGTCGTTTTTGGCAAAATTTCTGACTTTTTTGAAAATTTCATAATTTTGTGAAAACTTCCACAAAATGAGGTTCTAGTATGTTATAGGGCATCCCAGGAGGGCTCCATATGTGTGGGTAAAATATATATCCCACAGGGGGAAAATTGAAAAAAAGCTGAAAAAAAAAATTTTTTTGGGACTTAGAAAATTTTTCAACTTGTGTCAGACTTCCAGAGAGGGGAGCATGTCAGTGCGCGCATCCGATTTCAGTTCCAGAGCGATTCCTCCGATGAGTCCTTGATACTTAGTCGTTTTTGGCAAAATTTCTGACTTTTTTGAACATTTCACAATTTTGTGAAAACTTCCACAAAATGAGGTTCTAGTATGTTATAGGGCATCCCAGGAGGGCTCCATATGTGTGGGTAAAATATATATCCCACAGGGGGAAAATTGAAAAAAAGCTGAAAAAAAAATTTTTTGGGACTTAGAAAATGTTCACACATGTGTCAGACTTCCAGAGAGGGGAGCTTGTCAGTGCACACATCCGATTTCAGTTCCAGAGCGATTCCTCCGATGAGTCCTTGATACTTAGCGTTTTTGGCAAAATTTCTGACTATTTTGAAAATTTCACAATTTTGTGAAAACTTCCACAAAATGAGGTTCTAGTATGTTATAGGGCATCCCAGGAGGGCTCCATATGTGTGGGTAAAATATATATCCCACACGGGGAAAATTGAAAAAAAGCTGAAAAAAAAAATTTTTTGGGGACTTAGAAAATTTTTCGACTTGTGTCAGACTTCCAGAGAGGGGAGCATGTCAGTGCGCGCATCCGATTTCAGTTCCAGAGCGATTCCTCCGATGAGTCCATGATACTTAGTCGTTTTTGGCAAAATTTCTGAGTTTTTTGAAAATTTCACAATTTTGTGAAAACTTCCACAAAATGAGGTTCTAGTATGTTATAGGGCATCCCAGGAGGGCTCCATATGTGTGGGTAAAATATATATCCCACAGGGGGAAAATTGAAAAAAAGCTGAAAAAAAAAATTTTTTTGGGACTTAGAAAATTTTTCGACTTGTGTCAGACTTCCAGAGAGGGGAGCATGTCAGTGCGCGCATCCGATTTCAGTTCCAGAGCGATTCCTCCGATGAGTCCTTGATACTTAGTCGTTTTTGGCAAAATTTCTGAGTTTTTTGAAAATTTCACAATTTTGTGAAAACTTCCACAAAATGAGGTTCTAGTATGTTATAGGGCATCCCAGGAGAGCTCCATATGTGTGGGTAAAATATATATCCCACAGGGGGAAAATTGAAAAAAAGCTGAAAAAAAATTTTTTTGGGACTTAGAAAATGTTCACACATGTGTCAGACTTCCAGAGAGGGGAGCATGTCAGTGCGCGCATCCGATTTCAGTTCCAGAGCGATTCCTCCGATGAGTCCTTGATACTTAGTCGTTTTTGGCAAAATTTCTGACTTTTTTGAACATTTCACAATTTTGTGAAAACTTCCACAAAATGAGGTTCTAGTATGTTATAGGGCATCCCAGGAGGGCTCCATATGTGTGGGTAAAATATATATCCCACAGGAGGAAAATTGAAAAAAAGCTGAAAAAAAAATTTTTTGGGGACTTAGAAAATTTTTCAACTTGTGTCAGACTTCCAGAGAGGGGAGCATGTCAGTGCGCGCATCCGATTTCAGTTCCAGAGCGATTCCTCCAATGAGTCCTTGATACTTAGTCGTTTTTGGCAAAATTTCTGAGTTTTTTGAAAATTTCACAATTTTGTGAAAACTTCCACAAAATGAGGTTCTAGTATGTTATAGGGCATCCCAGGAGAGCTCCATATGTGTGGGTAAAATATATATCCCACAGGGGGAAAATTGAAAAAAAGCTGAAAAAAAAATTTTTTGGAGGCTTAGAAAATTTTCACACGTGTCAGACTTCCAGAGAGGGGAGCATGTAAGTGCGCGCATCCGATTTCAGTTCCAGAGCGATTCCTCCGATGAGTCCTTGATACTTAGTCGTTTTTGATAAAATTTCTGAGTTTTTGAAAATTTCACAATTTTGTGAAAACTTCCACAAAATGAGGTTCTAGTATGTTATAGGGCATCCCAGGAGGGCTCCATATGTGTGGGTAAAATATATATCCCACAGGGGGAAAATTGAAAAAAAGTTGAAAAAAAAAATTTTTTGGGACTTAGAAAATTTTTCGACTTGTGTCAGACTTCCAGAGAGGGGAGCATGTCAGTGCGCGCATCCGATTTCAGTTCCAGAGTGATTCCTCCGATGAGTCCTTGATATTTAGTCGTTTTTGCCAAAATTTCTAAGTTTTTGAAAATTTCACAATTTTGTGAAAACTTCCACAAAATGAGGTTCTAGTATGTTATAGGGCATCCCAGGAGAGCTCCATATGTGTGGGTAAAATATATATCCCACAGGGGGAAAATTGAAAAAAAGCTGAAAAAAAAAATTTTTTGGGACTTAGAAAATTTTCACACATGTGTCAGACTTCCAGAGAGGGGAGCATGTCAGTGCGCGCATCCGATTTCGGTTCCAGAGCGATTCCTCCGATGAGTCCTTGATACTTAGTCGTTTTTGGCAAAATTTCTGAGTTTTTTGAAATTTTCACAATTTTGTGAAAACTTCCACAAAATGAGGTTCTAGTATGTTATAGGGCATCCCAGGAGGGCTCCATATGTGTGGGTAAAATATATATCCCACAGGGGGAAAATTGAAAAAAAGCTGAAAAAAAAAATTTTTTTGGGACTTAGAAAATTTTTCGACTTGTGTCAGACTTCCAGAGAGGGGAGCATGTCAGTGCGCGCATCCGATTTCAGTTCCAGAGCGATTCCTCCGATGAGTCCTTGATACTTAGTCGTTTTTGGCAAAATTTCTGAGTTTTTTGAAAATTTCACAATTTTGTGAAAACTTCCACAAAATGAGGTTCTAGTATGTTATAGGGCATCCCAGGAGAGCTCCATATGTGTGGGTAAAATATATACCCCACAGGGGGAAAATTGAAAAAAAGCTGAAAAAAAATTTTTTTTGGGACTTAGAAAATGTTCACACATGTGTCAGACTTCCAGAGAGGGGAGCATGTCAGTGCGCGCATCCGATTTCAGTTCCAGAGCGATTCCTCCGATGAGTCCTTGATACTTAGTCGTTTTTGGCAAAATTTCTGACTTTTTTGAAAATTTCACAATTTTGTGAAAACTTCCACAAAATGAGGTTCTAGTATGTTATAGGGCATCCCAGGAGAGCTCCATATGTGTGGGTAAAATATATATCCCACAGGGGGAAAATTGAAAAAAAGCTGAAAAAAAAAATTTTTTGGGGACTTAGAAAATTTTTCAACTTGTGTCAGACTTCCAGAGAGGGGAGCATGTCAGTGCGCGCATCTGATTTCAGTTCCAGAGCGATTCCTCCGATGAGTCCTTGATACTTAGTCGTTTTTGGCAAAATTTCTGAGTTTTTTGAAAATTTCACAATTTTGTGAAAACTTCCACAAAATGAGGTTCTAGTATGTTATAGGCATCCCAGGAGGGCTCCATATGTGTGGGTAAAATATATATCCCACAGGGGGGAAATTGTAAAAAAGCTGAAAAAAAAAATTTTTTTGGGACTTAGAAAATTTTTCAACTTGTGTCAGACTTCCAGAGAGGGGAGCATGTCAGTGCGTGCATCCGATTTCAGTTCCAGAGCGATTCCTCCGATGAGTCCTTGATACTTAGTCATTTTTGGCAAAATTTCAGAGTTTTTTGAAAATTTCACAATTTTGTGAAAACTTCCACAAAATGAGGTTCTAGTATGTTATAGGGCATCCAAGGAGGGCTCCATATGTGTGGGTAAAATATATATTCCACAGGGGGAAAATTGAAAAAAAGCTGAAAAAAAAATTTTTTTGGGACTTAGAAAATTTTTCACACATGTGTCAGACTTCCAGAGAGGGAAGCATGTCAGTGCGCGCATCCGATTTCGGTTCCAGAGCGATTCCTCCGATGAGTCCTTGATACTTAGTCGTTTTTGGCAAAATTTCTGAGTTTTTTGAAAATTTCACAATTTTGTGAAAACTTCCACAAAATGAGGTTCTAGTATGTTATAGGGCATCCCAGGAGGGCTCCATATTTGTGGGTAAAATATATATCCCACAGGGGGAAAATTGAAAAAAAGCTGAAAAAAAAAATTTTTTTGGGACTTAGAAAATGTTCACACATGTGTCAGACTTCCAGAGAGGGGAGCATGTCAGTGCGCGCATCCAATTTCAGTTCCAGAGCGATTCCTCCGATGAGTCCTTGATACTTAGTCATTTTTGGCAAAATTTCTGAGTTTTTTGAAAATTTCACAATTTTGTGAAAACTTCCACAAAATGAGGTTCTAGTATGTAATAGGGCATCCAAGGAGGGCTCCATATGTGTGGGTAAAATATATATTCCACAGGGGGAAAATTGAAAAAAAGCTGAAAAAAAAATTTTTTTGGGACTTAGAAAATTTTTCGACTTGTGTCAGACTTCCAGAGAGGGGAGCATGTCAGTGCGTGCATCCGATTTCAGTTCCAGAGCGATTCCTCCGATGAGTCCTTGATACTTAGTCATTTTTGGCAAAATTTCAGAGTTTTTTGAAAATTTCACAATTTTGTGAAAACTTCCACAAAATGAGGTTCTAGTATGTTATAGGGCATCCAAGGAGGGCTCCTTATGTGTGGGTAAAATATATATTCCACAGGGGGAAAATTGAAAAAAAGCTGAAAAAAAAATTTTTTTGGGACTTAGAAAATTTTTCACACATGTGTCAGACTTCCAGAGAGGGAAGCATGTCAGTGCGCGCATCCGATTTCGGTTCCAGAGCGATTCCTCCGATGAGTCCTTGATACTTAGTCGTTTTTGGCAAAATTTCTGAGTTTTTTGAAAATTTCACAATTTTGTGAAAACTTCCACAAAATGAGGTTCTAGTATGTTATAGGGCATCCCAGGAGGGCTCCATATTTGTGGGTAAAATATATATCCCACAGGGGGAAAATTGAAAAAAAGCTGAAAAAAAAAATTTTTTTGGGACTTAGAAAATGTTCACACATGTGTCAGACTTCCAGAGAGGGGAGCATGTCAGTGCGCGCATCCAATTTCAGTTCCAGAGCGATTCCTCCGATGAGTCCTTGATACTTAGTCATTTTTGGCAAAATTTCTGAGTTTTTTGAAAATTTCACAATTTTGTGAAAACTTCCACAAAATGAGGTTCTAGTATGTTATAGGGCATCCAAGGAGGGCTCCATATGTGTGGGTAAAATATATATTCCACAGGGGGAAAATTGAAAAAAAGCTGAAAAAAAAATTTTTTTGGGACTTAGAAAATTTTTCACACATGTGTCAGACTTCCAGAGAGGGGAGCATGTCAGTGCGCGCATCCGATTTCGGTTCCAGAGCGATTCCTCCGATGAGTCCTTGATACTTAGTCGTTTTTGGCAAAATTTCTGAGTTTTTTGAAAATTTCACAATTTTGTGAAAACTTCCACAAAATGAGGTTCTAGTATGTTATAGGGCATCCCAGGAGGGCTCCATATTTGTGGGTAAAATATATATCCCACAGGGGGAAAATTGAAAAAAAGCTGAAAAAAAAAATTTTTTTGGGACTTAGAAAATGTTCACACATGTGTCAGACTTCCAGAGAGGGGAGCATGTCAGTGCGCGCATCCAATTTCAGTTCCAGAGCGATTCCTCCGATGAGTCCTTGATACTTAGTCGTTTTTGGCAAAATTTCTGAGTTTTTTGAAAATTTCACAATTTTGTGAAAACTTCCACAAAATGAGGTTCTAGTATGTTATAGGCATCCCAGGAGGGCTCCATATGTGTGGGTAAAATATATATCCCACAGGGGGGAAATTGTAAAAAAGCTGAAAAAAAAAATTTTTTTGGGACTTAGAAAATTTTTCAACTTGTGTCAGACTTCCAGAGAGGGGAGCATGTCAGTGCGTGCATCCGATTTCAGTTCCAGAGCGATTCCTCCGATGAGTCCTTGATACTTAGTCATTTTTGGCAAAATTTCAGAGTTTTTTGAAAATTTCACAATTTTGTGAAAACTTCCACAAAATGAGGTTCTAGTATGTTATAGGGCATCCCAGGAGGGCTCCATATTTGTGGGTAAAATATATATCCCACAGGGGGAAAATTGAAAAAAAGCTGAAAAAAAAAATTTTTTTGGGACTTAGAAAATGTTCACACATGTGTCAGACTTCCAGAGAGGGGAGCATGTCAGTGCGCGCATCCAATTTCAGTTCCAGAGCGATTCCTCCGATGAGTCCTTGATACTTAGTCATTTTTGGCAAAATTTCTGAGTTTTTTGAAAATTTCACAATTTTGTGAAAACTTCCACAAAATGAGGTTCTAGTATGTAATAGGGCATCCAAGGAGGGCTCCATATGTGTGGGTAAAATATATATTCCACAGGGGGAAAATTGAAAAAAAGCTGAAAAAAAAATTTTTTTGGGACTTAGAAAATTTTTCGACTTGTGTCAGACTTCCAGAGAGGGGAGCATGTCAGTGCGTGCATCCGATTTCAGTTCCAGAGCGATTCCTCCGATGAGTCCTTGATACTTAGTCATTTTTGGCAAAATTTCAGAGTTTTTTGAAAATTTCACAATTTTGTGAAAACTTCCACAAAATGAGGTTCTAGTATGTTATAGGGCATCCAAGGAGGGCTCCATATGTGTGGGTAAAATATATATTCCACAGGGGGAAAATTGAAAAAAAGCTGAAAAAAAAATTTTTTTGGGACTTAGAAAATTTTTCACACATGTGTCAGACTTCCAGAGAGGGAAGCATGTCAGTGCGCGCATCCGATTTCGGTTCCAGAGCGATTCCTCCGATGAGTCCTTGATACTTAGTCGTTTTTGGCAAAATTTCTGAGTTTTTTGAAAATTTCACAATTTTGTGAAAACTTCCACAAAATGAGGTTCTAGTATGTTATAGGGCATCCCAGGAGGGCTCCATATTTGTGGGTAAAATATATATCCCACAGGGGGAAAATTGAAAAAAAGCTGAAAAAAAAAATTTTTTTGGGACTTAGAAAATGTTCACACATGTGTCAGACTTCCAGAGAGGGGAGCATGTCAGTGCGCGCATCCAATTTCAGTTCCAGAGCGATTCCTCCGATGAGTCCTTGATACTTAGTCATTTTTGGCAAAATTTCTGAGTTTTTTGAAAATTTCACAATTTTGTGAAAACTTCCACAAAATGAGGTTCTAGTATGTTATAGGGCATCCAAGGAGGGCTCCATATGTGTGGGTAAAATATATATTCCACAGGGGGAAAATTGAAAAAAAGCTGGAAAAAAAATTTTTTTGGGACTTAGAAAATTTTTCACACATGTGTCAGACTTCCAGAGAGGGGAGCATGTCAGTGCGCGCATCCGATTTCGGTTCCAGAGCGATTCCTCCGATGAGTCCTTGATACTTAGTCGTTTTTGGCAAAATTTCTGAGTTTTTTGAAAATTTCACAATTTTGTGAAAACTTCCACAAAATGAGGTTCTAGTATGTTATAGGGCATCCCAGGAGGGCTCCATATTTGTGGGTAAAATATATATCCCACAGGGGGAAAATTGAAAAAAAGCTGAAAAAAAAAATTTTTTTGGGACTTAGAAAATGTTCACACATGTGTCAGACTTCCAGAGAGGGGAGCATGTCAGTGCGCGCATCCAATTTCAGTTCCAGAGCGATTCCTCCGATGAGTCCTTGATACTTAGTCGTTTTTGGCAAAATTTCTGACTTTTTTGAAAATTTCACAATTTTGTGAAAACTTCCACAAAATGAGGTTCTAGTATGTTATAGGGCATCCCAGGAGGGCTCCATATGTGTGGGTAAAATATATATCCCACAGGGGGAAAATTGAAAAAAAGCTGACAAAAAAAATTTTTTTGGGACTTAGAAAATTTTTCAACTTGTGTCAGACTTCCAGAGAGGGGAGCATGTCAGTGCGCGCATCCGATTTCAGTTCCAGAGCGATTCCTCCGATGCGTCCTTGATACTTAGTCGTTTTTGGCAAAATTTCTGACTTTTTTGAAAATTTCACAATTTTGTGAAAACTTCCACAAAATGAGGTTCTAGTATGTTATAGGCATCCCAGGAGGGCTCCATATGTGTGGGTAAAATATATATCCCACAGGGGGAAAATTGAAAAAAAGCTGAAAAAAAAAATTTTTTTGGGACTTAGAAAATTTTTCAACTTGTGTCAGACTTCCAGAGAGGGGAGCATGTCAGTGCGTGCATCCGATTTCAGTTCCAGAGCGATTCCTCCGATGAGTCCTTGATACTTAGTCATTTTTGGCAAAATTTCTGAGTTTTTTGAAAATTTCACAATTTTGTGAAAACTTCCACAAAATGAGGTTCTAGTATGTTATAGGGCATCCCAGGAGAGCTCCATATGTGTGGGTAAAATATATATCCCACAGGGGGAAAATTGAAAAAAAGCTGAAAAAAAAAATTTTTTGGGACTTAGAAAATTTTCACACATGTGTCAGACTTCCAGAGAGGGGAGCATGTCAGTGCGCGCATCCGATTTCGGTTCCAGAGCGATTCCTCCGATGAGTCCTTGATACTTAGTCGTTTTTGGCAAAATTTCTGAGTTTTTTGAAATTTTCACAATTTTGTGAAAACTTCCACAAAATGAGGTTCTAGTATGTTATAGGGCATCCCAGGAGGGCTCCATATGTGTGGGTAAAATATATATCCCACAGGGGGAAAATTGAAAAAAAGCTGAAAAAAAAAATTTTTTTGGGACTTAGAAAATTTTTCGACTTGTGTCAGACTTCCAGAGAGGGGAGCATGTCAGTGCGCGCATCCGATTTCAGTTCCAGAGCGATTCCTCCGATGAGTCCTTGATACTTAGTCGTTTTTGGCAAAATTTCTGAGTTTTTTGAAAATTTCACAATTTTGTGAAAACTTCCACAAAATGAGGTTCTAGTATGTTATAGGGCATCCCAGGAGAGCTCCAAATGTGTGGGTAAAATATATATCCCACAGGGGGAAAATTGAAAAAAAGCTGAAAAAAAATTTTTTTTGGGACTTAGAAAATGTTCACACATGTGTCAGACTTCCAGAGAGGGGAGCATGTCAGTGCGCGCATCCGATTTCGGTTCCAGAGCGATTCCTCCGATGAGTCCTTGATACTTAGTCGTTTTTGGCAAAATTTCTGAGTTTTTTGAAAATTTCACAATTTTGTGAAAACTTCCACAAAATGAGGTTCTAGTATGTTATAGGGCATCCCAGGAGGGCTCCATATTTGTGAGTAAAATATATATCCCACAGGGGGAAAATTGAAAAAAAGCTGAAAAAAAAAATTTTTTTGGGACTTAGAAAATGTTCACACATGTGTCAGACTTCCAGAGAGGGGAGCATGTCAGTGCGCGCATCCAATTTCAGTTCCAGAGCGATTCCTCCGATGAGTCCTTGATACTTAGTCGTTTTTGGCAAAATTTCTGACTTTTTTGAAAATTTCACAATTTTGTGAAAACTTCCACAAAATGAGGTTCTAGTATGTTATAGGGCATCCCAGGAGGGCTCCATATGTGTGGGTAAAATATATATCCCACAGGGGGAAAATTGAAAAAAAGCTGAAAAAAAAAATTTTTTTGGGACTTAGAAAATTTTTCAACTTGTGTCAGACTTCCAGAGAGGGGAGCATGTCAGTGCGCGCATCCGATTTCAGTTCCAGAGCGATTCCTCCGATGCGTCCTTGATACTTAGTCGTTTTTGGCAAAATTTCTGACTTTTTTGAAAATTTCACAATTTTGTGAAAACTTCCACAAAATGAGGTTCTAGTATGTTATAGGCATCCCAGGAGGGCTCCATATGTGTGGGTAAAATATATATCCCACAGGGGGAAAATTGAAAAAAAGCTGAAAAAAAAAATTTTTTTGGGACTTAGAAAATTTTTCAACTTGTGTCAGACTTCCAGAGAGGGGAGCATGTCAGTGCGTGCATCCGATTTCAGTTCCAGAGCGATTCCTCCGATGAGTCCTTGATACTTAGTCATTTTTGGCAAAATTTCTGAGTTTTTTGAAAATTTCACAATTTTGTGAAAACTTCCACAAAATGAGGTTCTAGTATGTTATAGGGCATCCCAGGAGGGCTCCATATGTGTGGGTAAAATATATATTCCACAGGGGGAAAATTGAAAAAAAGCTGAAAAAAAAAATTTTTTGGGACTTAGAAAATTTTTCACACATGTGTCAGACTTCCAGAGAGGGGAGCATGTCAGCGCGCGCATCCGATTTCGGTTCCAGAGCGATTCCTCCGATGAGTCCTTGATACTTAGTCGTTTTTGCCAAAATTTCTGAGTTTTTGAAAATTTCACAATTTTGTGAAAACTTCCACAAAATGAGGTTCTAGTATGTTATAGGGCATCCCAGGAGAGCTCCATATGTGTGGGTAAAATATATATCCCACAGGGGGAAAATTTAAAAAAAGCTGAAAAAGAATTTTTTTGGGGACTTAGAAAATGTTCACACATGTGTCAGACTTCCAGAGAGGGGAGCATGTCAGTGCGCGCATCCAATTTCAGTTCCAGAGCGATTCCTCCAATGAGTCCTTGATACTTAGTCGTTTTTGGCAAAATTTCTGACTTTTTTGAAAATTTCATAATTTTGTGAAAACTTCCACAAAATGAGGTTCTAGTATGTTATAGGGCATCCCAGGAGGGCTCCATATGTGTGGGTAAAATATATATCCCACAGGGGGAAAATTGAAAAAAAGCTGAAAAAAAAAATTTTTTTGGGACTTAGAAAATTTTTCAACTTGTGTCAGACTTCCAGAGAGGGGAGCATGTCAGTGCGCGCATCCGATTTCAGTTCCAGAGCGATTCCTCCGATGAGTCCTTGATACTTAGTCGTTTTTGGCAAAATTTCTGACTTTTTTGAACATTTCACAATTTTGTGAAAACTTCCACAAAATGAGGTTCTAGTATGTTATAGGGCATCCCAGGAGGGCTCCATATGTGTGGGTAAAATATATATCCCACAGGGGGAAAATTGAAAAAAAGCTGAAAAAAAAATTTTTTGGGACTTAGAAAATGTTCACACATGTGTCAGACTTCCAGAGAGGGGAGCTTGTCAGTGCACACATCCGATTTCAGTTCCAGAGCGATTCCTCCGATGAGTCCTTGATACTTAGCGTTTTTGGCAAAATTTCTGACTATTTTGAAAATTTCACAATTTTGTGAAAACTTCCACAAAATGAGGTTCTAGTATGTTATAGGGCATCCCAGGAGGGCTCCATATGTGTGGGTAAAATATATATCCCACACGGGGAAAATTGAAAAAAAGCTGAAAAAAAAAATTTTTTGGGGACTTAGAAAATTTTTCGACTTGTGTCAGACTTCCAGAGAGGGGAGCATGTCAGTGCGCGCATCCGATTTCAGTTCCAGAGCGATTCCTCCGATGAGTCCATGATACTTAGTCGTTTTTGGCAAAATTTCTGAGTTTTTTGAAAATTTCACAATTTTGTGAAAACTTCCACAAAATGAGGTTCTAGTATGTTATAGGGCATCCCAGGAGGGCTCCATATGTGTGGGTAAAATATATATCCCACAGGGGGAAAATTGAAAAAAAGCTGAAAAAAAAAATTTTTTTGGGACTTAGAAAATTTTTCGACTTGTGTCAGACTTCCAGAGAGGGGAGCATGTCAGTGCGCGCATCCGATTTCAGTTCCAGAGCGATTCCTCCGATGAGTCCTTGATACTTAGTCGTTTTTGGCAAAATTTCTGAGTTTTTTGAAAATTTCACAATTTTGTGAAAACTTCCACAAAATGAGGTTCTAGTATGTTATAGGGCATCCCAGGAGAGCTCCATATGTGTGGGTAAAATATATATCCCACAGGGGGAAAATTGAAAAAAAGCTGAAAAAAAATTTTTTTGGGACTTAGAAAATGTTCACACATGTGTCAGACTTCCAGAGAGGGGAGCATGTCAGTGCGCGCATCCGATTTCAGTTCCAGAGTGATTCCTCCGATGAGTCCTTGATACTTAGTCGTTTTTGGCAAAATTTCTGACTTTTTTGAACATTTCACAATTTTGTGAAAACTTCCACAAAATGAGGTTCTAGTATGTTATAGGGCATCCCAGGAGGGCTCCATATGTGTGGGTAAAATATATATCCCACAGGAGGAAAATTGAAAAAAAGCTGAAAAAAAAATTTTTTGGGGACTTAGAAAATTTTTCAACTTGTGTCAGACTTCCAGAGAGGGGAGCATGTCAGTGCGCGCATCCGATTTCAGTTCCAGAGCGATTCCTCCAATGAGTCCTTGATACTTAGTCGTTTTTGGCAAAATTTCTGAGTTTTTTGAAAATTTCACAATTTTGTGAAAACTTCCACAAAATGAGGTTCTAGTATGTTATAGGGCATCCCAGGAGAGCTCCATATGTGTGGGTAAAATATATATCCCACAGGGGGAAAATTGAAAAAAAGCTGAAAAAAAAATTTTTTGGAGGCTTAGAAAATTTTCACACGTGTCAGACTTCCAGAGAGGGGAGCATGTAAGTGCGCGCATCCGATTTCAGTTCCAGAGCGATTCCTCCGATGAGTCCTTGATACTTAGTCGTTTTTGATAAAATTTCTGAGTTTTTGAAAATTTCACAATTTTGTGAAAACTTCCACAAAATGAGGTTCTAGTATGTTATAGGGCATCCCAGGAGGGCTCCATATGTGTGGGTAAAATATATATCCCACAGGGGGAAAATTGAAAAAAAGTTGAAAAAAAAAATTTTTTGGGACTTAGAAAATTTTTCGACTTGTGTCAGACTTCCAGAGAGGGGAGCATGTCAGTGCGCGCATCCGATTTCAGTTCCAGAGTGATTCCTCCGATGAGTCCTTGATATTTAGTCGTTTTTGCCAAAATTTCTAAGTTTTTGAAAATTTCACAATTTTGTGAAAACTTCCACAAAATGAGGTTCTAGTATGTTATAGGGCATCCCAGGAGAGCTCCATATGTGTGGGTAAAATATATATCCCACAGGGGGAAAATTGAAAAAAAGCTGAAAAAAAAAATTTTTTGGGACTTAGAAAATTTTCACACATGTGTCAGACTTCCAGAGAGGGGAGCATGTCAGTGCGCGCATCCGATTTCGGTTCCAGAGCGATTCCTCCGATGAGTCCTTGATACTTAGTCGTTTTTGGCAAAATTTCTGAGTTTTTTGAAATTTTCACAATTTTGTGAAAACTTCCACAAAATGAGGTTCTAGTATGTTATAGGGCATCCCAGGAGGGCTCCATATGTGTGGGTAAAATATATATCCCACAGGGGGAAAATTGAAAAAAAGCTGAAAAAAAAAATTTTTTTGGGACTTAGAAAATTTTTCGACTTGTGTCAGACTTCCAGAGAGGGGAGCATGTCAGTGCGCGCATCCGATTTCAGTTCCAGAGCGATTCCTCCGATGAGTCCTTGATACTTAGTCGTTTTTGGCAAAATTTCTGAGTTTTTTGAAAATTTCACAATTTTGTGAAAACTTCCACAAAATGAGGTTCTAGTATGTTATAGGGCATCCCAGGAGAGCTCCATATGTGTGGGTAAAATATATACCCCACAGGGGGAAAATTGAAAAAAAGCTGAAAAAAAATTTTTTTTGGGACTTAGAAAATGTTCACACATGTGTCAGACTTCCAGAGAGGGGAGCATGTCAGTGCGCGCATCCGATTTCAGTTCCAGAGCGATTCCTCCGATGAGTCCTTGATACTTAGTCGTTTTTGGCAAAATTTCTGACTTTTTTGAAAATTTCACAATTTTGTGAAAACTTCCACAAAATGAGGTTCTAGTATGTTATAGGGCATCCCAGGAGAGCTCCATATGTGTGGGTAAAATATATATCCCACAGGGGGAAAATTGAAAAAAAGCTGAAAAAAAAAATTTTTTGGGGACTTAGAAAATTTTTCAACTTGTGTCAGACTTCCAGAGAGGGGAGCATGTCAGTGCGCGCATCTGATTTCAGTTCCAGAGCGATTCCTCCGATGAGTCCTTGATACTTAGTCGTTTTTGGCAAAATTTCTGAGTTTTTTGAAAATTTCACAATTTTGTGAAAACTTCCACAAAATGAGGTTCTAGTATGTTATAGGCATCCCAGGAGGGCTCCATATGTGTGGGTAAAATATATATCCCACAGGGGGGAAATTGTAAAAAAGCTGAAAAAAAAAATTTTTTTGGGACTTAGAAAATTTTTCAACTTGTGTCAGACTTCCAGAGAGGGGAGCATGTCAGTGCGTGCATCCGATTTCAGTTCCAGAGCGATTCCTCCGATGAGTCCTTGATACTTAGTCATTTTTGGCAAAATTTCAGAGTTTTTTGAAAATTTCACAATTTTGTGAAAACTTCCACAAAATGAGGTTCTAGTATGTTATAGGGCATCCAAGGAGGGCTCCATATGTGTGGGTAAAATATATATTCCACAGGGGGAAAATTGAAAAAAAGCTGAAAAAAAAATTTTTTTGGGACTTAGAAAATTTTTCACACATGTGTCAGACTTCCAGAGAGGGAAGCATGTCAGTGCGCGCATCCGATTTCGGTTCCAGAGCGATTCCTCCGATGAGTCCTTGATACTTAGTCGTTTTTGGCAAAATTTCTGAGTTTTTTGAAAATTTCACAATTTTGTGAAAACTTCCACAAAATGAGGTTCTAGTATGTTATAGGGCATCCCAGGAGGGCTCCATATTTGTGGGTAAAATATATATCCCACAGGGGGAAAATTGAAAAAAAGCTGAAAAAAAAAATTTTTTTGGGACTTAGAAAATGTTCACACATGTGTCAGACTTCCAGAGAGGGGAGCATGTCAGTGCGTGCATCCGATTTCAGTTCCAGAGCGATTCCTCCGATGAGTCCTTGATACTTAGTCATTTTTGGCAAAATTTCAGAGTTTTTTGAAAATTTCACAATTTTGTGAAAACTTCCACAAAATGAGGTTCTAGTATGTTATAGGGCATCCAAGGAGGGCTCCATATGTGTGGGTAAAATATATATCCCACAGGGGGAAAATTGAAAAAAAGCTGAAAAAAAAAATTTTTTTGGGACTTAGAAAATTTTTCGACTTGTGTCAGACTTCCAGAGAGGGGAGCATGTCAGTGCGCGCATCCGATTTCAGTTCCAGAGTGATTCCTCCGATGAGTCCTTGATACTTAGTCGTTTTTGGCAAAATTTCTGAGTTTTTTGAAAATTTCACAATTTTGTGAAAACTTCCACAAAATGAGGTTCTAGTATGTTATAGGGCATCCCAGGAGAGCTCCATATGTGTGGGTAAAATATATACCCCACAGGGGGAAAATTGAAAAAAAGCTGAAAAAAAATTTTTTTTGGGACTTAGAAAATGTTCACACATGTGTCAGACTTCCAGAGAGGGGAGCATGTCAGTGCGCGCATCCGATTTCAGTTCCAGAGCGATTCCTCCGATGAGTCCTTGATACTTAGTCGTTTTTGGCAAAATTTCTGACTTTTTTGAAAATTTCACAATTTTGTGAAAACTTCCACAAAATGAGGTTCTAGTATGTTATAGGGCATCCCAGGAGAGCTCCATATGTGTGGGTAAAATATATATCCCACAGGGGGAAAATTGAAAAAAAGCTGAAAAAAAAAATTTTTTGGGGACTTAGAAAATTTTTCAACTTGTGTCAGACTTCCAGAGAGGGGAGCATGTCAGTGCGCGCATCTGATTTCAGTTCCAGAGCGATTCCTCCGATGAGTCCTTGATACTTAGTCGTTTTTGGCAAAATTTCTGAGTTTTTTGAAAATTTCACAATTTTGTGAAAACTTCCACAAAATGAGGTTCTAGTATGTTAAAGGCATCCCAGGAGGGCTCCATATGTGTGGGTAAAATATATATCCCACAGGGGGGAAATTGTAAAAAAGCTGAAAAAAAAAATTTTTTTGGGACTTAGAAAATTTTTCAACTTGTGTCAGACTTCCAGAGAGGGGAGCATGTCAGTGCGTGCATCCGATTTCAGTTCCAGAGCGATTCCTCCGATGAGTCCTTGATACTTAGTCATTTTTGGCAAAATTTCAGAGTTTTTTGAAAATTTCACAATTTTGTGAAAACTTCCACAAAATGAGGTTCTAGTATGTTATAGGGCATCCAAGGAGGGCTCCATATGTGTGGGTAAAATATATATTCCACAGGGGGAAAATTGAAAAAAAGCTGAAAAAAAAATTTTTTTGGGACTTAGAAAATTTTTCACACATGTGTCAGACTTCCAGAGAGGGAAGCATGTCAGTGCGCGCATCCGATTTCGGTTCCAGAGCGATTCCTCCGATGAGTCCTTGATACTTAGTCGTTTTTGGCAAAATTTCTGAGTTTTTTGAAAATTTCACAATTTTGTGAAAACTTCCACAAAATGAGGTTCTAGTATGTTATAGGGCATCCCAGGAGGGCTCCATATTTGTGGGTAAAATATATATCCCACAGGGGGAAAATTGAAAAAAAGCTGAAAAAAAAAATTTTTTTGGGACTTAGAAAATGTTCACACATGTGTCAGACTTCCAGAGAGGGGAGCATGTCAGTGCGCGCATCCAATTTCAGTTCCAGAGCGATTCCTCCGATGAGTCCTTGATACTTAGTCATTTTTGGCAAAATTTCTGAGTTTTTTGAAAATTTCACAATTTTGTGAAAACTTCCACAAAATGAGGTTCTAGTATGTAATAGGGCATCCAAGGAGGGCTCCATATGTGTGGGTAAAATATATATTCCACAGGGGGAAAATTGAAAAAAAGCTGAAAAAAAAATTTTTTTGGGACTTAGAAAATTTTTCGACTTGTGTCAGACTTCCAGAGAGGGGAGCATGTCAGTGCGTGCATCCGATTTCAGTTCCAGAGCGATTCCTCCGATGAGTCCTTGATACTTAGTCATTTTTGGCAAAATTTCAGAGTTTTTTGAAAATTTCACAATTTTGTGAAAACTTCCACAAAATGAGGTTCTAGTATGTTATAGGGCATCCAAGGAGGGCTCCATATGTGTGGGTAAAATATATATTCCACAGGGGGAAAATTGAAAAAAAGCTGAAAAAAAAATTTTTTTGGGACTTAGAAAATTTTTCACACATGTGTCAGACTTCCAGAGAGGGAAGCATGTCAGTGCGTGCATCCGATTTCAGTTCCAGAGCGATTCCTCCGATGAGTCCTTGATACTTAGTCATTTTTGGCAAAATTTCTGAGTTTTTTGAAAATTTCACAATTTTGTGAAAACTTCCACAAAATGAGGTTCTAGTATGTTATAGGGCATCCCAGGAGGGCTCCATATGTGTGGGTAAAATATATATTCCACAGGGGGAAAATTGAAAAAAAGCTGAAAAAAAAAATTTTTTGGGACTTAGAAAATTTTTCACACATGTGTCAGACTTCCAGAGAGGGGAGCATGTCAGCGCGCGCATCCGATTTCGGTTCCAGAGCGATTCCTCCGATGAGTCCTTGATACTTAGTCGTTTTTGGAAAAATTTCTGAGTTTTTTGAAAATTTCACAATTTTGTGAAAACTTCCACAAAATGAGGTTCTAGTATGTTATAGGGCATCCCAGGAGGGCTCCATATTTGTGGGTAAAATATATATCCCACAGGGGGAAAATTGAAAAAAAGCTGAAAAAAAAAATTTTTTGGGACTTAGAAAATGTTCACACATGTGTCAGACTTCCAGAGAGGGGAGCATGTCAGTGCGCGCATCCAATTTCAGTTCCAGAGCGATTCCTCCGATGAGTCCTTGATACTTAGTCGTTTTTGGCAAAATTTCTGACTTTTTTGAAAATTTCACAATTTTGTGAAAACTTCCACAAAATGAGGTTCTAGTATGTTATAGGGCATCCCAGGAGAGCTCCATATGTGTGGGTAAAATATATATCCCACAGGGGGAAAATTGAAAAAAAGCTGAAAAAAAAAATTTTTTGGGGACTTAGAAAATTTTTCAACTTGTGTCAGACTTCCAGAGAGGGGAGCATGTCAGTGCGCGCATCCGATTTCAGTTCCAGAGCGATTCCTCCGATGAGTCCTTGATACTTAGTCGTTTTTGCCAAAATTTCTGAGTTTTTGAAAATTTCACAATTTTGTGAAAACTTCCACAAAATGAGGTTCTAGTATGTTATAGGGCATCCCAGGAGAGCTCCATATGTGTGGGTAAAATATATATCCCACAGGGGGAAAATTTAAAAAAAGCTGAAAAAGAATTTTTTTGGGGACTTAGAAAATGTTCACACATGTGTCAGACTTCCAGAGAGGGGAGCATGTCAGTGCGCGCATCCAATTTCAGTTCCAGAGCGATTCCTCCAATGAGTCCTTGATACTTAGTCGTTTTTGGCAAAATTTCTGACTTTTTTGAAAATTTCATAATTTTGTGAAAACTTCCACAAAATGAGGTTCTAGTATGTTATAGGGCATCCCAGGAGGGCTCCATATGTGTGGGTAAAATATATATCCCACAGGGGGAAAATTGAAAAAAAGCTGAAAAAAAAAATTTTTTTGGGACTTAGAAAATTTTTCAACTTGTGTCAGACTTCCAGAGAGGGGAGCATGTCAGTGCGCGCATCCGATTTCAGTTCCAGAGCGATTCCTCCGATGAGTCCTTGATACTTAGTCGTTTTTGGCAAAATTTCTGACTTTTTTGAACATTTCACAATTTTGTGAAAACTTCCACAAAATGAGGTTCTAGTATGTTATAGGGCATCCCAGGAGGGCTCCATATGTGTGGGTAAAATATATATCCCACAGGGGGAAAATTGAAAAAAAGCTGAAAAAAAAATTTTTTGGGACTTAGAAAATGTTCACACATGTGTCAGACTTCCAGACAGGGGAGCTTGTCAGTGCACACATCCGATTTCAGTTCCAGAGCGATTCCTCCGATGAGTCCTTGATACTTAGCGTTTTTGGCAAAATTTCTGACTATTTTGAAAATTTCACAATTTTGTGAAAACTTCCACAAAATGAGGTTCTAGTATGTTATAGGGCATCCCAGGAGGGCTCCATATGTGTGGGTAAAATATATATCCCACACGGGGAAAATTGAAAAAAAGCTGAAAAAAAAAATTTTTTGGGGACTTAGAAAATTTTTCGACTTGTGTCAGACTTCCAGAGAGGGGAGCATGTCAGTGCGCGCATCCGATTTCAGTTCCAGAGCGATTCCTCCGATGAGTCCATGATACTTAGTCGTTTTTGGCAAAATTTCTGAGTTTTTTGAAAATTTCACAATTTTGTGAAAACTTCCACAAAATGAGGTTCTAGTATGTTATAGGGCATCCCAGGAGGGCTCCATATGTGTGGGTAAAATATATATCCCACAGGGGGAAAATTGAAAAAAAGCTGAAAAAAAAAATTTTTTTGGGACTTAGAAAATTTTTCGACTTGTGTCAGACTTCCAGAGAGGGGAGCATGTCAGTGCGCGCATCCGATTTCAGTTCCAGAGCGATTCCTCCGATGAGTCCTTGATACTTAGTCGTTTTTGGCAAAATTTCTGAGTTTTTTGAAAATTTCACAATTTTGTGAAAACTTCCACAAAATGAGGTTCTAGTATGTTATAGGGCATCCCAGGAGAGCTCCATATGTGTGGGTAAAATATATATCCCACAGGGGGAAAATTGAAAAAAAGCTGAAAAAAAATTTTTTTGGGACTTAGAAAATGTTCACACATGTGTCAGACTTCCAGAGAGGGGAGCATGTCAGTGCGCGCATCCGATTTCAGTTCCAGAGCGATTCCTCCGATGAGTCCTTGATACTTAGTCGTTTTTGGCAAAATTTCTGACTTTTTTGAACATTTCACAATTTTGTGAAAACTTCCACAAAATGAGGTTCTAGTATGTTATAGGGCATCCCAGGAGGGCTCCATATGTGTGGGTAAAATATATATCCCACAGGAGGAAAATTGAAAAAAAGCTGAAAAAAAAATTTTTTGGGGACTTAGAAAATTTTTCAACTTGTGTCAGACTTCCAGAGAGGGGAGCATGTCAGTGCGCGCATCCGATTTCAGTTCCAGAGCGATTCCTCCAATGAGTCCTTGATACTTAGTCGTTTTTGGCAAAATTTCTGAGTTTTTTGAAAATTTCACAATTTTGTGAAAACTTCCACAAAATGAGGTTCTAGTATGTTATAGGGCATCCCAGGAGAGCTCCATATGTGTGGGTAAAATATATATCCCACAGGGGGAAAATTGAAAAAAAGCTGAAAAAAAAATTTTTTGGAGGCTTAGAAAATTTTCACACGTGTCAGACTTCCAGAGAGGGGAGCATGTAAGTGCGCGCATCCGATTTCAGTTCCAGAGCGATTCCTCCGATGAGTCCTTGATACTTAGTCGTTTTTGATAAAATTTCTGAGTTTTTGAAAATTTCACAATTTTGTGAAAACTTCCACAAAATGAGGTTCTAGTATGTTATAGGGCATCCCAGGAGGGCTCCATATGTGTGGGTAAAATATATATCCCACAGGGGGAAAATTGAAAAAAAGTTGAAAAAAAAAATTTTTTGGGACTTAGAAAATTTTTCGACTTGTGTCAGACTTCCAGAGAGGGGAGCATGTCAGTGCGCGCATCCGATTTCAGTTCCAGAGTGATTCCTCCGATGAGTCCTTGATATTTAGTCGTTTTTGCCAAAATTTCTAAGTTTTTGAAAATTTCACAATTTTGTGAAAACTTCCACAAAATGAGGTTCTAGTATGTTATAGGGCATCCCAGGAGAGCTCCATATGTGTGGGTAAATTATATATCCCACAGGGGGAAAATTGAAAAAAAGCTGAAAAAAAAAATTTTTTGGGACTTAGAAAATTTTCACACATGTGTCAGACTTCCAGAGAGGGGAGCATGTCAGTGCGCGCATCCGATTTCGGTTCCAGAGCGATTCCTCCGATGAGTCCTTGATACTTAGTCGTTTTTGGCAAAATTTCTGAGTTTTTTGAAATTTTCACAATTTTGTGAAAACTTCCACAAAATGAGGTTCTAGTATGTTATAGGGCATCCCAGGAGGGCTCCATATGTGTGGGTAAAATATATATCCCACAGGGGGAAAATTGAAAAAAAGCTGAAAAAAAAAATTTTTTTGGGACTTAGAAAATTTTTCGACTTGTGTCAGACTTCCAGAGAGGGGAGCATGTCAGTGCGCGCATCCGATTTCAGTTCCAGAGCGATTCCTCCGATGAGTCCTTGATACTTAGTCGTTTTTGGCAAAATTTCTGAGTTTTTTGAAAATTTCACAATTTTGTGAAAACTTCCACAAAATGAGGTTCTAGTATGTTATAGGGCATCCCAGGAGAGCTCCATATGTGTGGGTAAAATATATACCCCACAGGGGGAAAATTGAAAAAAAGCTGAAAAAAAATTTTTTTTGGGACTTAGAAAATGTTCACACATGTGTCAGACTTCCAGAGAGGGGAGCATGTCAGTGCGCGCATCCGATTTCAGTTCCAGAGCGATTCCTCCGATGAGTCCTTGATACTTAGTCGTTTTTGGCAAAATTTCTGACTTTTTTGAAAATTTCACAATTTTGTGAAAACTTCCACAAAATGAGGTTCTAGTATGTTATAGGGCATCCCAGGAGAGCTCCATATGTGTGGGTAAAATATATATCCCACAGGGGGAAAATTGAAAAAAAGCTGAAAAAAAAAATTTTTTGGGGACTTAGAAAATTTTTCAACTTGTGTCAGACTTCCAGAGAGGGGAGCATGTCAGTGCGCGCATCTGATTTCAGTTCCAGAGCGATTCCTCCGATGAGTCCTTGATACTTAGTCGTTTTTGGCAAAATTTCTGAGTTTTTTGAAAATTTCACAATTTTGTGAAAACTTCCACAAAATGAGGTTCTAGTATGTTATAGGCATCCCAGGAGGGCTCCATATGTGTGGGTAAAATATATATCCCACAGGGGGGAAATTGTAAAAAAGCTGAAAAAAAAAATTTTTTTGGGACTTAGAAAATTTTTCAACTTGTGTCAGACTTCCAGAGAGGGGAGCATGTCAGTGCGTGCATCCGATTTCAGTTCCAGAGCGATTCCTCCGATGAGTCCTTGATACTTAGTCATTTTTGGCAAAATTTCAGAGTTTTTTGAAAATTTCACAATTTTGTGAAAACTTCCACAAAATGAGGTTCTAGTATGTTATAGGGCATCCAAGGAGGGCTCCATATGTGTGGGTAAAATATATATTCCACAGGGGGAAAATTGAAAAAAAGCTGAAAAAAAAATTTTTTTGGGACTTAGAAAATTTTTCACACATGTGTCAGACTTCCAGAGAGGGAAGCATGTCAGTGCGCGCATCCGATTTCGGTTCCAGAGCGATTCCTCCGATGAGTCCTTGATACTTAGTCGTTTTTGGCAAAATTTCTGAGTTTTTTGAAAATTTCACAATTTTGTGAAAACTTCCACAAAATGAGGTTCTAGTATGTTATAGGGCATCCCAGGAGGGCTCCATATTTGTGGGTAAAATATATATCCCACAGGGGGAAAATTGAAAAAAAGCTGAAAAAAAAAATTTTTTTGGGACTTAGAAAATGTTCACACATGTGTCAGACTTCCAGAGAGGGGAGCATGTCAGTGCGCGCATCCAATTTCAGTTCCAGAGCGATTCCTCCGATGAGTCCTTGATACTTAGTCATTTTTGGCAAAATTTCTGAGTTTTTTGAAAATTTCACAATTTTGTGAAAACTTCCACAAAATGAGGTTCTAGTATGTAATAGGGCATCCAAGGAGGGCTCCATATGTGTGGGTAAAATATATATTCCACAGGGGGAAAATTGAAAAAAAGCTGAAAAAAAAATTTTTTTGGGACTTAGAAAATTTTTCGACTTGTGTCAGACTTCCAGAGAGGGGAGCATGTCAGTGCGTGCATCCGATTTCAGTTCCAGAGCGATTCCTCCGATGAGTCCTTGATACTTAGTCATTTTTGGCAAAATTTCAGAGTTTTTTGAAAATTTCACAATTTTGTGAAAACTTCCACAAAATGAGGTTCTAGTATGTTATAGGGCATCCAAGGAGGGCTCCATATGTGTGGGTAAAATATATATTCCACAGGGGGAAAATTGAAAAAAAGCTGAAAAAAAAATTTTTTTGGGACTTAGAAAATTTTTCACACATGTGTCAGACTTCCAGAGAGGGAAGCATGTCAGTGCGCGCATCCGATTTCGGTTCCAGAGCGATTCCTCCGATGAGTCCTTGATACTTAGTCGTTTTTGGCAAAATTTCTGAGTTTTTTGAAAATTTCACAATTTTGTGAAAACTTCCACAAAATGAGGTTCTAGTATGTTATAGGGCATCCCAGGAGGGCTCCATATTTGTGGGTAAAATATATATCCCACAGGGGGAAAATTGAAAAAAAGCTGAAAAAAAAAATTTTTTTGGGACTTAGAAAATGTTCACACATGTGTCAGACTTCCAGAGAGGGGAGCATGTCAGTGCGCGCATCCAATTTCAGTTCCAGAGCGATTCCTCCGATGAGTCCTTGATACTTAGTCATTTTTGGCAAAATTTCTGAGTTTTTTGAAAATTTCACAATTTTGTGAAAACTTCCACAAAATGAGGTTCTAGTATGTTATAGGGCATCCAAGGAGGGCTCCATATGTGTGGGTAAAATATATATTCCACAGGGGGAAAATTGAAAAAAAGCTGAAAAAAAAATTTTTTTGGGACTTAGAAAATTTTTCACACATGTGTCAGACTTCCAGAGAGGGGAGGATGTCAGTGCGCGCATCCGATTTCGGTTCCAGAGCGATTCCTCCGATGAGTCCTTGATACTTAGTCGTTTTTGGCAAAATTTCTGAGTTTTTTGAAAATTTCACAATTTTGTGAAAACTTCCACAAAATGAGGTTCTAGTATGTTATAGGGCATCCCAGGAGGGCTCCATATTTGTGGGTAAAATATATATCCCACAGGGGGAAAATTGAAAAAAAGCTGAAAAAAAAAATTTTTTTGGGACTTAGAAAATGTTCACACATGTGTCAGACTTCCAGAGAGGGGAGCATGTCAGTGCGCGCATCCAATTTCAGTTCCAGAGCGATTCCTCCGATGAGTCCTTGATACTTAGTCGTTTTTGGCAAAATTTCTGACTTTTTTGAAAATTTCACAATTTTGTGAAAACTTCCACAAAATGAGGTTCTAGTATGTTATAGGGCATCCCAGGAGGGCTCCATATGTGTGGGTAAAATATATATCCCACAGGGGGAAAATTGAAAAAAAGCTGACAAAAAAAATTTTTTTGGGACTTAGAAAATTTTTCAACTTGTGTCAGACTTCCAGAGAGGGGAGCATGTCAGTGCGCGCATCCGATTTCAGTTCCAGAGCGATTCCTCCGATGCGTCCTTGATACTTAGTCGTTTTTGGCAAAATTTCTGACTTTTTTGAAAATTTCACAATTTTGTGAAAACTTCCACAAAATGAGGTTCTAGTATGTTATAGGCATCCCAGGAGGGCTCCATATGTGTGGGTAAAATATATATCCCACAGGGGGAAAATTGAAAAAAAGCTGAAAAAAAAAATTTTTTTGGGACTTAGAAAATTTTTCAACTTGTGTCAGACTTCCAGAGAGGGGAGCATGTCAGTGCGTGCATCCGATTTCAGTTCCAGAGCGATTCCTCCGATGAGTCCTTGATACTTAGTCGTTTTTGGCAAAATTTCTGAGTTTTTTGAAAATTTCACAATTTTGTGAAAACTTCCACAAAATGAGGTTCTAGTATGTTATAGGGCATCCCAGGAGGGCTCCATATTTGTGGGTAAAATATATATCCCACAGGGGGAAAATTGAAAAAAAGCTGAAAAAAAAAATTTTTTGGGACTTAGAAAATGTTCACACATGTGTCAGACTTCCAGAGAGGGGAGCATGTCAGTGCGCGCATCCAATTTCAGTTCCAGAGCGATTCCTCCGATGAGTCCTTGATACTTAGTCGTTTTTGGCAAAATTTCTGACTTTTTTGAAAATTTCACAATTTTGTGAAAACTTCCACAAAATGAGGTTCTAGTATGTTATAGGGCATCCCAGGAGAGCTCCATATGTGTGGGTAAAATATATATCCCACAGGGGGAAAATTGAAAAAAAGCTGAAAAAAAAAATTTTTTTGGGACTTAGAAAATTTTTCAACTTGTGTCAGACTTCCAGAGAGGGGAGCATGTCAGTGCGCGCATCCGATTTCAGTTCCAGAGCGATTCCTCCGATGAGTCCTTGATACTTAGTCGTTTTTGCCAAAATTTCTGAGTTTTTGAAAATTTCACAATTTTGTGAAAACTTCCACAAAATGAGGTTCTAGTATGTTATAGGGCATCCCAGGAGAGCTCCATATGTGTGGGTAAAATATATATCCCACAGGGGGAAAATTTAAAAAAAGCTGAAAAAGAATTTTTTTGGGGACTTAGAAAATGTTCACACATGTGTCAGACTTCCAGAGAGGGGAGCATGTCAGTGCGCGCATCCAATTTCAGTTCCAGAGCGATTCCTCCAATGAGTCCTTGATACTTAGTCGTTTTTGGCAAAATTTCTGACTTTTTTGAAAATTTCATAATTTTGTGAAAACTTCCACAAAATGAGGTTCTAGTATGTTATAGGGCATCCCAGGAGGGCTCCATATGTGTGGGTAAAATATATATCCCACAGGGGGAAAATTGAAAAAAAGCTGAAAAAAAAAATTTTTTTGGGACTTAGAAAATTTTTCAACTTGTGTCAGACTTCCAGAGAGGGGAGCATGTCAGTGCGCGCATCCGATTTCAGTTCCAGAGCGATTCCTCCGATGAGTCCTTGATACTTAGTCGTTTTTGGCAAAATTTCTGACTTTTTTGAACATTTCACAATTTTGTGAAAACTTCCACAAAATGAGGTTCTAGTATGTTATAGGGCATCCCAGGAGGGCTCCATATGTGTGGGTAAAATATATATCCCACAGGGGGAAAATTGAAAAAAAGCTGAAAAAAAAATTTTTTGGGACTTAGAAAATTTTTCAACTTGTGTCAGACTTCCAGAGAGGGGAGCATGTCAGTGCGCGCATCTGATTTCAGTTCCAGAGCGATTCCTCCGATGAGTCCTTGATACTTAGTCGTTTTTGGCAAAATTTCTGACTTTTTTGAAAATTTCACAATTTTGTGAAAACTTCCACAAAATGAGGTTCTAGTATGTTATAGGGCATCCCAGGAGGGTTCCATATGTGTGGGTAAAATATATATCCCACAGGGGGAAAATTGAAAAAAAGCTGAAAAAAAAAATTTTTTTCGGACTTAGAAAATTTTTCAACTTGTGTCAGACTTCCAGAGAGGGGAGCATGTCAGTGCGCGCATCCGATTTCAGTTCCAGAGCGATTCCTCCGATGAGTCCTTGATACTTAGTCGTTTTTGGCAAAATTTCTGAGTTTTTTGAAAATTTCACAATTTTGTGAAAACTTCCACAAAATGAGGTTCTAGTATGTTATAGGGCATCCCAGGAGGGCTCCATATTTGTGGGTAAAATATATATCCCACAGGGGGAAAATTGAAAAAAAGCTGAAAAAAAAATTTTTTTGGGGACTTAGAAAATGTTCACACATGTGTCAGACTTCCAGAGAGGGGAGCATGTCAGTGCGCGCATCCAATTTCAGTTCCAGAGCGATTCCTCCGATGAGTCCTTGATACTTAGTCGTTTTTGGCAAAATTTCTGACTTTTTTGAAAATTTCACAATTTTGTGAAAACTTCCACAAAATGAGGTTCTAGTATGTTATAGGGCATCCCAGGAGGGCTCCATATGTGTGGGTAAAATATATATCCCACAGGGGGAAAATTGAAAAAAAGCTGAAAAAAAAAATTTTTTTGGGACTTAGAAAATTTTTCAACTTGTGTCAGACTTCCAGAGAGGGGAGCATGTCAGTGCGCGCATCCGATTTCAGTTCCAGAGCGATTCCTCCGATGCGTCCTTGATACTTAGTCGTTTTTGGCAAAATTTCTGACTTTTTTGAAAATTTCACAATTTTGTGAAAACTTCCACAAAATGAGGTTCTAGTATGTTATAGGCATCCCAGGAGGGCTCCATATGTGTGGGTAAAATATATATCCCACAGGGGGAAAATTGAAAAAAAGTTGAAAAAAAAAATTTTTTGGGACTTAGAAAATTTTTCGACTTGTGTCAGACTTCCAGAGAGGGGAGCATGTCAGTGAACGCATCCGATTTCAGTTCCAGAGCGATTCCTCCGATGAGTCCTTGATACTTAGTCGTTTTTGGCAAAATTTCTGAGTTTTTTGAAAATTTCACAATTTTGTGAAAACTTCCACAAAATGAGGTTCTACTATGTTATAGGGCATCCCAGGAGGGCTCCATATGTGTGGGTAAAATGTATATCCCACAGGGGGAAAATTGAAAAAAAGCTGAAAAAAAAAGTTTTTTGGGGACTTAGAAAATTTTTCGACTTGTGTCAGACTTCCAGAGAGGGGAGCATGTCAGTGCGCGCATCCGATTTCAGTTCCAGAGCGATTCCTCCGATGAGTCCTTGACACTTAGTCGTTTTTGGCAAAATTTCTGAGTTTTTTGAAAATTTCACAATTTTGTGAAAACTTCCACAAAATGAGGTTCTAGTATGTTATAGGGCATCCCAGGAGAGCTCCATATGTGTGGGTAAAATATATATCCCACAGGGGGAAAATTTAAAAAAAGCTGAAAAAGAATTTTTTTGGGGACTTAGAAAATGTTCACACATGTGTCAGACTTCCAGAGAGGGGAGCATGTCAGTGCGCGCATCCAATTTCAGTTCCAGAGCGATTCCTCCAATGAGTCCTTGATACTTAGTCGTTTTTGGCAAAATTTCTGACTTTTTTGAAAATTTCATAATTTTGTGAAAACTTCCACAAAATGAGGTTCTAGTATGTTATAGGGCATCCCAGGAGGGCTCCATATGTGTGGGTAAAATATATATCCCACAGGGGGAAAATTGAAAAAAAGCTGAAAAAAAAAATTTTTTTGGGACTTAGAAAATTTTTCAACTTGTGTCAGACTTCCAGAGAGGGGAGCATGTCAGTGCGCGCATCCGATTTCAGTTCCAGAGCGATTCCTCCGGTGAGTCCTTGATACTTAGTCATTTTTGGCAAAATTTCTGACTTTTTTGAACATTTCACAATTTTGTGAAAACTTCCACAAAATGAGGTTCTAGTATGTTATAGGGCATCCCAGGAGGGCTCCATATGTGTGGGTAAAATATATATCCCACAGGGGGAAAATTGAAAAAAAGCTGAAAAAAAAATTTTTGGGGGACTTAGAAAATTTTTCAACTTGTGTCAGACTTCCAGAGAGGGGAGCATGTCAGTGCGCGCATCTGATTTCAGTTCCAGAGCGATTCCTCCGATGAGTCCTTGATACTTAGTCGTTTTTGGCAAAATTTCTGACTTTTTTGAAAATTTCACAATTTTTTGAAAACTTCCACAAAATGAGGTTCTAGTATGTTATAGGGCATCCCAGGAGAGCTCCATATGTGTGGGTAAAATATATATCCCACAGGGGGGAAATTTAAAAAAAGCTGAAAAAGAATTTTTTTGGGGACTTAGAAAATGTTCACACATGTGTCAGACTTCCAGAGAGGGGAGCATGTCAGTGCGCGCATCCAATTTCAGTTCCAGAGCGATTCCTCCAATGAGTCCTTGATACTTAGTCGTTTTTGGCAAAATTTCTGACTTTTTTGAAAATTTCATAATTTTGTGAAAACTTCCACAAAATGAGGTTCTAGTATGTTATAGGGCATCCCAGGAGGGCTCCATATGTGTGGGTAAAATATATATCCCACAGGGGGAAAATTGAAAAAAAGCTGAAAAAAAAAATTTTTTTGGGACTTAGAAAATTTTTCAACTTGTGTCAGACTTCCAGAGAGGGGAGCATGTCAGTGCGCGCATCCGATTTCAGTTCCAGAGCGATTCCTCCGATGAGTCCTTGATACTTAGTCGTTTTTGGCAAAATTTCTGACTTTTTTGAACATTTCACAATTTTGTGAAAACTTCCACAAAATGAGGTTCTAGTATGTTATAGGGCATCCCAGGAGGGCTCCATATGTGTGGGTAAAATATATATCCCACAGGGGGAAAATTGAAAAAAAGCTGAAAAAAAAAATTTTTTTGGGACTTAGAAAATTTTTCAACTTGTGTCAGACTTCCAGAGAGGGGAGCATGTCAGTGCGCGCATCCGATTTCAGTTCCAGAGCGATTCCTCCGATGAGTCCTTGATACTTAGTCGTTTTTGGCAAAATTTCTGAGTTTTTTGAAAATTTCACAATTTTGTGAAAACTTCCACAAAATGAGGTTCTAGTATGTTATAGGGCATCCCAGGAGGGCTCCATATTTGTGGGTAAAATATATATCCCACAGGGGGAAAATTGAAAAAAAGTTAAAAAAAAAAATTTTTTTGGGACTTAGAAAATGTTCACACATGTGTCAGACTTCCAGAGAGGGGAGCATGTCAGTGCGCGCATCCGATTTCAGTTCCAGAGCGATTCCTCCGATGCGTCCTTGATACTTAGTCGTTTTTGGCAAAATTTCTGACTTTTTTGAAAATTTCACAATTTTGTGAAAACTTCCACAAAATGAGGTTCTAGTATGTTATAGGCATCCCAGGAGGGCTCCATATGTGTGGGTAAAATATATATCCCACAGGGGGAAAATTGAAAAAAAGCTGAAAAAAAAAATTTTTTTGGGACTTAGAAAATTTTTCAACTTGTGTCAGACTTCCAGAGAGGGGAGCATGTCAGTGCGTGCATCCGATTTCAGTTCCAGAGCGATTCCTCCGATGAGTCCTTGATACTTAGTCGTTTTTGCCAAAATTTCTGAGTTTTTGAAAATTTCACAATTTTGTGAAAACTTCCACAAAATGAGGTTCTAGTATGTTATAGGGCATCCCAGGAGGGCTCCATATGTGTGGGTAAAATATATATCCCACAGGGGGAAAATTGAAAAAAAGTTGAAAAAAAAAATTTTTTGGGACTTAGAAAATTTTTCGACTTGTGTCAGACTTCCAGAGAGGGGAGCATGTCAGTGAACGCATCCGATTTCAGTTCCAGAGCGATTCCTCCGATGAGTCCTTGATACTTAGTCGTTTTTGGCAAAATTTCTGAGTTTTTTGAAAATTTCACAATTTTGTGAAAACTTCCACAAAATGAGGTTCTACTATGTTATAGGGCATCCCAGGAAGGCTCCATATGTGTGGGTAAAATGTATATCCCACAGGGGGAAAATTGAAAAAAAGCTGAAAAAAAAAATTTTTTGGGGACTTAGAAAATTTTTCGACTTGTGTCAGACTTCCAGAGAGGGGAGCATGTCAGTGCGCGCATCCGATTTCAGTTCCAGAGCGATTCCTCCGATGAGTCCTTGACACTTAGTCGTTTTTGGCAAAATTTCTGAGTTTTTTGAAAATTTCACAATTTTGTGAAAACTTCCACAAAATGAGGTTCTAGTATGTTATAGGGCATCCCAGGAGAGCTCCATATGTGTGGGTAAAATATATATCCCACAGGGGGAAAATTTAAAAAAAGCTGAAAAAGAATTTTTTTGGGGACTTAGAAAACGTTCACACATGTGTCAGACTTCCAGAGAGGGGAGCATGTCAGTGCGCGCATCCAATTTCAGTTCCAGAGCGATTCCTCCGATGAGTCCTTGATACTAAGTCGTTTTTGGCAAAATTTCTGAGTTTTTTGAACATTTCACAATTTTGTGAAAACTTCCACAAAATGAGGTTCTAGTATGTTATAGGGCATCCCAGGAGGGCTCCATATGTGTGGGTAAAATATATATCCCACAGGGGGAAAATTGAAAAAAAGCTGAAAAAAAAAATTTTTTTGGGACTTAGAAAATTTTTCAACTTGTGTCAGACTTCCAGAGAGGGGAGCATGTCAGTGCGCGCATCCGATTTCAGTTCCAGAGCGATTCCTCCGATGAGTCCTTGATACTTAGTCGTTTTTGGCAAAATTTCTGAGTTTTTTGAAAATTTCACAATTTTGTGAAAACTTCCACAAAATGAGGTTCTAGTATGTTATAGGGCATCCCAGGAGGGCTCCATATTTGTGGGTAAAATATATATCCCACAGGGGGAAAATTGAAAAAAAGTTAAAAAAAAAAATTTTTTTGGGACTTAGAAAATGTTCACACATGTGTCAGACTTCCAGAGAGGGGAGCATGTCAGTGCGCGCATCCGATTTCAGTTCCAGAGCGATTCCTCCGATGCGTCCTTGATACTTAGTCGTTTTTGGCAAAATTTCTGACTTTTTTGAAAATTTCACAATTTTGTGAAAACTTCCACAAAATGAGGTTCTAGTATGTTATAGGCATCCCAGGAGGGCTCCATATGTGTGGGTAAAATATATATCCCACAGGGGGAAAATTGAAAAAAAGCTGAAAAAAAAAATTTTTTTGGGACTTAGAAAATTTTTCAACTTGTGTCAGACTTCCAGAGAGGGGAGCATGTCAGTGCGTGCATCCGATTTCAGTTCCAGAGCGATTCCTCCGATGAGTCCTTGATACTTAGTCGTTTTTGCCAAAATTTCTGAGTTTTTGAAAATTTCACAATTTTGTGAAAACTTCCACAAAATGAGGTTCTAGTATGTTATAGGGCATCCCAGGAGGGCTCCATATGTGTGGGTAAAATATATATCCCACAGGGGGAAAATTGAAAAAAAGTTGAAAAAAAAAATTTTTTGGGACTTAGAAAATTTTTCGACTTGTGTCAGACTTCCAGAGAGGGGAGCATGTCAGTGAACGCATCCGATTTCAGTTCCAGAGCGATTCCTCCGATGAGTCCTTGATACTTAGTCGTTTTTGGCAAAATTTCTGAGTTTTTTGAAAATTTCACAATTTTGTGAAAACTTCCACAAAATGAGGTTCTACTATGTTATAGGGCATCCCAGGAAGGCTCCATATGTGTGGGTAAAATGTATATCCCACAGGGGGAAAATTGAAAAAAAGCTGAAAAAAAAAATTTTTTGGGGACTTAGAAAATTTTTCGACTTGTGTCAGACTTCCAGAGAGGGGAGCATGTCAGTGCGCGCATCCGATTTCAGTTCCAGAGCGATTCCTCCGATGAGTCCTTGACACTTAGTCGTTTTTGGCAAAATTTCTGAGTTTTTTGAAAATTTCACAATTTTGTGAAAACTTCCACAAAATGAGGTTCTAGTATGTTATAGGGCATCCCAGGAGAGCTCCATATGTGTGGGTAAAATATATATCCCACAGGGGGAAAATTTAAAAAAAGCTGAAAAAGAATTTTTTTGGGGACTTAGAAAACGTTCACACATGTGTCAGACTTCCAGAGAGGGGAGCATGTCAGTGCGCGCATCCAATTTCAGTTCCAGAGCGATTCCTCCGATGAGTCCTTGATACTAAGTCGTTTTTGGCAAAATTTCTGAGTTTTTTGAAAATTTCACAATTTTGTGAAAACTTCCACAAAATGAGGTTCTAGTATGTTATAGGGCATCCCAGGAGGGCTCCATATGTGTGGGTAAAATATATATCCCACAGGGGGAAAATTGAAAAAAAGTTGAAAAAAAAAATTTTTTGGGACTTAGAAAATTTTTCGACTTGTGTCAGACTTCCAGAGAGGGGAGCATGTCAGTGTGCGCATCCGATTTCAGTTCCAGAGCGATTCCTCCGATGAGTCCTTGATACTTAGTCGTTTTTGGCAAAATTTCTGAGTTTTTTGAAAATTTCACAATTTTGTGAAAACTTCCACAAAATGAGGTTCTAGTATGTTATAGGGCATCCCAGGAGGGCTCCATATGTGTGGGTAAAATATATATCCCACAGGGGGAAAATTGAAAAAAAGCTGAAAAAAAAAATTTTTTTGGGACTTAGAAAATTTTTCGACTTGTGTCAGACTTCCAGAGAGGGGAGCATGTTAGTGCGCGCATCCGATTTCAGTTCCAGAGCGATTCCTCCGATGAGTCCTTGACACTTAGTCGTTTTTGGCAAAATTTCTGAGTTTTTTGAAAATTTCACAATTTTGTGAAAACTTCCACAAAATGAGGTTCTAGTATGTTATAGGGCATCCCAGGAGAGCTCCATATGTGTGGGTAAAATATATATCCCACAGGGGGAAAATTTAAAAAAAGCTGAAAAAGAATTTTTTTGGGGACTTAGAAAATGTTCACACATGTGTCAGACTTCCAGAGAAGGGAGCATGTCAGTGCGCGCAACCAATTTCAGTTCCAGAGCGATTCCTCCAATGAGTCCTTGATACTTAGTCGTTTTTGGCAAAATTTCTGACTTTTTTGAAAATTTCATAATTTTGTGAAAACTTCCACAAAATGAGGTTCTAGTATGTTATAGGGCATCCCAGGAGGGCTCCATATGTGTGGGTAAAATATATATCCCACAGGGGGAAAATTGAAAAAAAGCTGAAAAAAAAAATTTTTTTGGGACTTAGAAAATTTTTCAACTTGTGTCAGACTTCCAGAGAGGGGAGCATGTCAGTGCGCGCATCCGATTTCAGTTCCAGAGCGATTCCTCCGATGAGTCCTTGATACTTAGTCGTTTTTGGCAAAATTTCTGACTTTTTTGAACATTTCACAATTTTGTGAAAACTTCCACAAAATGAGGTTCTAGTATGTTATAGGGCATCCCAGGAGGGCTCCATATGTGTGGGTAAAATGTATATCCCACAGGGGGAAAATTGAAAAAAAGCTGAAAAAAAAAATTTTTTGGGGACTTAGAAAATTTTTCGACTTGTGTCAGACTTCCAGAGAGGGGAGCATGTCAGTGCGCGCATCCGATTTCAGTTCCAGAGCGATTCCTCCGATGAGTCCTTGACACTTAGTCGTTTTTGGCAAAATTTCTGAGTTTTTTGAAAATTTCACAATTTTGTGAAAACTTCCACAAAATGAGGTTCTAGTATGTTATAGGGCATCCCAGGAGAGCTCCATATGTGTGGGTAAAATATATATCCCACAGGGGGAAAATTTAAAAAAAGCTGAAAAAGAATTTTTTTGGGGACTTAGAAAATGTTCAAACATGTGTCAGACTTCCAGAGAGGGGAGCATGTCAGTGCGCGCATCCAATTTCAGTTCCAGAGCGATTCCTCCAATGAGTCCTTGATACTTAGTCGTTTTTGCCAAAATTTCTGAGTTTTTGAAAATTTCACAATTTTGTGAAAACTTCCACAAAATGAGGTTCTAGTATGTTATAGGGCATCCCAGGAGGGCTCCATATGTGTGGGTAAAATATATATCCCACAGGGGGAAAATTGAAAAAAAGCTGAAAAAAAAAATTTTTTTGGGACTTAGAAAATTTTTCAACTTGTGTCAGACTTCCAGAGAGGGGAGCATGTCAGTGCGCGCATCCGATTTCAGTTCCAGAGCGATTCCTCCGGTGAGTCCTTGATACTTAGTCGTTTTTGGCAAAATTTCTGACTTTTTTGAACATTTCACAATTTTGTGAAAACTTCCACAAAATGAGGTTCTAGTATGTTATAGGGCATCCCAGGAGGGCTCCATATGTGTGGGTAAAATATATATCCCACAGGGGGAAAATTGAAAAAAAGCTGAAAAAAAAATTTTTTGGGGACTTAGAAAATTTTTCAACTTGTGTCAGACTTCCAGAGAGGGGAGCATGTCAGTGCGCGCATCTGATTTCAGTTCCAGAGCGATTCCTCCGATGAGTCCTTGATACTTAGTCGTTTTTGGCAAAATTTCTGACTTTTTTGAAAATTTCACAATTTTTTGAAAACTTCCACAAAATGAGGTTCTAGTATGTTATAGGGCATCCCAGGAGGGTTCCATATGTGTGGGTAAAATATATATCCCACAGGGGGAAAATTGAAAAAAAGCTGAAAAAAAAATTTTTTTGGGGACTTAGAAAATTTTTCAACTTGTGTCAGACTTCCAGAGAGGGGAGCATGTCAGTGCGCGCATCCGATTTCAGTTCCAGAGCGATTCCTCCGATGAGTCCTTGATACTTAGTCGTTTTTGGCAAAATTTCTGAGTTTTTTGAAAATTTCACAATTTTGTGAAAACTTCCACAAAATGAGGTTCTAGTATGTTATAGGGCATCCCAGGAGGGCTCCATATGTGTGGGTAAAATATATATCCCACAGGGGGAAAATTGAAAAAAAGCTGAAAAAAAAAATTTTTTTGGGACTTAGAAAATTTTTCAACTTGTGTCAGACTTCCAGAGAGGGGAGCATGTCAGTGCGCGCATCCGATTTCAGTTCCAGAGCGATTCCTCCGATGAGTCCTTGATACTTAGTCGTTTTTGGCAAAATTTCTGACTTTTTTGAACATTTCACAATTTTGTGAAAACTTCCACAAAATGAGGTTCTAGTATGTTATAGGGCATCCCAGGAGGGCTCCATATGTGTGGGTAAAATATATATCCCACAGGGGGAAAATTGAAAAAAAGCTGAAAAAAAAATTTTTTGGGGACTTAGAAAATTTTTCAACTTGTGTCAGACTTCCAGAGAGGGGAGCATGTCAGTGCGCGCATCCGATTTCAGTTCCAGAGCGATTCCTCCGATGAGTCCTTGATACTTAGTCGTTTTTGGCAAAATTTCTGAGTTTTTTGAAAATTTCACAATTTTGTGAAAACTTCCACAAAATGAGGTTCTAGTATGTTATAGGGCATCCCAGGAGGGCTCCATATGTGTGGGTAAAATATATATCCCACAGGGGGAAAATTGAAAAAAAGCTGAAAAAAAAAATTTTTTTGGGACTTAGAAAATTTTTCAACTTGTGTCAGACTTCCAGAGAGGGGAGCATGTCAGTGCGCGCATCCGATTTCAGTTCCAGAGCGATTCCTCCGATGAGTCCTTGATACTTAGTCGTTTTTGGCAAAATTTCTGACTTTTTTGAACATTTCACAATTTTGTGAAAACTTCCACAAAATGAGGTTCTAGTATGTTATAGGGCATCCCAGGAGGGCTCCATATGTGTGGGTAAAATATATATCCCACAGGGGGAAAATTGAAAAAAAGCTGAAAAAAAAATTTTTTGGGGACTTAGAAAATTTTTCAACTTGTGTCAGACTTCCAGAGAGGGGAGCATGTCAGTGCGCGCATCTGATTTCAGTTCCAGAGCGATTCCTCCGATGAGTCCTTGATACTTAGTCGTTTTTGGCAAAATTTCTGACTTTTTTGAAAATTTCACAATTTTTTGAAAACTTCCACAAAATGAGGTTCTAGTATGTTATAGGGCATCCCAGGAGGGTTCCATATGTGTGGGTAAAATATATATCCCACAGGGGGAAAATTGAAAAAAAGCTGAAAAAAAAATTTTTTTGGGGACTTAGAAAATTTTTCAACTTGTGTCAGACTTCCAGAGAGGGGAGCATGTCAGTGCGCGCATCCGATTTCAGTTCCAGAGCGATTCCTCCGATGAGTCCTTGATACTTAGTCGTTTTTGGCAAAATTTCTGAGTTTTTTGAAAATTTCACAATTTTGTGAAAACTTCCACAAAATGAGGTTCTAGTATGTTATAGGGCATCCCAGGAGGGCTCCATATGTGTGGGTAAAATATATATCCCACAGGGGGAAAATTGAAAAAAAGCTGAAAAAAAAAATTTTTTTGGGACTTAGAAAATTTTTCAACTTGTGTCAGACTTCCAGAGAGGGGAGCATGTCAGTGCGCGCATCCGATTTCAGTTCCAGAGCGATTCCTCCGATGAGTCCTTGATACTTAGTCGTTTTTGGCAAAATTTCTGACTTTTTTGAACATTTCACAATTTTGTGAAAACTTCCACAAAATGAGGTTCTAGTATGTTATAGGGCATCCCAGGAGGGCTCCATATGTGTGGGTAAAATATATATCCCACAGGGGGAAAATTGAAAAAAAGCTGAAAAAAAAAATTTTTTTGGGACTTAGAAAATTTTTCAACTTGTGTCAGACTTCCAGAGAGGGGAGCATGTCAGTGCGCGCATCCGATTTCAGTTCCAGAGCGATTCCTCCGATGAGTCCTTGATACTTAGTCGTTTTTGGCAAAATTTCTGACTTTTTTGAAAATTTCACAATTTTGTGAAAACTTCCACAAAATGAGGTTCTAGTATGTTATAGGGCATCCCAGGAGAGCTCCATATGTGTGGGTAAAATATATATCCCACAGGGGGAAAATTGAAAAAAAGCTGAAAAAAAAAATTTTTTTGGGACTTAGAAAATTTTTCAACTTGTGTCAGACTTCCAGAGAGGGGAGCATGTCAGTGCGCGCATCCGATTTCAGTTCCAGAGCGATTCCTCCGATGAGTCCTTGATACTAAGTCGTTTTTGGCAAAATTTCTGAGTTTTTTGAAAATTTCACAATTTTGTGAAAACTTCCACAAAATGAGGTTCTAGTATGTTATAGGGCATCCCAGGAGGGCTCCATATGTGTGGGTAAAATATATATCCCACAGGGGGAAAATTGAAAAAAAGTTGAAAAAAAAAATTTTTTGGGACTTAGAAAATTTTTCGACTTCTGTCAGACTTCCAGAGAGGGGAGCATGTCAGTGTGCGCATCCGATTTCAGTTCCAGAGCGATTCCTCCGATGAGTCCTTGATACTTAGTCGTTTTTGGCAAAATTTCTGAGTTTTTTGAAAATTTCACAATTTTGTGAAAACTTCCACAAAATGAGGTTCTAGTATGTTATAGGGCATCCCAGGAGGGCTCCATATGTGTGGGTAAAATATATATCCCACAGGGGGAAAATTGAAAAAAAGCTGAAAAAAAAAATTTTTTTGGGACTTAGAAAATTTTTCGACTTGTGTCAGACTTCCAGAGAGGGGAGCATGTTAGTGCGCGCATCCGATTTCAGTTCCAGAGCGATTCCTCCGATGAGTCCTTGACACTTAGTCGTTTTTGGCAAAATTTCTGAGTTTTTTGAAAATTTCACAATTTTGTGAAAACTTCCACAAAATGAGGTTCTAGTATGTTATAGGGCATCCCAGGAGAGCTCCATATGTGTGGGTAAAATATATATCCCACAGGGGGAAAATTTAAAAAAAGCTGAAAAAGAATTTTTTTGGGGACTTAGAAAATGTTCACACATGTGTCAGACTTCCAGAGAGGGGAGCATGTCAGTGCGCGCAACCAATTTCAGTTCCAGAGCGATTCCTCCAATGAGTCCTTGATACTTAGTCGTTTTTGGCAAAATTTCTGACTTTTTTGAAAATTTCATAATTTTGTGAAAACTTCCACAAAATGAGGTTCTAGTATGTTATAGGGCATCCCAGGAGGGCTCCATATGTGTGGGTAAAATATATATCCCACAGGGGGAAAATTGAAAAAAAGCTGAAAAAAAAAATTTTTTTGGGACTTAGAAAATTTTTCAACTTGTGTCAGACTTCCAGAGAGGGGAGCATGTCAGTGCGCGCATCCGATTTCAGTTCCAGAGCGATTCCTCCGATGAGTCCTTGATACTTAGTCGTTTTTGGCAAAATTTCTGACTTTTTTGAACATTTCACAATTTTGTGAAAACTTCCACAAAATGAGGTTCTAGTATGTTATAGGGCATCCCAGGAGGGCTCCATATGTGTGGGTAAAATATATATCCCACAGGGGGAAAATTGAAAAAAAGCTGAAAAAAAAATTTTTTGGGGACTTAGAAAATTTTTCAACTTGTGTCAGACTTCCAGAGAGGGGAGCATGTCAGTGCGCGCATCTGATTTCAGTTCCAGAGCGATTCCTCCGATGAGTCCTTGATACTTAGTCGTTTTTGGCAAAATTTCTGACTTTTTTGAAAATTTCACAATTTTGTGAAAACTTCCACAAAATGAGGTTCTAGTATGTTATAGGGCATCCCAGGAGGGTTCCATATGTGTGGTAAAATATATATCCCACAGGGGGAAAATTGAAAAAAAGCTGAAAAAAAAAATTTTTTTGGGACTTAGAAAATTTTTCAACTTGTGTCAGACTTCCAGAGAGGGGAGCATGTCAGTGCGCGCATCCGATTTCAGTTCCAGAGCGATTCCTCCGATGAGTCCTTGATACTTAGTCGTTTTTGGCAAAATTTCTGAGTTTTTTGAAAATTTCACAATTTTGTGAAAACTTCCACAAAATGAGGTTCTAGTATGTTATAGGGCATCCCAGGAGGGCTCCATATGTGTGGGTAAAATATATATCCCACAGGGGGAAAATTGAAAAAAAGCTGAAAAAAAAAATTTTTTTGGGACTTAGAAAATTTTTCAACTTGTGTCAGACTTCCAGAGAGGGGAGCATGTCAGTGCGCGCATCCGATTTCAGTTCCAGAGCGATTCCTCCGATGAGTCCTTGATACTTAGTCGTTTTTGGCAAAATTTCTGACTTTTTTGAACATTTCACAATTTTGTGAAAACTTCCACAAAATGAGGTTCTAGTATGTTATAGGGCATCCCAGGAGGGCTCCATATGTGTGGGTAAAATATATATCCCACAGGGGGAAAATTGAAAAAAAGCTGAAAAAAAAATTTTTTGGGGACTTAGAAAATTTTTCAACTTGTGTCAGACTTCCAGAGAGGGGAGCATGTCAGTGCGCGCATCCGATTTCAGTTCCAGAGCGATTCCTCCAATGAGTCCTTGATACTTAGTCGTTTTTGGCAAAATTTCTGAGTTTTTTGAAAATTTCACAATTTTGTGAAAACTTCCACAAAATGAGGTTCTAGTATGTTATAGGGCATCCCAGGAGGGCTCCATATGTGTGGGTAAAATATATATCCCACAGGGGGAAAATTGAAAAAAAGCTGAAAAAAAAAATTTTTTTGGGACTTAGAAAATTTTTCAACTTGTGTCAGACTTCCAGAGAGGGGAGCATGTCAGTGCGCGCATCCGATTTCAGTTCCAGAGCGATTCCTCCGATGAGTCCTTGATACTTAGTCGTTTTTGGCAAAATTTCTGACTTTTTTGAACATTTCACAATTTTGTGAAAACTTCCACAAAATGAGGTTCTAGTATGTTATAGGGCATCCCAGGAGGGCTCCATATGTGTGGGTAAAATATATATCCCACAGGGGGAAAATTGAAAAAAAGCTGAAAAAAAAAATTTTTTTGGGACTTAGAAAATTTTTCAACTTGTGTCAGACTTCCAGAGAGGGGAGCATGTCAGTGCGCGCATCCGATTTCAGTTCCAGAGCGATTCCTCCGATGAGTCCTTGATACTTAGTCGTTTTTGGCAAAATTTCTGACTTTTTTGAAAATTTCACAATTTTGTGAAAACTTCCACAAAATGAGGTTCTAGTATGTTATAGGGCATCCCAGGAGAGCTCCATATGTGTGGGTAAAATATATATCCCACAGGGGGAAAATTGAAAAAAAGCTGAAAAAAAAAATTTTTTTTGGACTTAGAAAATTTTTCAACTTGTGTCAGACTTCCAGAGAGGGGAGCATGTCAGTGCGCGCATCCGATTTCAGTTCCAGAGCGATTCCTCCGATGAGTCCTTGATACTTAGTCGTTTTTGCCAAAATTTCTGAGTTTTTGAAAATTTCACAATTTTGTGAAAACTTCCACAAAATGAGGTTCTAGTATGTTATAGGGCATCCCAGGAGGGCTCCATATGTGTGGGTAAAATATATATCCCACAGGGGGAAAATTGAAAAAAAGTTGAAAAAAAAAATTTTTTGGGACTTAGAAAATTTTTCGACTTGTGTCAGACTTCCAGAGAGGGGAGCATGTCAGTGCGCGCATCCGATTTCAGTTCCAGAGCGATTCCTCCGATGAGTCCTTGATACTTAGTCGTTTTTGGCAAAATTTCTGAGTTTTTTGAAATTTTCACAATTTTGTGAAAACTTCCACAAAATGAGGTTCTAGTATGTTATAGGGCATCCCAGGAGGGCTCCATATGTGTGGGTAAAATATATATTCCACAGGGGGAAAATTGAAAAAAAGCTGAAAAAAAAATTTTTTTTGGGACTTAGAAAATTTTTCGACTTGTGTCAGACTTCCAGAGAGGGGAGCATGTCAGTGCACGCATCCGATTTCAGTTCCAGAGCGATTCCTCCGATGAGTCCTTGATACTTAGTCGTTTTTGGCAAAATTTCTGAGTTTTTTGAAAATTTCACAATTTTGTGAAAACTTCCACAAAATGAGGTTCTAGTATGTTATAGGGCATCCCAGGAGAGCTCCATATGTGTGGGTAAAATATATATCCCACAGGGGGAAAATTGAAAAAAAGCTGAAAAAAAATTTTTTTTGGGACTTAGAAAATGTTCACACATGTGTCAGACTTCCAGAGAGGGGAGCATGTCAGTGCGCGCATCCGATTTCGGTTCCAGAGCGATTCCTCCGATGAGTCCTTGATACTTAGTCGTTTTTGGCAAATTTTCTGACTTTTTTGAAAATTTCACAATTTTGTGAAAACTTCCACAAAATGAGGTTCTAGTATGTTATAGGGCATCCCAGGAGAGCTCCATATGTGTGGGTAAAATATATATCCCACAGGGGGAAAATTGAAAAAAAGCTGAAAAAAAAAATTTTTTGGGGACTTAGAAAATTTTTCAACTTGTGTCAGACTTCCAGAGAGGGGAGCATGTCAGTGCGCGCATCTGATTTCAGTTCCAGAGCGATTCCTCCGATGAGTCCTTGATACTTAGTCGTTTTTGGCAAAATTTCTGAGTTTTTTGAAAATTTCACAATTTTGTGAAAACTTCCACAAAATGAGGTTCTAGTATGTTATAGGGCATCCCAGGAGGGCTCCATATGTGTGGGTAAAATATATATCCCACAGGGGGAAAATTGAAAAAAAGCTGAAAAAAAAAATTTTTTTGGGGACTTAGAAAATTTTTCAACTTGTGTCAGACTTCCAGAGAGGGGAGCATGTCAGTGCGCGCATCCGATTTCAGTTCCAGAGCGATTCCTCCGATGCGTCCTTGATACTTAGTCGTTTTTGGCAAAATTTCTGACTTTTTTGAAAATTTCACAATTTTGTGAAAACTTCCACAAAATGAGGTTCTAGTATGTTATAGGGCATCCCAGGAGAGCTCCATATGTGTGGGTAAAATATATATCCCACAGGGGGAAAATTGAAAAAAAGCTGAAAAAAAAATTTTTTGGAGGCTTAGAAAATTTTCACACGTGTCAGACTTCCAGAGAGGGGAGCATGTAAGTGCGCGCATCCGATTTCAGTTCCAGAGCGATTCCTCCGATGAGTCCTTGATACTTAGTCGTTTTTGCCAAAATTTCTGAGTTTTTGAAAATTTCACAATTTTGTGAAAACTTCCACAAAATGAGGTTCTAGTATGTTATAGGGCATCCCAGGAGGGCTCCATATGTGTGGGTAAAATATATATCCCACAGGGGGAAAATTGAAAAAAAGTTGAAAAAAAAAATTTTTTGGGACTTAGAAAATTTTTCGACTTGTGTCAGACTTCCAGAGAGGGGAGCATGTCAGTGCGCGCATCCGATTTCAGTTCCAGAGCGATTCCTCCGATGAGTCCTTGATACTTAGTCGTTTTTGGCAAAATTTCTGAGTTTTTTGAAATTTTCACAATTTTGTGAAAACTTCCACAAAATGAGGTTCTAGTATGTTATAGGGCATCCCAGGAGGGCTCCATATGTGTGGGTAAAATATATATTCCACAGGGGGAAAATTGAAAAAAAGCTGAAAAAAAAATTTTTTTTGGGACTTAGAAAATTTTTCGACTTGTGTCAGACTTCCAGAGAGGGGAGCATGTCAGTGCACGCATCCGATTTCAGTTCCAGAGCGATTCCTCCGATGAGTCCTTGATACTTAGTCGTTTTTGGCAAAATTTCTGAGTTTTTTGAAAATTTCACAATTTTGTGAAAACTTCCACAAAATGAGGTTCTAGTATGTTATAGGGCATCCCAGGAGAGCTCCATATGTGTGGGTAAAATATATATCCCACAGGGGGAAAATTGAAAAAAAGCTGAAAAAAAATTTTTTTTGGGACTTAGAAAATGTTCACACATGTGTCAGACTTCCAGAGAGGGGAGCATGTCAGTGCGCGCATCCGATTTCGGTTCCAGAGCGATTCCTCCGATGAGTCCTTGATACTTAGTCGTTTTTGGCAAATTTTCTGACTTTTTTGAAAATTTCACAATTTTGTGAAAACTTCCACAAAATGAGGTTCTAGTATGTTATAGGGCATCCCAGGAGAGCTCCATATGTGTGGGTAAAATATATATCCCACAGGGGGAAAATTGAAAAAAAGCTGAAAAAAAAAATTTTTTGGGGACTTAGAAAATTTTTCAACTTGTGTCAGACTTCCAGAGAGGGGAGCATGTCAGTGCGCGCATCTGATTTCAGTTCCAGAGCGATTCCTCCGATGAGTCCTTGATACTTAGTCGTTTTTGGCAAAATTTCTGAGTTTTTTGAAAATTTCACAATTTTGTGAAAACTTCCACAAAATGAGGTTCTAGTATGTTATAGGGCATCCCAGGAGGGCTCCATATGTGTGGGTAAAATATATATCCCACAGGGGGAAAATTGAAAAAAAGCTGAAAAAAAAAATTTTTTTGGGGACTTAGAAAATTTTTCAACTTGTGTCAGACTTCCAGAGAGGGGAGCATGTCAGTGCGCGCATCCGATTTCAGTTCCAGAGCGATTCCTCCGATGCGTCCTTGATACTTAGTCGTTTTTGGCAAAATTTCTGACTTTTTTGAAAATTTCACAATTTTGTGAAAACTTCCACAAAATGAGGTTCTAGTATGTTATAGGGCATCCCAGGAGGGCTCCATATGTGTGGGTAAAATATATATCCCACAGGGGGGAAATTGAAAAAAAGCTGAAAAAAAAAATTTTTTGGGACTTAGAAAATTTTTCACACATGTGTCAGACTTCCAGAGAGGGGAGCATGTCAGTACGCGCATCCAATTTCAGTTCCAGAGCGATTCCTCCGATGAGTCCTTGATACTTAGTCGTTTTTGGCAAAATTTCTGACTTTTTTGAACATTTCACAATTTTGTGAAAACTTCCACAAAATGAGGTTCTAGTATGTTATAGGGCATCCCAGGAGGGCTCCATATGTGTGGGTAAAATATATATCCCACAGGGGGAAAATTGAAAAAAAGCTGAAAAAAAAATTTTTTGGGGACTTAGAAAATTTTTCAACTTGTGTCAGACTTCCAGAGAGGGGAGCATGTCAGTGCGCGCATCCGATTTCAGTTCCAGAGCGATTCCTCCAATGAGTCCTTGATACTTAGTCGTTTTTGGCAAAATTTCTGAGTTTTTTGAAAATTTCACAATTTTGTGAAAACTTCCACAAAATGAGGTTCTAGTATGTTATAGGGCATCCCAGGAGAGCTCCATATGTGTGGGTAAAATATATATCCCACAGGGGGAAAATTGAAAAAAAGCTGAAAAAAAAATTTTTTGGAGGCTTAGAAAATTTTCACACGTGTCAGACTTCCAGAGAGGGGAGCATGTAAGTGCGCGCATCCGATTTCAGTTCCAGAGCGATTCCTCCGATGAGTCCTTGATACTTAGTCGTTTTTGCCAAAATTTCTGAGTTTTTGAAAATTTCACAATTTTGTGAAAACTTCCACAAAATGAGGTTCTAGTATGTTATAGGGCATCCCAGGAGGGCTCCATATGTGTGGGTAAAATATATATCCCACAGGGGGAAAATTGAAAAAAAGTTGAAAAAAAAAATTTTTTGGGACTTAGAAAATTTTTCGACTTGTGTCAGACTTCCAGAGAGGGGAGCATGTCAGTGCGCGCATCCGATTTCAGTTCCAGAGCGATTCCTCCGATGAGTCCTTGATACTTAGTCGTTTTTGCCAAAATTTCTGAGTTTTTGAAAATTTCACAATTTTGTGAAAACTTCCACAAAATGAGGTTCTAGTATGTTATAGGGCATCCCAGGAGAGCTCCATATGTGTGGGTAAAATATATATCCCACAGGGGGAAAATTGAAAAAAAGCTGAAAAAAAAATTTTTTTGGGACTTAGAAAATTTTCACACATGTGTCAGACTTCCAGAGAGGGGAGCATGTCAGTGCGCGCATCCGATTTCGGTTCCAGAGCGATTCCTCCGATGAGTCCTTGATACTTAGTCGTTTTTGGCAAAATTTCTGAGTTTTTTGAAATTTTCACAATTTTTGTGAAAACTTCCACAAAATGAGGTTCTAGTATGTTATAGGGCATCCCAGGAGGGCTCCATATGTGTGGGTAAAATATATATTCCACAGGGGGAAAATTGAAAAAAAGCTGAAAAAAAAATTTTTTTTGGGACTTAGAAAATTTTTCGACTTGTGTCAGACTTCCAGAGAGGGGTGCATGTCAGTGCGCGCATCCGATTTCAGTTCCAGAGCGATTCCTCCGATGAGTCCTTGATACTTAGTCGTTTTTGGCAAAATTTCAGAGTTTTTTGAAAATTTCACAATTTTGTGAAAACTTCCACAAAATGAGGTTCTAGTATGTTATAGGGCATCCCAGGAGAGCTCCATATGTGTGGGTAAAATATATATCCCACGGGGGGAAAATTGAAAAAAAGCTGAAAAAAAATTTTTTTTGGGACTTAGAAAATATTCACACATGTGTCAGACTTCCAGAGAGGGGAGCATGTCAGTGCGCGCATCCGATTTCGGTTCCATAGCGATTCCTCCGATGAGTCCTTGATACTTAGTCGTTTTTGGCAAATTTTCTGACTTTTTTGAAAATTTCACAATTTTGTGAAAACTTCCACAAAATGAGGTTCTAGTATGTTATAGGGCATCCCAGGAGAGCTCCATATGTGTGGGTAAAATATATATCCCACAGGGGGAAAATTGAAAAAAAGCTGAAAAAAAAAATTTTTTGGGGACTTAGAAAATTTTTCAACTTGTGTCAGACTTCCAGAGAGGGGAGCATGTCAGTGCGCGCATCTGATTTCAGTTCCAGAGCGATTCCTCCGATGAGTCCTTGATACTTAGTCGTTTTTGGCAAAATTTCTGAGTTTTTTGAAAATTTCACAATTTTGTGAAAACTTCCACAAAATGAGGTTCTAGTATGTTATAGGGCATCCCAGGAGGGCTCCATATGTGTGGGTAAAATATATATCCCACAGGGGGAAAATTGAAAAAAAGCTGAAAAAAAAAATTTTTTTGGGGACTTAGAAAATTTTTCAACTTGTGTCAGACTTCCAGAGAGGGGAGCATGTCAGTGCGCGCATCCGATTTCAGTTCCAGAGCGATTCCTCCGATGCGTCCTTGATACTTAGTCGTTTTTGGCAAAATTTCTGACTTTTTTGAAAATTTCACAATTTTGTGAAAACTTCCACAAAATGAGGTTCTAGTATGTTATAGGGCATCCCAGGAGGGCTCCATATGTGTGGGTAAAATATATATCCCACAGGGGAAAAATTGAAAAAAAGCTGAAAAAAAAAATTTTTTTGGGACTTAGAAAATTTTTCAACTTGTGTCAGACTTACAGAGAGGGGAGCATGTCAGTGCGTGCATCCGATTTCAGTTCCAGAGCGATTCCTCCGATGAGTCCTTGATACTTAGTCGTTTTTGCCAAAATTTCTGAGTTTTTGAAAATTTCACAATTTTGTGAAAACTTCCACAAAATGAGGTTCTAGTATGTTATAGGGCATCCCAGGAGGGCTCCATATGTGTGGGTAAAATATATATCCCACAGGGGGAAAATTGAAAAAAAGTTGAAAAAAAAAATTTTTTGGGACTTAGAAAATTTTTCGACTTGTGTCAGACTTCCAGAGAGGGGAGCATGTCAGTGCGCGCATCCGATTTCAGTTCCAGAGCGATTCCTCCGATGAGTCCTTGATACTTAGTCGTTTTTGCCAAAATTTCTGAGTTTTTGAAAATTTCACAATTTTGTGAAAACTTCCACAAAATGAGGTTCTAGTATGTTATAGGGCATCCCAGGAGAGCTCCATATGTGTGGGTAAAATATATATCCCACAGGGGGAAAATTGAAAAAAAGCTGAAAAAAAAATTTTTTTGGGACTTAGAAAATTTTCACACATGTGTCAGACTTCCAGAGAGGGGAGCATGTCAGTGCGCGCATCCGATTTCGGTTCCAGAGCGATTCCTCCGATGAGTCCTTGATACTTAGTCGTTTTTGGCAAAATTTCTGAGTTTTTTGAAATTTTCACGATTTTGTGAAAACTTCCACAAAATGAGGTTCTAGTATGTTATAGGGCATCCCAGGAGGGCTCCATATGTGTGGGTAAAATATATATTCCACAGGGGGAAAATTGAAAAAAAGCTGAAAAAAAAATTTTTTTTGGGACTTAGAAAATTTTTCGACTTGTGTCAGACTTCCAGAGAGGGGAGCATGTCAGTGCGCGCATCCGATTTCAGTTCCAGAGCGATTCCTCCGATGAGTCCTTGATACTTAGTCGTTTTTGGCAAAATTTCTGAGTTTTTTGAAAATTTCACAATTTTGTGAAAACTTCCACAAAATGAGGTTCTAGTATGTTATAGGGCATCCCAGGAGAGCTCCATATGTGTGGGTAAAATATATATCCCACGGGGGGAAAATTGAAAAAAAGCTGAAAAAAAATTTTTTTTGGGACTTAGAAAATATTCACACATGTGTCAGACTTCCAGAGAGGGGAGCATGTCAGTGCGCGCATCCGATTTCGGTTCCATAGCGATTCCTCCGATGAGTCCTTGATACTTAGTCGTTTTTGGCAAATTTTCTGACTTTTGAAAATTTCACAATTTTGTGAAAACTTCCACAAAATGAGGTTCTAGTATGTTATAGGGCATCCCAGGAGAGCTCCATATGTGTGGGTAAAATATATATCCCACAGGGGGAAAATTGAAAAAAAGCTGAAAAAAAAAATTTTTTGGGGACTTAGAAAATTTTTCAACTTGTGTCAGACTTCCAGAGAGGGGAGCATGTCAGTGCGCGCATCTGATTTCAGTTCCAGAGCGATTCCTCCGATGAGTCCTTGATACTTAGTCGTTTTTGGCAAAATTTCTGAGTTTTTTGAAAATTTCACAATTTTGTGAAAACTTCCACAAAATGAGGTTCTAGTATGTTATAGGGCATCCCAGGAGGGCTCCATATGTGTGGGTAAAATATATATCCCACAGGGGGAAAATTGAAAAAAAGCTGAAAAAAAAAATTTTTTTGGGGACTTAGAAAATTTTTCAACTTGTGTCAGACTTCCAGAGAGGGGAGCATGTCAGTGCGCGCATCCGATTTCAGTTCCAGAGCGATTCCTCCGATGCGTCCTTGATACTTAGTCGTTTTTGGCAAAATTTCTGACTTTTTTGAAAATTTCACAATTTTGTGAAAACTTCCACAAAATGAGGTTCTAGTATGTTATAGGGCATCCCAGGAGGGCTCCATATGTGTGGGTAAAATATATATCCCACAGGGGGAAAATTGAAAAAAAGCTGAAAAAAAAAATTTTTTTGGGACTTAGAAAATTTTTCAACTTGTGTCAGACTTACAGAGAGGGGAGCATGTCAGTGCGTGCATCCGATTTCAGTTCCAGAGCGATTCCTCCGATGAGTCCTTGATACTTAGTCATTTTTGGCAAAATTTCTGAGTTTTTTGAAAATTTCACAATTTTGTGAAAACTTGCACAAAATGAGGTTCTAGTATGTTATAGGGCATCCCAGGAGGGCTCCATATGTGTGGGTAAAATATATATCCCACAGGGGGGAAATTGAAAAAAAGCTGAAAAAAAAATTTTTTTGGGACTTAGAAAATGTTCACACATGTGTCAGACTTCCAGAGAGGGGAGCATGTCAGTGCGCGCATCCAATTTCAGTTCCAGAGCGATTCCTCCGATGAGTCCTTGATACTTAGTCGTTTTTGGCAAAATTTCTGACTTTTTTGAACATTTCACAATTTTGTGAAAACTTCCACAAAATGAGGTTCTAGTATGTTATAGGGCATCCCAGGAGGGCTCCATATGTGTGGGTAAAATATATATCCCACAGGGGGAAAATTGAAAAAAAGCTGAAAAAAAATTTTTTTGGGGACTTAGAAAATTTTTCAACTTGTGTCAGACTTCCAGAGAGGGGAGCATGTCAGTGCGCGCATCCGATTTCAGTTCCAGAGCGATTCCTCCAATGAGTCCTTGATACTTAGTCGTTTTTGGCAAAATTTCTGAGTTTTTTGAAAATTTCACAATTTTGTGAAAACTTCCACAAAATGAGGTTCTAGTATGTTATAGGGCATCCCAGGAGAGCTCCATATGTGTGGGTAAAATATATATCCCACAGGGGGAAAATTGAAAAAAAGCTGAAAAAAAAATTTTTTGGAGGCTTAGAAAATTTTCACACGTGTCAGACTTCCAGAGAGGGGAGCATGTAAGTGCGCGCATCCGATTTCAGTTCCAGAGCGATTCCTCCGATGAGTCCTTGATACTTAGTCGTTTTTGCCAAAATTTCTGAGTTTTTGAAAATTTCACAATTTTGTGAAAACTTCCACAAAATTAGGTTCTAGTATGTTATAGGGCATCCCAGGAGGGCTCCATATGTGTGGGTAAAATATATATCCCACAGGGGGAAAATTGAAAAAAAGTTGAAAAAAAAAATTTTTTGGGACTTAGAAAATTTTTCGACTTGTGTCAGACTTCCAGAGAGGGGAGCATGTCAGTGCGCGCATCCGATTTCAGTTCCAGAGCGATTCCTCCGATGAGTCCTTGATACTTAGTCGTTTTTGCCAAAATTTCTGAGTTTTTGAAAATTTCACAATTTTGTGAAAACTTCCACAAAATGAGGTTCTAGTATGTTATAGGGCATCCCAGGAGAGCTCCATATGTGTGGGTAAAATATATATCCCACAGGGGGAAAATTGAAAAAAAGCTGAAAAAAAAATTTTTTTGGGACTTAGAAAATTTTCACACATGTGTCAGACTTCCAGAGAGGGGAGCATGTCAGTGCGCGCGTCCGATTTCGGTTCCAGAGCGATTCCTCCGATGAGTCCTTGATACTTAGTCGTTTTTGGCAAAATTTCTGAGTTTTTTGAAATTTTCACAATTTTGTGAAAACTTCCACAAAATGAGGTTCTAGTATGTTATAGGGCATCCCAGGAGGGCTCCATATGTGTGGGTAAAATATATATCCCACAGGGGGAAAATTGAAAAAAAGCTGAAAAAAAAAATTTTTTTGGGGACTTAGAAAATTTTTCAACTTGTGTCAGACTTCCAGAGAGGGGAGCATGTCAGTGCGCGCATCCGATTTCAGTTCCAGAGCGATTCCTCCGATGCGTCCTTGATACTTAGTCATTTTTGGCAAAATTTCTGACTTTTTTGAAAATTTCACAATTTTGTGAAAACTTCCACAAAATGAGGTTCTAGTATGTTATAGGGCATCCCAGGAGGGCTCCATATGTGTGGGTAAAATATATATCCCACAGGGGGAAAATTGAAAAAAAGCTGAAAAAAAAAATTTTTTTGGGACTTAGAAAATTTTTCAACTTGTGTCAGACTTACAGAGAGGGGAGCATGTCAGTGCGTGCATCCGATTTCAGTTCCAGAGCGATTCCTCCGATGAGTCCTTGATACTTAGTCATTTTTGGCAAAATTTCTGAGTTTTTTGAAAATTTCACAATTTTGTGAAAACTTGCACAAAATGAGGTTCTAGTATGTTATAGGGCATCCCAGGAGGGCTCCATATGTGTGGGTAAAATATATATCCCACAGGGGGGAAATTGAAAAAAAGCTGAAAAAAAAAATTTTTTGGGACTTAGAAAATTTTTCACACATGTGTCAGACTTCCAGAGAGGGGACCATGTCAGTACGCGCATCCGATTTCGGTTCCAGAGCGATTCCTCCGATGAGTCCTTGATACTTAGTCGTTTTTGGCAAAATTTCTGAGTTTTTTGAAAATTTCACAATTTTGTGAAAACTTCCACAAAATGAGGTTCTAGTATGTTATAGGGCATCCCAGGAGGGCTCCATATTTGTGGGTAAAATATATATCCCACAGGGGGAAAATTGAAAAAAAGCTGAAAAAAAAATTTTTTTGGGACTTAGAAAATGTTCACACATGTGTCAGACTTCCAGAGAGGGGAGCATGTAAGTGCGCGCATCCGATTTCAGTTCCAGAGCGATTCCTCCAATGAGTCCTTGATACTTAGTCGTTTTTGGCAAAATTTCTGAGTTTTTTGAAAATTTCACAATTTTGTGAAAACTTCCACAAAATGAGGTTCTAGTATGTTATAGGGCATCCCAGGAGAGCTCCATATGTGTGGGTAAAATATATATCCCACAGGGGGAAAATTGAAAAAAAGCTGAAAAAAAAATTTTTTGGAGGCTTAGAAAATTTTCACACGTGTCAGACTTCCAGAGAGGGGAGCATGTAAGTGCGCGCATCCGATTTCAGTTCCAGAGCGATTCCTCCGATGAGTCCTTGATACTTAGTCGTTTTTGCCAAAATTTCTGAGTTTTTGAAAATTTCACAATTTTGTGAAAACTTCCACAAAATTAGGTTCTAGTATGTTATAGGGCATCCCAGGAGGGCTCCATATGTGTGGGTAAAATATATATCCCACAGGGGGAAAATTGAAAAAAAGTTGAAAAAAAAAATTTTTTGGGACTTAGAAAATTTTTCGACTTGTGTCAGACTTCCAGAGAGGGGAGCATGTCAGTGCGCGCATCCGATTTCAGTTCCAGAGCGATTCCTCCGATGAGTCCTTGATACTTAGTCGTTTTTGCCAAAATTTCTGAGTTTTTGAAAATTTCACAATTTTGTGAAAACTTCCACAAAATGAGGTTCTAGTATGTTATAGGGCATCCCAGGAGAGCTCCATATGTGTGGGTAAAATATATATCCCACAGGGGGAAAATTGAAAAAAAGCTGAAAAAAAAATTTTTTTGGGACTTAGAAAATTTTCACACATGTGTCAGACTTCCAGAGAGGGGAGCATGTCAGTGCGCGCATCCGATTTCGGTTCCAGAGCGATTCCTCCGATGAGTCCTTGATACTTAGTCGTTTTTGGCAAAATTTCTGAGTTTTTTGAAATTTTCACAATTTTGTGAAAACTTCCACAAAATGAGGTTCTAGTATGTTATAGGGCATCCCAGGAGGGCTCCATATGTGTGGGTAAAATATATATTCCACAGGGGGAAAATTGAAAAAAAGCTGAAAAAAAAATTTTTTTTGGGACTTAGAAAATTTTTCGACTTGTGTCAGACTTCCAGAGAGGGGAGCATGTCAGTGCGCGCATCCGATTTCAGTTCCAGAGCGATTCCTCCGATGAGTCCTTGATACTTAGTCGTTTTTGGCAAAATTTCTGACTTTTTTGAAAATTTCACAATTTTGTGAAAACTTCCACAAAATGAGGTTCTAGTATGTTATAGGGCATCCCAGGAGAGCTCCATATGTGTGGGTAAAATATATATCCCACAGGGGGAAAATTGAAAAAAAGCTGAAAAAAAAAATTTTTTGGGGACTTAGAAAATTTTTCAACTTGTGTCAGACTTCCAGAGAGGGGAGCATGTCAGTGCGCGCATCTGATTTCAGTTCCAGAGCGATTCCTCCGATGAGTCCTTGATACTTAGTCGTTTTTGGCAAAATTTCTGAGTTTTTTGAAAATTTCACAATTTTGTGAAAACTTCCACAAAATGAGGTTCTAGTATGTTATAGGGCATCCCAGGAGGGCTCCATATGTGTGGGTAAAATATATATCCCACAGGGGGAAAATTGAAAAAAAGCTGAAAAAAAAAATTTTTTTGGGGACTTAGAAAATTTTTCAACTTGTGTCAGACTTCCAGAGAGGGGAGCATGTCAGTGCGCGCATCCGATTTCAGTTCCAGAGCGATTCCTCCGATGCGTCCTTGATACTTAGTCGTTTTTGGCAAAATTTCTGACTTTTTTGAAAATTTCACAATTTTGTGAAAACTTCCACAAAATGAGGTTCTAGTATGTTATAGGGCATCCCAGGAGGGCTCCATATGTGTGGGTAAAATATATATCCCACAGGGGGAAAATTGAAAAAAAGCTGAAAAAAAAAATTTTTTTGGGACTTAGAAAATTTTTCAACTTGTGTCAGACTTACAGAGAGGGGAGCATGTCAGTGCGTGCATCCGATTTCAGTTCCAGAGCGATTCCTCCGATGAGTCCTTGATACTTAGTCATTTTTGGCAAAATTTCTGAGTTTTTTGAAAATTTCACAATTTTGTGAAAACTTGCACAAAATGAGGTTCTAGTATGTTATAGGGCATCCCAGGAGGGCTCCATATGTGTGGGTAAAATATATATCCCACAGGGGGAAAATTGAAAAAAAGCTGAAAAAAAATTTTTTTTGGGACTTAGAAAATGTTCACACATGTGTCAGACTTCCAGAGAGGGGAGCATGTCAGTGCGCGCATCCAATTTCAGTTCCAGAGCGATTCCTCCGATGAGTCCTTGATACTTAGTCATTTTTGGCAAAATTTCTGACTTTTTTGAAAATTTCACAATTTTGTGAAAACTTCCACAAAATGAGGTTCTAGTATGTTATAGGGCATCCCAGGAGAGCTCCATATGTGTGGGTAAAATATATATCCCACAGGGGGAAAATTGAAAAAAAGCTGAAAAAAAAAATTTTTTTGGGACTTAGAAAATTTTTCAACTTGTGTCAGACTTCCAGAGAGGGGAGCATGTCAGTGCGCGCATCCGATTTCGGTTCCAGAGCGATTCCTCCGATGAGTCCTTGATACTTAGTCGTTTTTGGCAAAATTTCTGAGTTTTTTGAAATTTTCACAATTTTGTGAAAACTTCCACAAAATGAGGTTCTAGTATGTTATAGGGCATCCCAGGAGGGCTCCATATGTGTGGGTAAAATATATATCCCACAGGGGGAAAATTGAAAAAAAGCTGAAAAAAAAATTTTTTTTGGGACTTAGAAAATTTTTCGACTTGTGTCAGACTTCCAGAGAGGGGAGCATGTCAGTGCGCGCATCCGATTTCAGTTCCAGAGCGATTCCTCCGATGAGTCCTTGATACTTAGTCGTTTTTGGCAAAATTTCTGAGTTTTTTGAAAATTTCACAATTTTGTGAAAACTTCCACAAAATGAGGTTCTAGTATGTTATAGGGCATCCCAGGAGAGCTCCATATGTGTGGGTAAAATATATATCCCACGGGGGGAAAATTGAAAAAAAGCTGAAAAAAAATTTTTTTTGGGACTTAGAAAATGTTCACACATGTGTCAGACTTCCAGAGAGGGGAGCATGTCAGTGCGCGCATCCGATTTCGGTTCCAGAGCGATTCCTCCGATGCGTCCTTGATACTTAGTCGTTTTTGGCAAAATTTCTGACTTTTTTGAAAATTTCACAATTTTGTGAAAACTTCCACAAAATGAGGTTCTAGTATGTTATAGGGCATCCCAGGAGGGCTCCATATGTGTGGGTAAAATATATATCCCACAGGGGGAAAATTGAAAAAAAGCTGAAAAAAAAAATTTTTTTGGGACTTAGAAAATTTTTCAACTTGTGTCAGACTTCCATAGAGGGGAGCATGTCAGTGCGCGCATCCGATTTCAGTTCCAGAGCGATTCCTCCGATGAGTCCTTGATACTTAGTCGTTTTTGGCAAAATTTCTGACTTTTTTGAAAATTTCACAATTTTGTGAAAACTTCCACAAAATGAGGTTCTAGTATGTTATAGGGCATCCCAGGAGGGCTCCATATGTGTGGGTAAAATATATATCCCACAGGGGGAAAATTGAAAAAAAGCTGAAAAAAAAAATTTTTTTGGGACTTAGAAAATTTTTCAACTTGTGTCAGACTTCCAGAGAGGGGAGCATGTCAGTGCGCGCATCCGATTTCAGTTCCAGAGCGATTCCTCCGATGAGTCCTTGATACTTAGTCGTTTTTGGCAAAATTTCTGACTTTTTTGAAAATTTCACAATTTTGTGAAAACTTCCACAAAATGAGGTTCTAGTATGTTATAGGGCATCCCAGGAGGGCTCCATATGTGTGGGTAAAATATATATCCCACAGGGGGAAAATTGAAAAAAAGCTGAAAAAAAAAATTTTTTTGGGACTTAGAAAATTTTTCAACTTGTGTCAGACTTCCATAGAGGGGAGCATGTCAGTGCGCGCATCCGATTTCAGTTCCAGAGCGATTCCTCCGATGAGTCCTTGATACTTAGTCGTTTTTGGCAAAATTTCTGACTTTTTTGAAAATTTCACAATTTTGTGAAAACTTCCACAAAATGAGGTTCTAGTATGTTAAAGGGCATCCCAGGAGGGCTCCATATGTGTGGGTAAAATATATATCCCACAGGGGGAAAATTGAAAAAAAGCTGAAAAAAAAAATTTTTTTGGGACTTAGAAAATTTTTCAACTTGTGTCAGACTTCCAGAGAGGGGAGCATGTCAGTGCGCGCATCCGATTTCAGTTCCAGAGCGATTCCTCCGATGAGTCCTTGATACTTAGTCGTTTTTGGCAAAATTTCTGACTTTTTTGAACATTTCACAATTTTGTGAAAACTTCCACAAAATGAGGTTCTAGTATGTTATAGGGCATCCCAGGAGGGCTCCATATGTGTGGGTAAAATATATATCCCACAGGGGGAAAATTGAAAAAAAGCTGAAAAAAAAATTTTTTGGGGACTTAGAAAATTTTTCAACTTGTGTCAGACTTCCAGAGAGTGGAGCATGTCAGTGCGCGCATCCGATTTCAGTTCCAGAGCGATTCCTCCAATGAGTCCTTGATACTTAGTCGTTTTTGGCAAAATTTCTGAGTTTTTTGAAAATTTCACAATTTTGTGAAAACTTCCACAAAATGAGGTTCTAGTATGTTATAGGGCATCCCAGGAGAGCTCCATATGTGTGGGTAAAATATATATCCCACAGGGGGAAAATTGAAAAAAAGCTGAAAAAAAAATTTTTTGGAGGCTTAGAAAATTTTCACACGTGTCAGACTTCCAGAGAGTGGAGCATGTCAGTGCGCGCATCCGATTTCAGTTCCAGAGCGATTCCTCCGATGAGTCCTTGATACTTAGTCGTTTTTGCCAAAATTTCTGAGTTTTTGAAAATTTCACAATTTTGTGAAAACTTCCACAAAATGAAGTTCTAGTATGTTATAGGGCATCCCAGGAGAGCTCCATATGTGTGGGTAAAATATATATCCCACAGGGGGAAAATTGAAAAAAAGCTGAAAAAAAAAATTTTTTGGGACTTAGAAAATTTTCACACATGTGTCAGACTTCCAGAGAGGGGAGCATGTCAGTGCGCGCATCCAATTTCAGTTCCAGAGCGATTCCTCCGATGAGTCCTTGATACTTAGTCATTTTTGGCAAAATTTCTGACTTTTTTGAAAATTTCACAATTTTGTGAAAACTTCCACAAAATGAGGTTCTAGTATGTTATAGGGCATCCCAGGAGAGCTCCATATGTGTGGGTAAAATATATATCCCACAGGGGGAAAATTGAAAAAAAGCTGAAAAAAAAAATTTTTTTGGGACTTAGAAAATTTTTCAACTTGTGTCAGACTTCCAGAGAGGGGAGCATGTCAGTGCGCGCATCCGATTTCGGTTCCAGAGCGATTCCTCCGATGAGTCCTTGATACTTAGTCGTTTTTGGCAAAATTTCTGAGTTTTTTGAAATTTTCACAATTTTGTGAAAACTTCCACAAAATGAGGTTCTAGTATGTTATAGGGCATCCCAGGAGGGCTCCATATGTGTGGGTAAAATATATATCCCACAGGGGGAAAATTGAAAAAAAGCTGAAAAAAAAATTTTTTTTGGGACTTAGAAAATTTTTCGACTTGTGTCAGACTTCCAGAGAGGGGAGCATGTCAGTGCGCGCATCCGATTTCAGTTCCAGAGCGATTCCTCCGATGAGTCCTTGATACTTAGTCGTTTTTGGCAAAATTTCTGAGTTTTTTGAAAATTTCACAATTTTGTGAAAACTTCCACAAAATGAGGTTCTAGTATGTTATAGGGCATCCCAGGAGAGCTCCATATGTGTGGGTAAAATATATATCCCACGGGGGGAAAATTGAAAAAAAGCTGAAAAAAAATTTTTTTTGGGACTTAGAAAATGTTCACACAGGTGTCAGACTTCCAGAGAGGGGAGCATGTCAGTGCGCGCATCCGATTTCGGTTCCAGAGCGATTCCTCCGATGCGTCCTTGATACTTAGTCGTTTTTGGCAAAATTTCTGACTTTTTTGAAAATTTCACAATTTTGTGAAAACTTCCACAAAATGAGGTTCTAGTATGTTATAGGGCATCCCAGGAGGGCTCCATATGTGTGGGTAAAATATATATCCCACAGGGGGAAAATTGAAAAAAAGCTGAAAAAAAAAATTTTTTTGGGACTTAGAAAATTTTTCAACTTGTGTCAGACTTCCATAGAGGGGAGCATGTCAGTGCGCGCATCCGATTTCAGTTCCAGAGCGATTCCTCCGATGAGTCCTTGATACTTAGTCGTTTTTGGCAAAATTTCTGACTTTTTTGAAAATTTCACAATTTTGTGAAAACTTCCACAAAATGAGGTTCTAGTATGTTATAGGGCATCCCAGGAGGGCTCCATATGTGTGGGTAAAATATATATCCCACAGGGGGAAAATTGAAAAAAAGCTGAAAAAAAAAATTTTTTTGGGACTTAGAAAATTTTTCAACTTGTGTCAGACTTCCAGAGAGGGGAGCATGTCAGTGCGCGCATCCGATTTCAGTTCCAGAGCGATTCCTCCGATGAGTCCTTGATACTTAGTCGTTTTTGGCAAAATTTCTGACTTTTTTGAAAATTTCACAATTTTGTGAAAACTTCCACAAAATGAGGTTCTAGTATGTTATAGGGCATCCCAGGAGGGCTCCATATGTGTGGGTAAAATATATATCCCACAGGGGGAAAATTGAAAAAAAGCTGAAAAAAAAAATTTTTTTGGGACTTAGAAAATTTTTCAACTTGTGTCAGACTTCCATAGAGGGGAGCATGTCAGTGCGCGCATCCGATTTCAGTTCCAGAGCGATTCCTCCGATGAGTCCTTGATACTTAGTCGTTTTTGGCAAAATTTCTGACTTTTTTGAAAATTTCACAATTTTGTGAAAACTTCCACAAAATGAGGTTCTAGTATGTTAAAGGGCATCCCAGGAGGGCTCCATATGTGTGGGTAAAATATATATCCCACAGGGGGAAAATTGAAAAAAAGCTGAAAAAAAAAATTTTTTTGGGACTTAGAAAATTTTTCAACTTGTGTCAGACTTCCAGAGAGGGGAGCATGTCAGTGCGCGCATCCGATTTCAGTTCCAGAGCGATTCCTCCGATGAGTCCTTGATACTTAGTCGTTTTTGGCAAAATTTCTGACTTTTTTGAACATTTCACAATTTTGTGAAAACTTCCACAAAATGAGGTTCTAGTATGTTATAGGGCATCCCAGGAGGGCTCCATATGTGTGGGTAAAATATATATCCCACAGGGGGAAAATTGAAAAAAAGCTGAAAAAAAAATTTTTTGGGGACTTAGAAAATTTTTCAACTTGTGTCAGACTTCCAGAGAGTGGAGCATGTCAGTGCGCGCATCCGATTTCAGTTCCAGAGCGATTCCTCCAATGAGTCCTTGATACTTAGTCGTTTTTGGCAAAATTTCTGAGTTTTTTGAAAATTTCACAATTTTGTGAAAACTTCCACAAAATGAGGTTCTAGTATGTTATAGGGCATCCCAGGAGAGCTCCATATGTGTGGGTAAAATATATATCCCACAGGGGGAAAATTGAAAAAAAGCTGAAAAAAAAATTTTTTGGAGGCTTAGAAAATTTTCACACGTGTCAGACTTCCAGAGAGTGGAGCATGTCAGTGCGCGCATCCGATTTCAGTTCCAGAGCGATTCCTCCGATGAGTCCTTGATACTTAGTCGTTTTTGCCAAAATTTCTGAGTTTTTGAAAATTTCACAATTTTGTGAAAACTTCCACAAAATGAAGTTCTAGTATGTTATAGGGCATCCCAGGAGAGCTCCATATGTGTGGGTAAAATATATATCCCACAGGGGGAAAATTGAAAAAAAGCTGAAAAAAAAAATTTTTTGGGACTTAGAAAATTTTCACACATGTGTCAGACTTCCAGAGAGGGGAGCATGTCAGTGCGCGCATCCGATTTCGGTTCCAGAGCGATTCCTCCGATGAGTCCTTGATACTTAGTCGTTTTTGGCAAAATTTCTGAGTTTTTTGAAAATTTCACAATTTTGTGAAAACTTCCACAAAATGAGGTTCTAGTATGTTATAGGGCATCCCATGAGAGCTCCATATGTGTGGGTAAAATATATATCCCACGGGGGGGAAATTGAAAAAAAGCTGAAAAAAAATTTTTTTTGGGACTTAGAAAATTTTTCGACTTGTGTCAGACTTCCAGAGAGGGGAGCATGTCAGTGCGCGCATCCGATTTCAGTTCCAGAGCGATTCCTCCGATGAGTCCTTGATACTTAGTCGTTTTTGGCAAAATTTCTGAGTTTTTTGAAAATTTCACAATTTTGTGAAAACTTCCACAAAATGAGGTTCTAGTATGTTATAGGGCATCCCAGGAGAGCTCCATATGTGTGGGTAAAATATATATCCCACGGGGGGGAAATTGAAAAAAAGCTGAAAAAAAATTTTTTTTGGGACTTAGAAAATGTTCACACATGTGTCAGACTTCCAGAGAGGGGAGCATGTCAGTGCGCGCATCCGATTTCGGTTCCAGAGCGATTCCTCCGATGAGTCCTTGATACTTAGTCGTTTTTGGCAAAATTTCTGACTTTTTTGAAAATTTCACAATTTTGTGAAAACTTCCACAAAATGAGGTTCTAGTATGTTATAGGGCATCCCAGGAGAGCTCCATATGTGTGGGTAAAATACATATCCCACAGGGGGAAAATTGAAAAAAAGCTGAAAAAAAAAATTTTTTGGGGACTTAGAAAATTTTTCAACTTGTGTCAGACTTCCAGAGAGGGGAGCATGTCAGTGCGCGCATCTGATTTCAGTTCCAGAGCGATTCCTCCGATGAGTCCTTGATACTTAGTCGTTTTTGGCAAAATTTCTGAGTTTTTTGAAAATTTCACAATTTTGTGAAAACTTCCACAAAATGAGGTTCTAGTATGTTATAGGGCATCCCAGGAGGGCTCCATATGTGTGGGTAAAATATATATCCCACAGGGGGAAAATTGAAAAAAAGCTGAAAAAAAAAATTTTTTTGGGGACTTAGAAAATTTTTCAACTTGTGTCAGACTTCCAGAGAGGGGAGCATGTCAGTGCGTGCATCCGATTTCAGTTCCAGAGCGATTCCTCCGATGAGTCCTTGATACTTAGTCATTTTTGGCAAAATTTCTGAGTTTTTTGAAAATTTCACAATTTTGTGAAAACTTGCACAAAATGAGGTTCTAGTATGTTATAGGGCATCCCAGGAGGGCTCCATATGTGTGGGTAAAATATATATCCCACAGGGGGGAAATTGAAAAAAAGCTGAAAAAAAAAATTTTTTGGGACTTAGAAAATTTTTCACACATGTGTCAGACTTCCAGAGAGGGGAGCATGTCAGTGCGCGCATCCGATTTCGGTTCCAGAGCGATTCCTCCGATGAGTCCTTGATACTTAGTCGTTTTTGGCAAAATTTCTGAGTTTTTTGAAAATTTCACAATTTTGTGAAAACTTCCACAAAATGAGGTTCTAGTATGTTATATGGCATCCCATGAGAGCTCCATATGTGTGGGTAAAATATATATCCCACGGGGGGGAAATTGAAAAAAAGCTGAAAAAAAATTTTTTTTGGGACTTAGAAAATTTTTCGACTTGTGTCAGACTTCCAGAGAGGGGAGCATGTCAGTGCGCGCATCCGATTTCAGTTCCAGAGCGATTCCTCCGATGAGTCCTTGATACTTAGTCATTTTTGGCAAAATTTCTGAGTTTTTTGAAAATTTCACAATTTTGTGAAAACTTCCACAAAATGAGGTTCTAGTATGTTATAGGGCATCCCAGGAGGGCTCCATATGTGTGGGTAAAATATATATCCCACAGGGGGAAAATTGAAAAAAAGCTGAAAAAAAAATTTTTTTGGGACTTAGAAAATTTTCACACATGTGTCAGACTTCCAGAGAGGGGAGCATGTCAGTGCGCGCATCCGATTTCGGTTCCAGAGCGATTCCTCCGATGAGTCCTTGATACTTAGTCGTTTTTGGCAAAATTTCTGAGTTTTTTGAAATTTTCACAATTTTGTGAAAACTTCCACAAAATGAGGTTCTAGTATGTTATAGGGCATCCCAGGAGGGCTCCATATGTGTGGGTAAAATATATATTCCACAGGGGGAAAATTGAAAAAAAGCTGAAAAAAAAATTTTTTTTGGGACTTAGAAAATTTTTCAACTTGTGTCAGACTTCCAGAGAGGGGAGCATGTCAGTGCGTGCATCCGATTTCAGTTCCAGAGCGATTCCTCCGATGAGTCCTTGATACTTAGTCATTTTTGGCAAAATTTCTGAGTTTTTTGAAAATTTCACAATTTTGTGAAAACTTGCACAAAATGAGGTTCTAGTATGTTATAGGGCATCCCAGGAGGGCTCCATATGTGTGGGTAAAATATATATCCCACAGGGGGGAAATTGAAAAAAAGCTGAAAAAAAAAATTTTTTGGGACTTAGAAAATTTTTCACACATGTGTCAGACTTCCAGAGAGGGGAGCATGTCAGTGCGCGCATCCGATTTCGGTTCCAGAGCGATTCCTCCGATGAGTCCTTGATACTTAGTCGTTTTTGGCAAAATTTCTGAGTTTTTTGAAAATTTCACAATTTTGTGAAAACTTCCACAAAATGAGGTTCTAGTATGTTATATGGCATCCCATGAGAGCTCCATATGTGTGGGTAAAATATATATCCCACGGGGGGGAAATTGAAAAAAAGCTGAAAAAAAATTTTTTTTGGGACTTAGAAAATTTTTCGACTTGTGTCAGACTTCCAGAGAGGGGAGCATGTCAGTGCGCGCATCCGATTTCAGTTCCAGAGCGATTCCTCCGATGAGTCCTTGATACTTAGTCATTTTTGGCAAAATTTCTGAGTTTTTTGAAAATTTCACAATTTTGTGAAAACTTCCACAAAATGAGGTTCTAGTATGTTATAGGGCATCCCAGGAGGGCTCCATATGTGTGGGTAAAATATATATCCCACAGGGGGAAAATTGAAAAAAAGCTGAAAAAAAAATTTTTTTGGGACTTAGAAAATTTTCACACATGTGTCAGACTTCCAGAGAGGGGAGCATGTCAGTGCGCGCATCCGATTTCGGTTCCAGAGCGATTCCTCCGATGAGTCCTTGATACTTAGTCGTTTTTGGCAAAATTTCTGAGTTTTTTGAAATTTTCACAATTTTGTGAAAACTTCCACAAAATGAGGTTCTAGTATGTTATAGGGCATCCCAGGAGGGCTCCATATGTGTGGGTAAAATATATATTCCACAGGGGGAAAATTGAAAAAAAGCTGAAAAAAAAATTTTTTTTGGGACTTAGAAAATTTTTCGACTTGTGTCAGACTTCCAGAGAGGGGAGCATGTCAGTGCGCGCATCCGATTTCAGTTCCAGAGCGATTCCTCCGATGAGTCCTTGATACTTAGTCGTTTTTGGCAAAATTTCTGACTTTTTTGAAAATTTCACAATTTTGTGAAAACTTCCACAAAATGAGGTTCTAGTATGTTATAGGGCATCCCAGGAGAGCTCCATATGTGTGGGTAAAATATATATCCCACAGGGGGAAAATTGAAAAAAAGCTGAAAAAAAAAATTTTTTGGGGACTTAGAAAATTTTTCAACTTGTGTCAGACTTCCAGAGAGGGGAGCATGTCAGTGCGCGCATCTGATTTCAGTTCCAGAGCGATTCCTCCGATGAGTCCTTGATACTTAGTCGTTTTTGGCAAAATTTCTGAGTTTTTTGAAAATTTCACAATTTTGTGAAAACTTCCACAAAATGAGGTTCTAGTATGTTATAGGGCATCCCAGGAGGGCTCCATATGTGTGGGTAAAATATATATCCCACAGGGGGAAAATTGAAAAAAAGCTGAAAAAAAAAATTTTTTTGGGACTTAGAAAATTTTTCAACTTGTGTCAGACTTACAGAGAGGGGAGCATGTCAGTGCGTGCATCCGATTTCAGTTCCAGAGCGATTCCTCCGATGAGTCCTTGATACTTAGTCATTTTTGGCAAAATTTCTGAGTTTTTTGAAAATTTCACAATTTTGTGAAAACTTGCACAAAATGAGGTTCTAGTATGTTATAGGGCATCCCAGGAGGGCTCCATATGTGTGGGTAAAATATATATCCCACAGGGGGGAAATTGAAAAAAAGCTGAAAAAAAAAATTTTTTGGGACTTAGAAAATTTTTCACACATGTGTCAGACTTCCAGAGAGGGGAGCATGTCAGTACGCGCATCCGATTTCGGTACCAGAGCGATTCCTCCGATGAGTCCTTGATACTTAGTCGTTTTTGGCAAAATTTCTGAGTTTTTTGAAAATTTCCCAATTTTGTGAAAACTTCCACAAAATGAGGTTCTAGTATGTTATAGGGCATCCCAGGAGGGCTCCATATTTGTGGGTAAAATATATATCCCACAGGGGGAAAATTGAAAAAAAGCTGAAAAAAAATTTTTTTTGGGACTTAGAAAATGTTCACACATGTGTCAGACTTCCAGAGAGGGGAGCATGTCAGTGCGCGCATCCAATTTCAGTTCCAGAGCGATTCCTCCGATGAGTCCTTGATACTTAGTCATTTTTGGCAAAATTTCTGACTTTTTTGAAAATTTCACAATTTTGTGAAAACTTCCACAAAATGAGGTTCTAGTATGTTATAGGGCATCCCAGGAGAGCTCCATATGTGTGGGTAAAATATATATCCCACAGGGGGAAAATTGAAAAAAAGCTGAAAAAAAAAATTTTTTTGGGACTTAGAAAATTTTTCAACTTGTGTCAGACTTCCAGAGAGGGGAGCATGTCAGTGCGCGCATCCGATTTCAGTTCCAGAGCGATTCCTCCGATGAGTCCTTGATACTTAGTCATTTTTGCCAAAATTTCTGAGTTTTTGAAAATTTCACAATTTTGTGAAAACTTCCACAAAATGAGGTTCTAGTATGTTATAGGGCATCCCAGGAGGGCTCCATATGTGTGGGTAAAATATATATCCCACAGGGGGAAAATTGAAAAAAAGTTAAAAAAAAAAATTTTTTGGGACTTAGAAAATTTTTCGACTTGTGTCAGACTTCCAGAGAGGGGAGCATGTCAGTGCGCGCATCCGATTTCAGTTCCAGAGCGATTCCTCCGATGAGTCCTTGATACTTAGTCGTTTTTGGCAAAATTTCTGAGTTTTTTGAAAATTTCACAATTTTGTGAAAACTTCCACAAAATGAGGTTCTAGTATGTTATAGGGCATCCCAGGAGAGCTCCATATGTGTGGGTAAAATATATATCCCACAGGGGGAAAATTGAAAAAAAGCTGAAAAAAAAATTTTTTGGAGGCTTAGAAAATTTTCACACGTGTCAGACTTCCAGAGAGGGGAGCATGTAAGTGCACGCATCCAATTTCAGTTCCAGAGCGATTCCTCCGATGAGTCCTTGATACTTAGTCGTTTTTGCCAAAATTTCTGAGTTTTTGAAAATTTCACAATTTTGTGAAAACTTTCACAAAATGAGGTTCTAGTATGTTATAGGGCATCCCAGGAGGGCTCCATATGTGTGGGTAAAATATATATCCCACAGGGGGAAAATTGAAAAAAAGTTGAAAAAAAAAATTTTTTGGGACTTAGAAAATTTTTCGACTTGTGTCAGACTTCCAGAGAGGGGAGCATGTCAGTGCGCGCATCCGATTTCGGTTCCAGAGCGATTCCTCCGATGAGTCCTTGATACTTAGTCGTTTTTGGCAAAATTTCTGAGTTTTTTGAAATTTTCACAATTTTGTGAAAACTTCCACAAAATGAGGTTCTAGTATGTTATAGGGCATCCCAGGAGGGCTCCATATGTGTGGGTAAAATATATATCCCACAGGGGGAAAATTGAAAAAAAGCTGAAAAAAAAATTTTTTTTGGGACTTAGAAAATTTTTCGACTTGTGTCAGACTTCCAGAGAGGGGAGCATGTCAGTGCGCGCATCCGATTTCAGTTCCAGAGCGATTCCTCCGATGAGTCCTTGATACTTAGTCGTTTTTGGCAAAATTTCTGAGTTTTTTGAAAATTTCACAATTTTGTGAAAACTTCCACAAAATGAGGTTCTAGTATGTTATAGGGCATCCCAGGAGAGCTCCATATGTGTGGGTAAAATATATATCCCACGGGGGGAAAATTGAAAAAAAGCTGAAAAAAAATTTTTTTTGGGACTTAGAAAATGTTCACACATGTGTCAGACTTCCAGAGAGGGGAGCATGTCAGTGCGCGCATCCGATTTCGGTTCCAGAGCGATTCCTCCGATGCGTCCTTGATACTTAGTCGTTTTTGGCAAAATTTCTGACTTTTTTGAAAATTTCACAATTTTGTGAAAACTTCCACAAAATGAGGTTCTAGTATGTTATAGGGCATCCCAGGAGGGCTCCATATGTGTGGGTAAAATATATATCCCACAGGGGGAAAATTGAAAAAAAGCTGAAAAAAAAAATTTTTTTGGGACTTAGAAAATTTTTCAACTTGTGTCAGACTTCCATAGAGGGGAGCATGTCAGTGCGCGCATCCGATTTCAGTTCCAGAGCGATTCCTCCGATGAGTCCTTGATACTTAGTCGTTTTTGGCAAAATTTCTGACTTTTTTGAAAATTTCACAATTTTGTGAAAACTTCCACAAAATGAGGTTCTAGTATGTTATAGGGCATCCCAGGAGGGCTCCATATGTGTGGGTAAAATATATATCCCACAGGGGGAAAATTGAAAAAAAGCTGAAAAAAAAAATTTTTTTGGGACTTAGAAAATTTTTCAACTTGTGTCAGACTTACAGAGAGGGGAGCATGTCAGTGCGTGCATCCGATTTCAGTTCCAGAGCGATTCCTCCGATGAGTCCTTGATACTTAGTCATTTTTGGCAAAATTTCTGAGTTTTTTGAAAATTTCACAATTTTGTGAAAACTTGCACAAAATGAGGTTCTAGTATGTTATAGGGCATCCCAGGAGGGCTCCATATGTGTGGGTAAAATATATATCCCACAGGGGGGAAATTGAAAAAAAGCTGAAAAAAAAAATTTTTTGGGACTTAGAAAATTTTTCACACATGTGTCAGACTTCCAGAGAGGGGAGCATGTCAGTACGCGCATCCGATTTCGGTACCAGAGCGATTCCTCCGATGAGTCCTTGATACTTAGTCGTTTTTGGCAAAATTTCTGAGTTTTTTGAAAATTTCCCAATTTTGTGAAAACTTCCACAAAATGAGGTTCTAGTATGTTATAGGGCATCCCAGGAGGGCTCCATATTTGTGGGTAAAATATATATCCCACAGGGGGAAAATTGAAAAAAAGCTGAAAAAAAATTTTTTTTGGGACTTAGAAAATGTTCACACATGTGTCAGACTTCCAGAGAGGGGAGCATGTCAGTGCGCGCATCCAATTTCAGTTCCAGAGCGATTCCTCCGATGAGTCCTTGATACTTAGTCATTTTTGGCAAAATTTCTGACTTTTTTGAAAATTTCACAATTTTGTGAAAACTTCCACAAAATGAGGTTCTAGTATGTTATAGGGCATCCCAGGAGAGCTCCATATGTGTGGGTAAAATATATATCCCACAGGGGGAAAATTGAAAAAAAGCTGAAAAAAAAAATTTTTTTGGGACTTAGAAAATTTTTCAACTTGTGTCAGACTTCCAGAGAGGGGAGCATGTCAGTGCGCGCATCCGATTTCAGTTCCAGAGCGATTCCTCCGATGAGTCCTTGATACTTAGTCATTTTTGCCAAAATTTCTGAGTTTTTGAAAATTTCACAATTTTGTGAAAACTTCCACAAAATGAGGTTCTAGTATGTTATAGGGCATCCCAGGAGGGCTCCATATGTGTGGGTAAAATATATATCCCACAGGGGGAAAATTGAAAAAAAGTTAAAAAAAAAAATTTTTTGGGACTTAGAAAATTTTTCGACTTGTGTCAGACTTCCAGAGAGGGGAGCATGTCAGTGCGCGCATCCGATTTCAGTTCCAGAGCGATTCCTCCGATGAGTCCTTGATACTTAGTCGTTTTTGGCAAAATTTCTGAGTTTTTTGAAAATTTCACAATTTTGTGAAAACTTCCACAAAATGAGGTTCTAGTATGTTATAGGGCATCCCAGGAGAGCTCCATATGTGTGGGTAAAATATATATCCCACAGGGGGAAAATTGAAAAAAAGCTGAAAAAAAAATTTTTTGGAGGCTTAGAAAATTTTCACACGTGTCAGACTTCCAGAGAGGGGAGCATGTAAGTGCACGCATCCAATTTCAGTTCCAGAGCGATTCCTCCGATGAGTCCTTGATACTTAGTCGTTTTTGCCAAAATTTCTGAGTTTTTGAAAATTTCACAATTTTGTGAAAACTTTCACAAAATGAGGTTCTAGTATGTTATAGGGCATCCCAGGAGGGCTCCATATGTGTGGGTAAAATATATATCCCACAGGGGGAAAATTGAAAAAAAGTTGAAAAAAAAAATTTTTTGGGACTTAGAAAATTTTTCGACTTGTGTCAGACTTCCAGAGAGGGGAGCATGTCAGTGCGCGCATCCGATTTCGGTTCCAGAGCGATTCCTCCGATGAGTCCTTGATACTTAGTCGTTTTTGGCAAAATTTCTGAGTTTTTTGAAATTTTCACAATTTTGTGAAAACTTCCACAAAATGAGGTTCTAGTATGTTATAGGGCATCCCAGGAGGGCTCCATATGTGTGGGTAAAATATATATCCCACAGGGGGAAAATTGAAAAAAAGCTGAAAAAAAAATTTTTTTTGGGACTTAGAAAATTTTTCGACTTGTGTCAGACTTCCAGAGAGGGGAGCATGTCAGTGCGCGCATCCGATTTCAGTTCCAGAGCGATTCCTCCGATGAGTCCTTGATACTTAGTCGTTTTTGGCAAAATTTCTGAGTTTTTTGAAAATTTCACAATTTTGTGAAAACTTCCACAAAATGAGGTTCTAGTATGTTATAGGGCATCCCAGGAGAGCTCCATATGTGTGGGTAAAATATATATCCCACGGGGGGAAAATTGAAAAAAAGCTGAAAAAAAATTTTTTTTGGGACTTAGAAAATGTTCACACATGTGTCAGACTTCCAGAGAGGGGAGCATGTCAGTGCGCGCATCCGATTTCGGTTCCAGAGCGATTCCTCCGATGCGTCCTTGATACTTAGTCGTTTTTGGCAAAATTTCTGACTTTTTTGAAAATTTCACAATTTTGTGAAAACTTCCACAAAATGAGGTTCTAGTATGTTATAGGGCATCCCAGGAGGGCTCCATATGTGTGGGTAAAATATATATCCCACAGGGGGAAAATTGAAAAAAAGCTGAAAAAAAAAATTTTTTTGGGACTTAGAAAATTTTTCAACTTGTGTCAGACTTCCATAGAGGGGAGCATGTCAGTGCGCGCATCCGATTTCAGTTCCAGAGCGATTCCTCCGATGAGTCCTTGATACTTAGTCGTTTTTGGCAAAATTTCTGACTTTTTTGAAAATTTCACAATTTTGTGAAAACTTCCACAAAATGAGGTTCTAGTATGTTATAGGGCATCCCAGGAGGGCTCCATATGTGTGGGTAAAATATATATCCCACAGGGGGAAAATTGAAAAAAAGCTGAAAAAAAAAATTTTTTTGGGACTTAGAAAATTTTTCAACTTGTGTCAGACTTCCATAGAGGGGAGCATGTCAGTGCGCGCATCCGATTTCAGTTCCAGAGCGATTCCTCCGATGAGTCCTTGATACTTAGTCGTTTTTGGCAAAATTTCTGACTTTTTTGAAAATTTCACAATTTTGTGAAAACTTCCACAAAATGAGGTTCTAGTATGTTATAGGGCATCCCAGGAGGGCTCCATATGTGTGGGTAAAATATATATCCCACAGGGGGAAAATTGAAAAAAAGCTGAAAAAAAAAATTTTTTTGGGACTTAGAAAATTTTTCAACTTGTGTCAGACTTCCAGAGAGGGGAGCATGTCAGTGCGCGCATCCGATTTCAGTTCCAGAGCGATTCCTCCGATGAGTCCTTGATACTTAGTCGTTTTTGGCAAAATTTCTGACTTTTTTGAACATTTCACAATTTTGTGAAAACTTCCACAAAATGAGGTTCTAGTATGTTATAGGGCATCCCAGGAGGGCTCCATATGTGTGGGTAAAATATATATCCCACAGGGGGAAAATTGAAAAAAAGCTGAAAAAAAAATTTTTTGGGGACTTAGAAAATTTTTCAACTTGTGTCAGACTTCCAGAGAGTGGAGCATGTCAGTGCGCGCATCCGATTTCAGTTCCAGAGCGATTCCTCCAATGAGTCCTTGATACTTAGTCGTTTTTGGCAAAATTTCTGAGTTTTTTGAAAATTTCACAATTTTGTGAAAACTTCCACAAAATGAGGTTCTAGTATGTTATAGGGCATCCCAGGAGAGCTCCATATGTGTGGGTAAAATATATATCCCACAGGGGGAAAATTGAAAAAAAGCTGAAAAAAAAATTTTTTGGAGGCTTAGAAAATTTTCACACGTGTCAGACTTCCAGAGAGTGGAGCATGTCAGTGCGCGCATCCGATTTCAGTTCCAGAGCGATTCCTCCGATGAGTCCTTGATACTTAGTCGTTTTTGCCAAAATTTCTGAGTTTTTGAAAATTTCACAATTTTGTGAAAACTTCCACAAAATGAAGTTCTAGTATGTTATAGGGCATCCCAGGAGAGCTCCATATGTGTGGGTAAAATATATATCCCACAGGGGGAAAATTGAAAAAAAGCTGAAAAAAAAAATTTTTTGGGACTTAGAAAATTTTCACACATGTGTCAGACTTCCAGAGAGGGGAGCATGTCAGTGCGCGCATCCGATTTCGGTTCCAGAGCGATTCCTCCGATGAGTCCTTGATACTTAGTCGTTTTTGGCAAAATTTCTGAGTTTTTTGAAAATTTCACAATTTTGTGAAAACTTCCACAAAATGAGGTTCTAGTATGTTATAGGGCATCCCATGAGAGCTCCATATGTGTGGGTAAAATATATATCCCACGGGGGGGAAATTGAAAAAAAGCTGAAAAAAAATTTTTTTTGGGACTTAGAAAATTTTTCGACTTGTGTCAGACTTCCAGAGAGGGGAGCATGTCAGTGCGCGCATCCGATTTCAGTTCCAGAGCGATTCCTCCGATGAGTCCTTGATACTTAGTCGTTTTTGGCAAAATTTCTGAGTTTTTTGAAAATTTCACAATTTTGTGAAAACTTCCACAAAATGAGGTTCTAGTATGTTATAGGGCATCCCAGGAGAGCTCCATATGTGTGGGTAAAATATATATCCCACGGGGGGGAAATTGAAAAAAAGCTGAAAAAAAATTTTTTTTGGGACTTAGAAAATGTTCACACATGTGTCAGACTTCCAGAGAGGGGAGCATGTCAGTGCGCGCATCCGATTTCGGTTCCAGAGCGATTCCTCCGATGAGTCCTTGATACTTAGTCGTTTTTGGCAAAATTTCTGAGTTTTTTGAAAATTTCCCAATTTTGTGAAAACTTCCACAAAATGAGGTTCTAGTATGTTATAGGGCATCCCAGGAGGGCTCCATATTTGTGGGTAAAATATATATCCCACAGGGGGAAAATTGAAAAAAAGCTGAAAAAAAATTTTTTTTGGGACTTAGAAAATGTTCACACATGTGTCAGACTTCCAGAGAGGGGAGCATGTCAGTGCGCGCATCCAATTTCAGTTCCAGAGCGATTCCTCCGATGAGTCCTTGATACTTAGTCATTTTTGGCAAAATTTCTGAGTTTTTTGAAAATTTCACAATTTTGTGAAAACTTCCACAAAATGAGGTTCTAGTATGTTATAGGGCATCCCAGGAGAGCTCCATATGTGTGGGTAAAATATATATCCCACAGGGGGAAAATTGAAAAAAAGCTGAAAAAAAAATTTTTTGGAGGCTTAGAAAATTTTCACACGTGTCAGACTTCCAGAGAGTGGAGCATGTCAGTGCGCGCATCCGATTTCAGTTCCAGAGCGATTCCTCCGATGAGTCCTTGATACTTAGTCGTTTTTGCCAAAATTTCTGAGTTTTTGAAAATTTCACAATTTTGTGAAAACTTCCACAAAATGAAGTTCTAGTATGTTATAGGGCATCCCAGGAGAGCTCCATATGTGTGGGTAAAATATATATCCCACAGGGGGAAAATTGAAAAAAAGCTGAAAAAAAAAATTTTTTGGGACTTAGAAAATTTTCACACATGTGTCAGACTTCCAGAGAGGGGAGCATGTCAGTGCGCGCATCCGATTTCGGTTCCAGAGCGATTCCTCCGATGAGTCCTTGATACTTAGTCGTTTTTGGCAAAATTTCTGAGTTTTTTGAAAATTTCACAATTTTGTGAAAACTTCCACAAAATGAGGTTCTAGTATGTTATAGGGCATCCCATGAGAGCTCCATATGTGTGGGTAAAATATATATCCCACGGGGGGGAAATTGAAAAAAAGCTGAAAAAAAATTTTTTTTGGGACTTAGAAAATTTTTCGACTTGTGTCAGACTTCCAGAGAGGGGAGCATGTCAGTGCGCGCATCCGATTTCAGTTCCAGAGCGATTCCTCCGATGAGTCCTTGATACTTAGTCGTTTTTGGCAAAATTTCTGAGTTTTTTGAAAATTTCACAATTTTGTGAAAACTTCCACAAAATGAGGTTCTAGTATGTTATAGGGCATCCCAGGAGAGCTCCATATGTGTGGGTAAAATATATATCCCACGGGGGGGAAATTGAAAAAAAGCTGAAAAAAAATTTTTTTTGGGACTTAGAAAATGTTCACACATGTGTCAGACTTCCAGAGAGGGGAGCATGTCAGTGCGCGCATCCGATTTCGGTTCCAGAGCGATTCCTCCGATGAGTCCTTGATACTTAGTCGTTTTTGGCAAAATTTCTGAGTTTTTTGAAAATTTCCCAATTTTGTGAAAACTTCCACAAAATGAGGTTCTAGTATGTTATAGGGCATCCCAGGAGGGCTCCATATTTGTGGGTAAAATATATATCCCACAGGGGGAAAATTGAAAAAAAGCTGAAAAAAAATTTTTTTTGGGACTTAGAAAATGTTCACACATGTGTCAGACTTCCAGAGAGGGGAGCATGTCAGTGCGCGCATCCAATTTCAGTTCCAGAGCGATTCCTCCGATGAGTCCTTGATACTTAGTCATTTTTGGCAAAATTTCTGACTTTTTTGAAAATTTCACAATTTTGTGAAAACTTCCACAAAATGAGGTTCTAGTATGTTATAGGGCATCCCAGGAGAGCTCCATATGTGTGGGTAAAATATATATCCCACAGGGGGAAAATTGAAAAAAAGCTGAAAAAAAAAATTTTTTTGGGACTTAGAAAATTTTTCAACTTGTGTCAGACTTCCAGAGAGGGGAGCATGTCAGTGCGCGCATCCGATTTCAGTTCCAGAGCGATTCCTCCGATGAGTCCTTGATACTTAGTCATTTTTGCCAAAATTTCTGAGTTTTTGAAAATTTCACAATTTTGTGAAAACTTCCACAAAATGAGGTTCTAGTATGTTATAGGGCATCCCAGGAGGGCTCCATATGTGTGGGTAAAATATATATCCCACAGGGGGAAAATTGAAAAAAAGTTAAAAAAAAAAATTTTTTGGGACTTAGAAAATTTTTCGACTTGTGTCAGACTTCCAGAGAGGGGAGCATGTCAGTGCGCGCATCCGATTTCAGTTCCAGAGCGATTCCTCCGATGAGTCCTTGATACTTAGTCATTTTTGCCAAAATTTCTGAGTTTTTGAAAATTTCACAATTTTGTGAAAACTTCCACAAAATGAGGTTCTAGTATGTTATAGGGCATCCCAGGAGGGCTCCATATGTGTGGGTAAAATATATATCCCACAGGGGGAAAATTGAAAAAAAGCTGAAAAAAAAATTTTTTGGAGGCTTAGAAAATTTTCACACGTGTCAGACTTCCAGAGAGGGGAGCATGTAAGTGCACGCATCCAATTTCAGTTCCAGAGCGATTCCTCCGATGAGTCCTTGATACTTAGTCGTTTTTGCCAAAATTTCTGAGTTTTTGAAAATTTCACAATTTTGTGAAAACTTTCACAAAATGAGGTTCTAGTATGTTATAGGGCATCCCAGGAGGGCTCCATATGTGTGGGTAAAATATATATCCCACAGGGGGAAAATTGAAAAAAAGTTGAAAAAAAAAATTTTTTGGGACTTAGAAAATTTTTCGACTTGTGTCAGACTTCCAGAGAGGGGAGCATGTCAGTGCGCGCATCCGATTTCGGTTCCAGAGCGATTCCTCCGATGAGTCCTTGATACTTAGTCGTTTTTGGCAAAATTTCTGAGTTTTTTGAAATTTTCACAATTTTGTGAAAACTTCCACAAAATGAGGTTCTAGTATGTTATAGGGCATCCCAGGAGGGCTCCATATGTGTGGGTAAAATATATATCCCACAGGGGGAAAATTGAAAAAAAGCTGAAAAAAAAATTTTTTTTGGGACTTAGAAAATTTTTCGACTTGTGTCAGACTTCCAGAGAGGGGAGCATGTCAGTGCGCGCATCCGATTTCAGTTCCAGAGCGATTCCTCCGATGAGTCCTTGATACTTAGTCGTTTTTGGCAAAATTTCTGAGTTTTTTGAAAATTTCACAATTTTGTGAAAACTTCCACAAAATGAGGTTCTAGTATGTTATAGGGCATCCCAGGAGAGCTCCATATGTGTGGGTAAAATATATATCCCACGGGGGGAAAATTGAAAAAAAGCTGAAAAAAAATTTTTTTTGGGACTTAGAAAATGTTCACACATGTGTCAGACTTCCAGAGAGGGGAGCATGTCAGTGCGCGCATCCGATTTCGGTTCCAGAGCGATTCCTCCGATGCGTCCTTGATACTTAGTCGTTTTTGGCAAAATTTCTGACTTTTTTGAAAATTTCACAATTTTGTGAAAACTTCCACAAAATGAGGTTCTAGTATGTTATAGGGCATCCCAGGAGGGCTCCATATGTGTGGGTAAAATATATATCCCACAGGGGGAAAATTGAAAAAAAGCTGAAAAAAAAATTTTTTTTGGGACTTAGAAAATTTTTCGACTTGTGTCAGACTTCCAGAGAGGGGAGCATGTCAGTGCGCGCATCCGATTTCAGTTCCAGAGCGATTCCTCCGATGAGTCCTTGATACTTAGTCGTTTTTGGCAAAATTTCTGAGTTTTTTGAAAATTTCACAATTTTGTGAAAACTTCCACAAAATGAGGTTCTAGTATGTTATAGGGCATCCCAGGAGAGCTCCATATGTGTGGGTAAAATATATATCCCACGGGGGGAAAATTGAAAAAAAGCTGAAAAAAAATTTTTTTTGGGACTTAGAAAATGTTCACACATGTGTCAGACTTCCAGAGAGGGGAGCATGTCAGTGCGCGCATCCGATTTCGGTTCCAGAGCGATTCCTCCGATGCGTCCTTGATACTTAGTCGTTTTTGGCAAAATTTCTGACTTTTTTGAAAATTTCACAATTTTGTGAAAACTTCCACAAAATGAAGTTCTAGTATGTTATAGGGCATCCCAGGAGGGCTCCATATGTGTGGGTAAAATATATATCCCACAGGGGGAAAATTGAAAAAAAGCTGAAAAAAAAAATTTTTTTAGGACTTAGAAAATTTTTCAACTTGTGTCAGACTTCCAGAGAGGGGAGCATGTCAGTGCGCGCATCCGATTTCAGTTCCAGAGCGATTCCTCCGATGAGTCCTTGATACTTAGTCGTTTTTGGCAAAATTTCTGAGTTTTTTGAAAATTTCACAATTTTGTGAAAACTTCCACAAAATGAGGTTCTAGTATGTTATAGGGCATCCCAGGAGGGCTCCATATGTGTGGGTAAAATATATATCCCACAGGGGGAAAATTGAAAAAAAGCTGAAAAAAAAAATTTTTTTGGGACTTAGAAAATTTTTCAACTTGTGTCAGACTTCCATAGAGGGGAGCATGTCAGTGCGCGCATCCGATTTCAGTTCCAGAGCGATTCCTCCGATGAGTCCTTGATACTTAGTCGTTTTTGGCAAAATTTCTGACTTTTTTGAAAATTTCACAATTTTGTGAAAACTTCCACAAAATGAGGTTCTAGTATGTTATAGGGCATCCCAGGAGGGCTCCATATGTGTGGGTAAAATATATATCCCACAGGGGGAAAATTGAAAAAAAGCTGAAAAAAAAAATTTTTTTGGGACTTAGAAAATTTTTCAACTTGTGTCAGACTTCCAGAGAGGGGAGCATGTCAGTGCGCGCATCCGATTTCAGTTCCAGAGCGATTCCTCCGATGAGTCCTTGATACTTAGTCGTTTTTGGCAAAATTTCTGACTTTTTTGAACATTTCACAATTTTGTGAAAACTTCCACAAAATGAGGTTCTAGTATGTTATAGGGCATCCCAGGAGGGCTCCATATGTGTGGGTAAAATATATATCCCACAGGGGGAAAATTGAAAAAAAGCTGAAAAAAAAATTTTTTGGGGACTTAGAAAATTTTTCAACTTGTGTCAGACTTCCAGAGAGTGGAGCATGTCAGTGCGCGCATCCGATTTCAGTTCCAGAGCGATTCCTCCAATGAGTCCTTGATACTTAGTCGTTTTTGGCAAAATTTCTGAGTTTTTTGAAAATTTCACAATTTTGTGAAAACTTCCACAAAATGAGGTTCTAGTATGTTATAGGGCATCCCAGGAGAGCTCCATATGTGTGGGTAAAATATATATCCCACAGGGGGAAAATTGAAAAAAAGCTGAAAAAAAAATTTTTTGGAGGCTTAGAAAATTTTCACACGTGTCAGACTTCCAGAGAGTGGAGCATGTCAGTGCGCGCATCCGATTTCAGTTCCAGAGCGATTCCTCCGATGAGTCCTTGATACTTAGTCGTTTTTGCCAAAATTTCTGAGTTTTTGAAAATTTCACAATTTTGTGAAAACTTCCACAAAATGAAGTTCTAGTATGTTATAGGGCATCCCAGGAGAGCTCCATATGTGTGGGTAAAATATATATCCCACAGGGGGAAAATTGAAAAAAAGCTGAAAAAAAAAATTTTTTGGGACTTAGAAAATTTTCACACATGTGTCAGACTTCCAGAGAGGGGAGCATGTCAGTGCGCGCATCCGATTTCGGTTCCAGAGCGATTCCTCCGATGAGTCCTTGATACTTAGTCGTTTTTGGCAAAATTTCTGAGTTTTTTGAAAATTTCACAATTTTGTGAAAACTTCCACAAAATGAGGTTCTAGTATGTTATAGGGCATCCCATGAGAGCTCCATATGTGTGGGTAAAATATATATCCCACGGGGGGGAAATTGAAAAAAAGCTGAAAAAAAATTTTTTTTGGGACTTAGAAAATTTTTCGACTTGTGTCAGACTTCCAGAGAGGGGAGCATGTCAGTGCGCGCATCCGATTTCAGTTCCAGAGCGATTCCTCCGATGAGTCCTTGATACTTAGTCGTTTTTGGCAAAATTTCTGAGTTTTTTGAAAATTTCACAATTTTGTGAAAACTTCCACAAAATGAGGTTCTAGTATGTTATAGGGCATCCCAGGAGAGCTCCATATGTGTGGGTAAAATATATATCCCACGGGGGGGAAATTGAAAAAAAGCTGAAAAAAAATTTTTTTTGGGACTTAGAAAATGTTCACACATGTGTCAGACTTCCAGAGAGGGGAGCATGTCAGTGCGCGCATCCGATTTCGGTTCCAGAGCGATTCCTCCGATGAGTCCTTGATACTTAGTCGTTTTTGGCAAAATTTCTGAGTTTTTTGAAAATTTCCCAATTTTGTGAAAACTTCCACAAAATGAGGTTCTAGTATGTTATAGGGCATCCCAGGAGGGCTCCATATTTGTGGGTAAAATATATATCCCACAGGGGGAAAATTGAAAAAAAGCTGAAAAAAAATTTTTTTTGGGACTTAGAAAATGTTCACACATGTGTCAGACTTCCAGAGAGGGGAGCATGTCAGTGCGCGCATCCAATTTCAGTTCCAGAGCGATTCCTCCGATGAGTCCTTGATACTTAGTCATTTTTGGCAAAATTTCTGACTTTTTTGAAAATTTCACAATTTTGTGAAAACTTCCACAAAATGAGGTTCTAGTATGTTATAGGGCATCCCAGGAGAGCTCCATATGTGTGGGTAAAATATATATCCCACAGGGGGAAAATTGAAAAAAAGCTGAAAAAAAAAATTTTTTTGGGACTTAGAAAATTTTTCAACTTGTGTCAGACTTCCAGAGAGGGGAGCATGTCAGTGCGCGCATCCGATTTCAGTTCCAGAGCGATTCCTCCGATGAGTCCTTGATACTTAGTCATTTTTGCCAAAATTTCTGAGTTTTTGAAAATTTCACAATTTTGTGAAAACTTCCACAAAATGAGGTTCTAGTATGTTATAGGGCATCCCAGGAGGGCTCCATATGTGTGGGTAAAATATATATCCCACAGGGGGAAAATTGAAAAAAAGTTAAAAAAAAAAATTTTTTGGGACTTAGAAAATTTTTCGACTTGTGTCAGACTTCCAGAGAGGGGAGCATGTCAGTGCGCGCATCCGATTTCAGTTCCAGAGCGATTCCTCCGATGAGTCCTTGATACTTAGTCGTTTTTGGCAAAATTTCTGAGTTTTTTGAAAATTTCACAATTTTGTGAAAACTTCCACAAAATGAGGTTCTAGTATGTTATAGGGCATCCCAGGAGAGCTCCATATGTGTGGGTAAAATATATATCCCACAGGGGGAAAATTGAAAAAAAGCTGAAAAAAAAATTTTTTGGAGGCTTAGAAAATTTTCACACGTGTCAGACTTCCAGAGAGGGGAGCATGTAAGTGCACGCATCCAATTTCAGTTCCAGAGCGATTCCTCCGATGAGTCCTTGATACTTAGTCGTTTTTGCCAAAATTTCTGAGTTTTTGAAAATTTCACAATTTTGTGAAAACTTTCACAAAATGAGGTTCTAGTATGTTATAGGGCATCCCAGGAGGGCTCCATATGTGTGGGTAAAATATATATCCCACAGGGGGAAAATTGAAAAAAAGTTGAAAAAAAAAATTTTTTGGGACTTAGAAAATTTTTCGACTTGTGTCAGACTTCCAGAGAGGGGAGCATGTCAGTGCGCGCATCCGATTTCGGTTCCAGAGCGATTCCTCCGATGAGTCCTTGATACTTAGTCGTTTTTGGCAAAATTTCTGAGTTTTTTGAAATTTTCACAATTTTGTGAAAACTTCCACAAAATGAGGTTCTAGTATGTTATAGGGCATCCCAGGAGGGCTCCATATGTGTGGGTAAAATATATATCCCACAGGGGGAAAATTGAAAAAAAGCTGAAAAAAAAATTTTTTTTGGGACTTAGAAAATTTTTCGACTTGTGTCAGACTTCCAGAGAGGGGAGCATGTCAGTGCGCGCATCCGATTTCAGTTCCAGAGCGATTCCTCCGATGAGTCCTTGATACTTAGTCGTTTTTGGCAAAATTTCTGAGTTTTTTGAAAATTTCACAATTTTGTGAAAACTTCCACAAAATGAGGTTCTAGTATGTTATAGGGCATCCCAGGAGAGCTCCATATGTGTGGGTAAAATATATATCCCACGGGGGGAAAATTGAAAAAAAGCTGAAAAAAAATTTTTTTTGGGACTTAGAAAATGTTCACACATGTGTCAGACTTCCAGAGAGGGGAGCATGTCAGTGCGCGCATCCGATTTCGGTTCCAGAGCGATTCCTCCGATGCGTCCTTGATACTTAGTCGTTTTTGGCAAAATTTCTGACTTTTTTGAAAATTTCACAATTTTGTGAAAACTTCCACAAAATGAGGTTCTAGTATGTTATAGGGCATCCCAGGAGGGCTCCATATGTGTGGGTAAAATATATATCCCACAGGGGGAAAATTGAAAAAAAGCTGAAAAAAAAAATTTTTTTGGGACTTAGAAAATTTTTCAACTTGTGTCAGACTTCCATAGAGGGGAGCATGTCAGTGCGCGCATCCGATTTCAGTTCCAGAGCGATTCCTCCGATGAGTCCTTGATACTTAGTCGTTTTTGGCAAAATTTCTGACTTTTTTGAAAATTTCACAATTTTGTGAAAACTTCCACAAAATGAGGTTCTAGTATGTTATAGGGCATCCCAGGAGGGCTCCATATGTGTGGGTAAAATATATATCCCACAGGGGGAAAATTGAAAAAAAGCTGAAAAAAAAAATTTTTTTGGGGCTTAGAAAATTTTTCAACTTGTGTCAGACTTCCAGAGAGGGGAGCATGTCAGTGCGCGCATCCGATTTCAGTTCCAGAGCGATTCCTCCGATGAGTCCTTGATACTTAGTCGTTTTTGGCAAAATTTCTGAGTTTTTTGAAAATTTCACAATTTTGTGAAAACTTCCACAAAATGAGGTTCTAGTATGTTATAGGGCATCCCAGGAGGGCTCCATATGTGTGGGTAAAATATATATCCCACAGGGGGAAAATTGAAAAAAAGCTGAAAAAAAAAATTTTTTTGGGACTTAGAAAATTTTTCAACTTGTGTCAGACTTCCATAGAGGGGAGCATGTCAGTGCGCGCATCCGATTTCAGTTCCAGAGCGATTCCTCCGATGAGTCCTTGATACTTAGTCGTTTTTGGCAAAATTTCTGACTTTTTTGAAAATTTCACAATTTTGTGAAAACTTCCACAAAATGAGGTTCTAGTATGTTATAGGGCATCCCAGGAGGGCTCCATATGTGTGGGTAAAATATATATCCCACAGGGGGAAAATTGAAAAAAAGCTGAAAAAAAAAATTTTTTTGGGACTTAGAAAATTTTTCAACTTGTGTCAGACTTCCAGAGAGGGGAGCATGTCAGTGCGCGCATCCGATTTCAGTTCCAGAGCGATTCCTCCGATGAGTCCTTGATACTTAGTCGTTTTTGGCAAAATTTCTGACTTTTTTGAACATTTCACAATTTTGTGAAAACTTCCACAAAATGAGGTTCTAGTATGTTATAGGGCATCCCAGGAGGGCTCCATATGTGTGGGTAAAATATATATCCCACAGGGGGAAAATTGAAAAAAAGCTGAAAAAAAAATTTTTTGGGGACTTAGAAAATTTTTCAACTTGTGTCAGACTTCCAGAGAGTGGAGCATGTCAGTGCGCGCATCCGATTTCAGTTCCAGAGCGATTCCTCCAATGAGTCCTTGATACTTAGTCGTTTTTGGCAAAATTTCTGAGTTTTTTGAAAATTTCACAATTTTGTGAAAACTTCCACAAAATGAGGTTCTAGTATGTTATAGGGCATCCCAGGAGAGCTCCATATGTGTGGGTAAAATATATATCCCACAGGGGGAAAATTGAAAAAAAGCTGAAAAAAAAATTTTTTGGAGGCTTAGAAAATTTTCACACGTGTCAGACTTCCAGAGAGTGGAGCATGTCAGTGCGCGCCTCCGATTTCAGTTCCAGAGCGATTCCTCCGATGAGTCCTTGATACTTAGTCGTTTTTGCCAAAATTTCTGAGTTTTTGAAAATTTCACAATTTTGTGAAAACTTCCACAAAATGAAGTTCTAGTATGTTATAGGGCATCCCAGGAGAGCTCCATATGTGTGGGTAAAATATATATCCCACAGGGGGAAAATTGAAAAAAAGCTGAAAAAAAAAATTTTTTGGGACTTAGAAAATTTTCACACATGTGTCAGACTTCCAGAGAGGGGAGCATGTCAGTGCGCGCATCCGATTTCGGTTCCAGAGCGATTCCTCCGATGAGTCCTTGATACTTAGTCATTTTTGGCAAAATTTCTGAGTTTTTTGAAAATTTCACAATTTTGTGAAAACTTCCACAAAATGAGGTTCTAGTATGTTATAGGGCATCCCATGAGAGCTCCATATGTGTGGGTAAAATATATATCCCACGGGGGGGAAATTGAAAAAAAGCTGAAAAAAAATTTTTTTTGGGACTTAGAAAATTTTTCGACTTGTGTCAGACTTCCAGAGAGGGGAGCATGTCAGTGCGCGCATCCGATTTCAGTTCCAGAGCGATTCCTCCGATGAGTCCTTGATACTTAGTCGTTTTTGGCAAAATTTCTGAGTTTTTTGAAAATTTCACAATTTTGTGAAAACTTCCACAAAATGAGGTTCTAGTATGTTATAGGGCATCCCAGGAGAGCTCCATATGTGTGGGTAAAATATATATCCCACGGGGGGGAAATTGAAAAAAAGCTGAAAAAAAATTTTTTTTGGGACTTAGAAAATGTTCACACATGTGTCAGACTTCCAGAGAGGGGAGCATGTCAGTGCGCGCATCCGATTTCGGTTCCAGAGCGATTCCTCCGATGAGTCCTTGATACTTAGTCGTTTTTGGCAAAATTTCTGACTTTTTTGAAAATTTCACAATTTTGTGAAAACTTCCACAAAATGAGGTTCTAGTATGTTATAGGGCATCCCAGGAGAGCTCCATATGTGTGGGTAAAATACATATCCCACAGGGGGAAAATTGAAAAAAAGCTGAAAAAAAAAATTTTTTGGGGACTTAGAAAATTTTTCAACTTGTGTCAGACTTCCAGAGAGGGGAGCATGTCAGTGCGCGCATCTGATTTCAGTTCCAGAGGGATTCCTCCGATGAGTCCTTGATACTTAGTCGTTTTTGGCAAAATTTCTGAGTTTTTTGAAAATTTCACAATTTTGTGAAAACTTCCACAAAATGAGGTTCTAGTATGTTATAGGGCATCCCAGGAGGGCTCCATATGTGTGGGTAAAATATATATCCCACAGGGGGAAAATTGAAAAAAAGCTGAAAAAAAAAATTTTTTTGGGGACTTAGAAAATTTTTCAACTTGTGTCAGACTTCCAGAGAGGGGAGCATGTCAGTGCGTGCATCCGATTTCAGTTCCAGAGCGATTCCTCCGATGAGTCCTTGATACTTAGTCATTTTTGGCAAAATTTCTGAGTTTTTTGAAAATTTCACAATTTTGTGAAAACTTGCACAAAATGAGGTTCTAGTATGTTATAGGGCATCCCAGGAGGGCTCCATATGTGTGGGTAAAATATATATCCCACAGGGGGGAAATTGAAAAAAAGCTGAAAAAAAAAATTTTTTGGGACTTAGAAAATTTTTCACACATGTGTCAGACTTCCAGAGAGGGGAGCATGTCAGTGCGCGCATCCGATTTCGGTTCCAGAGCGATTCCTCCGATGAGTCCTTGATACTTAGTCGTTTTTGGCAAAATTTCTGACTTTTTTGAAATTTTCACAATTTTGTGAAAACTTCCACAAAATGAGGTTCTAGTATGTTATAGGGCATCCCAGGAGGGCTCCATATGTGTGGGTAAAATATATATCCCACAGGGGGAAAATTGAAAAAAAGCTGAAAAAAAAATTTTTTTTGGGACTTAGAAAATTTTTCGACTTGTGTCAGACTTCCATAGAGGGGAGCATGTCAGTGCGCGCATCCGATTTCAGTTCCAGAGCGATTCCTCCGATGAGTCCTTGATACTTAGTCGTTTTTGGCAAAATTTCTGACTTTTTTGAAAATTTCACAATTTTGTGAAAACTTCCACAAAATGAGGTTCTAGTATGTTATAGGGCATCCCAGGAGGGCTCCATATGTGTGGGTAAAATATATATCCCACAGGGGGAAAATTGAAAAAAAGCTGAAAAAAAAAATTTTTTTGGGACTTAGAAAATTTTTCAACTTGTGTCAGACTTCCAGAGAGGGGAGCATGTCAGTGCGCGCATCCGATTTCAGTTCCAGAGCGATTCCTCCGATGAGTCCTTGATACTTAGTCGTTTTTGGCAAAATTTCTGACTTTTTTGAAAATTTCACAATTTTGTGAAAACTTCCACAAAATGAGGTTCTAGTATGTTATAGGGAATCCCAGGAGGGCTCCATATGTGTGGGTAAAATATATATCCCACAGGGGGAAAATTGAAAAAAAGCTGAAAAAAAAAATTTTTTTGGGACTTAGAAAATTTTTCAACTTGTGTCAGACTTCCATAGAGGGGAGCATGTCAGTGCGCGCATCCGATTTCAGTTCCAGAGCGATTCCTCCGATGAGTCCTTGATACTTAGTCGTTTTTGGCAAAATTTCTGACTTTTTTGAAAATTTCACAATTTTGTGAAAACTTCCACAAAATGAGGTTCTAGTATGTTATAGGGCATCCCAGGAGGGCTCCATATGTGTGGGTAAAATATATATCCCACAGGGGGAAAATTGAAAAAAAGCTGAAAAAAAAAATTTTTTTGGGACTTAGAAAATTTTTCAACTTGTGTCAGACTTCCAGAGAGGGGAGCATGTCAGAGCGCGCATCCGATTTCAGTTCCAGAGCGATTCCTCCGATGAGTCCTTGATACTTAGTCGTTTTTGGCAAAATTTCTGACTTTTTTGAACATTTCACAATTTTGTGAAAACTTCCACAAAATGAGGTTCTAGTATGTTATAGGGCATCCCAGGAGGGCTCCATATGTGTGGGTAAAATATATATCCCACAGGGGGAAAATTGAAAAAAAGCTGAAAAAAAAATTTTTTGGGGACTTAGAAAATTTTTCAACTTGTGTCAGACTTCCAGAGAGGGGAGCATGTCAGTGCGCGCATCCGATTTCAGTTCCAGAGCGATTCCTCCGATGAGTCCTTGATACTTAGTCGTTTTTGGCAAAATTTCTGACTTTTTTGAACATTTCACAATTTTGTGAAAACTTCCACAAAATGAGGTTCTAGTATGTTATAGGGCATCCCAGGAGGGCTCCATATGTGTGGGTAAAATATATATCCCACAGGGGGAAAATTGAAAAAAAGCTGAAAAAAAAATTTTTTGGAGGCTTAGAAAATTTTCACACGTGTCAGACTTCCAGAGAGGGGAGCATGTAAGTGCGCGCATCCGATTTCAGTTCCAGAGCGATTCCTCCGATGAGTCCTTGATACTTAGTCGTTTTTGCCAAAATTTCTGAGTTTTTGAAAATTTCACAATTTTGTGAAAACTTCCACAAAATGAGGTTCTAGTATGTTATAGGGCATCCCAGGAGGGCTCCATATGTGTGGGTAAAATATATATCCCACAGGGGGAAAATTGAAAAAAAGTTGAAAAAAAAAATTTTTTGGGACTTAGAAAATTTTTCGACTTGTGTCAGACTTCCAGAGAGGGGAGCATGTCAGTGCGCGCATCCGATTTCAGTTCCAGAGCGATTCCTCCGATGAGTCCTTGATACTTAGTTGTTTTTGCCAAAATTTCTGAGTTTTTGAAAATTTCACAATTTTGTGAAAACTTCCACAAAATGAGGTTCTAGTATGTTATAGGGCATCCCAGGAGAGCTCCATATGTGTGGGTAAAATATATATCCCACAGGGGGAAAATTGAAAAAAAGCTGAAAAAAAAAATTTTTTGGGACTTAGAAAATTTTCACACATGTGTCAGACTTCCAGAGAGGGGAGCATGTCAGTGCGCGCATCCGATTTCGGTTCCAGAGCGATTCCTCCGATGAGTCCTTGATACTTAGTCGTTTTTGGCAAAATTTCTGAGTTTTTTGAAAATTTCACAATTTTGTGAAAACTTCCACAAAATGAGGTTCTAGTATGTTATAGGGCATCCCATGAGAGCTCCATATGTGTGGGTAAAATATATATCCCACGGGGGGGAAATTGAAAAAAAGCTGAAAAAAAATTTTTTTTGGGACTTAGAAAATTTTTCGACTTGTGTCAGACTTCCAGAGAGGGGAGCATGTCAGTGCGCGCATCCGATTTCAGTTCCAGAGCGATTCCTCCGATGAGTCCTTGATACTTAGTCGTTTTTGGCAAAATTTCTGAGTTTTTTGAAAATTTCACAATTTTGTGAAAACTTCCACAAAATGAGGTTCTAGTATGTTATAGGGCATCCCAGGAGGGCTCCATATGTGTGGGTAAAATATATATCCCACAGGGGGGAAATTGAAAAAAAGCTGAAAAAAAAAATTTTTTGGGACTTAGAAAATTTTTCACACATGTGTCAGACTTCCAGAGAGGGGAGCATGTCAGTGCGCGCATCCGATTTCGGTTCCAGAGCGATTCCTCCGATGAGTCCTTGATACTTAGTCGTTTTTGGCAAAATTTCTGAGTTTTTTGAAAATTTCACAATTTTGTGAAAACTTCCACAAAATGAGGTTCTAGTATGTTATAGGGCATCCCATGAGAGCTCCATATGTGTGGGTAAAATATATATCCCAAGGGGGGGAAATTGAAAAAAAGCTGAAAAAAAATTTTTTTTGGGACTTAGAAAATTTTTCGACTTGTGTCAGACTTCCAGAGAGGGGAGCATGTCAGTGCGCGCATCCGATTTCAGTTCCAGAGCGATTCCTCCGATGAGTCCTTGATACTTAGTCGTTTTTGGCAAAATTTCTGAGTTTTTTGAAAATTTCACAATTTTGTGAAAACTTCCACAAAATGAGGTTCTAGTATGTTATAGGGCATCCCAGGAGAGCTCCATATGTGTGGGTAAAATATATATCCCACAGGGGGAAAATTGAAAAAAAGCTGAAAAAAAATTTTTTTGGAGGCTTAGAAAATTTTCACACGTGTCAGACTTCCAGAGAGGGGAGCATGTAAGTGCGCGCATCCAATTTCAGTTCCAGAGCGATTCCTCCGATGAGTCCTTGATACTTAGTCGTTTTTGCCAAAATTTCTGAGTTTTTGAAAATTTCACAATTTTGTGAAAACTTCCACAAAATGAGGTTCTAGTATGTTATAGGGCATCCCAGGAGGGCTCCATATGTGTGGGTAAAATATATATCCCACAGGGGGAAAATTGAAAAAAAGTTGAAAAAAAAAATTTTTTGGGACTTAGAAAATGTTCACACATGTGTCAGACTTCCAGAGAGGGGAGCATGTCAGTGCGCGCATCTGATTTCAGTTCCAGAGCGATTCCTCCGATGAGTCCTTGATACTTAGTCGTTTTTGGCAAAATTTCTGAGTTTTTTGAAAATTTCACAATTTTGTGAAAACTTCCACAAAATGAGGTTCTAGTATGTTATAGGGCATCCCAGGAGGGCTCCATATGTGTGGGTAAAATATATATCCCACAGGGGGAAAATTGAAAAAAAGCTGAAAAAAAAAATTTTTTTGGGGACTTAGAAAATTTTTCAACTTGTGTCAGACTTCCAGAGAGGGGAGCATGTCAGTGCGCGCATCCGATTTCGGTTCCAGAGCGATTCCTCCGATGAGTCCTTGATACTTAGTCGTTTTTGGCAAAATTTCTGAGTTTTTTGAAAATTTCACAATTTTGTGAAAACTTCCACAAAATGAGGTTCTAGTATGTTATAGGGCATCCCAGGAGGGCTCCATATTTGTGGGTAAAATATATATCCCACAGGGGGAAAATTGAAAAAAAGCTGAAAAAAAAATTTTTTTGGGACTTAGAAAATGTTCACACATGTGTCAGACTTCCAGAGAGGGGAGCATGTCAGTGCGCGCATCGAATTTCAGTTCCAGAGCGATTCCTCCGATGAGTCCTTGATACTTAGTCATTTTTTGGCAAAATTTCTGACTTTTTTGAAAATTTCACAATTTTGTGAAAACTTCCACAAAATGAGGTTCTAGTATGTTATAGGGCATCCCAGGAGAGCTCCATATGTGTGGGTAAAATATATATCCCACAGGGGGAAAATTGAAAAAAAGCTGAAAAAAAAAATTTTTTTGGGACTTAGAAAATTTTTCAACTTGTGTCAGACTTCCAGAGAGGGGAGCATGTCAGTGCGCGCATCCGATTTCAGTTCCAGAGCGATTCCTCCGATGAGTCCTTGATACTTAGTCGTTTTTGCCAAAATCTCTGAGTTTTTGAAAATTTCACAATTTTGTGAAAACTTCCACAAAATGAGGTTCTAGTATGTTATAGGGCATCCCATGAGAGCTCCATATGTGTGGGTAAAATATATATCCCACGGGGGGGAAATTGAAAAAAAGCTGAAAAAAAATTTTTTTTGGGACTTAGAAAATTTTTCGACTTGTGTCAGACTTCCAGAGAGGGGAGCATGTCAGTGCGCGCATCCGATTTCAGTTCCAGAGCGATTCCTCCGATGAGTCCTTGATACTTAGTCTTTTTTGGCAAAATTTCTGAGTTTTTTGAAAATTTCACAATTTTGTGAAAACTTCCACAAAATGAGGTTCTAGTATGTTATAGGGCATCCCAGGAGGGCTCCATATGTGTGGGTAAAATATATATCCCACAGGGGGGAAATTGAAAAAAAGCTGAAAAAAAAAATTTTTTGGGACTTAGAAAATTTTTCACACATGTGTCAGACTTCCAGAGAGGGGAGCATGTCAGTGCGCGCATCCGATTTCGGTTCCAGAGCGATTCCTCCGATGAGTCCTTGATACTTAGTCGTTTTTGGCAAAATTTCTGAGTTTTTTGAAAATTTCACAATTTTGTGAAAACTTCCACAAAATGAGGTTCTAGTATGTTATAGGGCATCCCATGAGAGCTCCATATGTGTGGGTAAAATATATATCCCAAGGGGGGGAAATTGAAAAAAAGCTGAAAAAAAATTTTTTTTGGGACTTAGAAAATTTTTCGACTTGTGTCAGACTTCCAGAGAGGGGAGCATGTCAGTGCGCGCATCCGATTTCAGTTCCAGAGCGATTCCTCCGATGAGTCCTTGATACTTAGTCGTTTTTGGCAAAATTTCTGAGTTTTTTGAAAATTTCACAATTTTGTGAAAACTTCCACAAAATGAGGTTCTAGTATGTTATAGGGCATCCCAGGAGAGCTCCATATGTGTGGGTAAAATATATATCCCACAGGGGGAAAATTGAAAAAAAGCTGAAAAAAAATTTTTTTGGAGGCTTAGAAAATTTTCACACGTGTCAGACTTCCAGAGAGGGGAGCATGTAAGTGCGCGCATCCAATTTCAGTTCCAGAGCGATTCCTCCGATGAGTCCTTGATACTTAGTCGTTTTTGTAAAAATTTCTGAGTTTTTGAAAATTTCACAATTTTGTGAAAACTTCCACAAAATGAGGTTCTAGTATGTTATAGGGCATCCCAGGAGGGCTCCATATGTGTGGGTAAAATATATATCCCACAGGGGGAAAATTGAAAAAAAGTTGAAAAAAAAAATTTTTTGGGACTTAGAAAATGTTCACACATGTGTCAGACTTCCAGAGAGGGGAGCATGTCAGTGCGCGCATCCGATTTCAGTTCCAGAGCGATTCCTCCGATGAGTCCTTGATACTTAGTCGTTTTTGCCAAAATCTCTGAGTTTTTGAAAATTTCACAATTTTGTGAAAACTTCCACAAAATGAGGTTCTAGTATGTTATAGGGCATCCCAGGAGGGCTCCATATGTGTGGGTAAAATATATATCCCACAGGGGGAAAATTGAAAAAAAGTTAAAAAAAAAAATTTTTTGGGACTTAGAAAATTTTTCGACTTGTGTCAGACTTCCAGAGAGGGGAGCATGTCAGTGCGCGCATCCGATTTCAGTTCCAGAGCGATTCCTCCGATGAGTCCTTGATACTTAGTCGTTTTTGGCAAAATTTCTGAGTTTTTTGAAAATTTCACAATTTTGTGAAAACTTCCACAAAATGAGGTTCTAGTATGTTATAGGGCATCCCAGGAGAGCTCCATATGTGTGGATAAAATATATATCCCACAGGGGGAAAATTGAAAAAAAGCTGAAAAAAAAATTTTTTGGAGGCTTAGAAAATTTTCACACGTGTCAGACTTCCAGAGAGGGGAGCATGTCAGTGCGCGCATCCGATTTCGGTTCCAGAGCGATTCCTCCGATGCGTCCTTGATACTTAGTCGTTTTTGGCAAAATTTCTGACTTTTTTGAAAATTTCACAATTTTGTGAAAACTTCCACAAAATGAGGTTCTAGTATGTTATAGGGCATCCCAGGAGGGCTCCATATGTGTGGGTAAAATATATATCCCACAGGGGGAAAATTGAAAAAAAGCTGAAAAAAAAAATTTTTTTGGGACTTAGAAAATTTTTCAACTTGTGTCAGACTTCCAGAGAGGGGAGCATGTCAGTGCGTGCATCCGATTTCAGTTCCAGAGCGATTCCTCCGATGAGTCCTTGATACTTAGTCATTTTTGGCAAAATTTCTGAGTTTTTTGAAAATTTCACAATTTTGTGAAAACTTGCACAAAATGAGGTTCTAGTATGTTATAGGGCATCCCAGGAGGGCTCCATATGTGTGGGTAAAATATATATCCCACAGGGGGAAAATTGAAAAAAAGCTGAAAAAAAAAATTTATTGGGACTTAGAAAATTTTTCACACATGTGTCAGACTTCCAGAGAGGGGAGCATGTCAGTGCGCGCATCCGATTTCAGTTCCAGAGCGATTCCTCCGATGCGTCCTTGATACTTAGTCGTTTTTGGCAAAATTTCTGACTTTTTTGAAAATTTCACAATTTTGTGAAAACTTCCACAAAATGAGGTTCTAGTATGTTATAGGGCATCCCAGGAGGGCTCCATATGTGTGGGTAAAATATATATCCCACAGGGGGAAAATTGAAAAAAAGTTGAAAAAAAAAATTTTTTTGGGACTTAGAAAATTTTTCAACTTGTGTCAGACTTCCATAGAGGGGAGCATGTCAGTGCGCGCATCCGATTTCAGTTCCAGAGCGATTCCTCCGATGAGTCCTTGATACTTAGTCGTTTTTGGCAAAATTTCTGACTTTTTTGAAAATTTCACAATTTTGTGAAAACTTCCACAAAATGAGGTTCTAGTATGTTATAGGGCATCCCAGGAGAGCTCCATATGTGTGGGTAAAATATATATCCCACGGGGGGGAAATTGAAAAAAAGCTGAAAAAAAATTTTTTTTGGGACTTAGAAAATGTTCACACATGTGTCAGACTTCCAGAGAGGGGAGCATGTCAGTGCGCGCATCCGATTTCGGTTCCAGAGCGATTCCTCTGATGAGTCCTTGATACTTAGTCGTTTTTGGCAAAATTTCTGACTTTTTTGAAAATTTCACAATTTTGTGAAAACTTCCACAAAATGAGGTTCTAGTATGTTATAGGGCATCCCAGGAGAGCTCCATATGTGTGGGTAAAATATATATCCCACAGGGGGAAAATTGAAAAAAAGCTGAAAAAAAAATTTTTTTGGGGACTTAGAAAATTTTTCAACTTGTGTCAGACTTCCAGAGAGGGGAGCATGTCAGTGCGCGCATCTGATTTCAGTTCCAGAGCGATTCCTCCGATGAGTCCTTGATACTTAGTCGTTTTTGGCAAAATTTCTGAGTTTTTTGAAAATTTCACAATTTTGTGAAAACTTCCACAAAATGAGGTTCTAGTATGTTATAGGGCATCCCAGGAGGGCTCCATATGTGTGGGTAAAATATATATCCCACAGGGGGAAAATTGAAAAAAAGCTGAAAAAAAAAATTTTTTTGGGGACTTAGAAAATTTTTCAACTTGTGTCAGACTTCCAGAGAGGGGAGCATGTCAGTGCGTGCATCCGATTTCAGTTCCAGAGCGATTCCTCCGATGAGTCCTTGATACTTAGTCATTTTTGGCAAAATTTCTGAGTTTTTTGAAAATTTCACAATTTTGTGAAAACTTGCACAAAATGAGGTTCTAGTATGTTATAGGGCATCCCAGGAGGGCTCCATATGTGTGGGTAAAATATATATCCCACAGGGGGGAAATTGAAAAAAAGCTGAAAAAAAAATTTTTTGGGGACTTAGAAAATTTTTCACACATGTGTCAGACTTCCAGAGAGGGGAGCATGTCAGTGCGCGCATCCGATTTCGGTTCCAGAGCGATTCCTCCGATGAGTCCTTGATACTTAGTCGTTTTTGGCAAAATTTCTGAGTTTTTTGAAAATTTCACAATTTTGTGAAAACTTCCACAAAATGAGGTTCTAGTATGTTATAGGGCATCCCAGGAGGGCTCCATATTTGTGGGTAAAATATATATCCCACAGGGGGAAAATTGAAAAAAAGCTGAAAAAAAAATTTTTTTGGGACTTAGAAAATGTTCACACATGTGTCAGACTTCCAGAGAGGGGAGCATGTCAGTGCGCGCATCGAATTTCAGTTCCAGAGCGATTCCTCCGATGAGTCCTTGATACTTAGTCATTTTTGGCAAAATTTCTGACTTTTTTGAAAATTTCACAATTTTGTGAAAACTTCCACAAAATGAGGTTCTAGTATGTTATAGGGCATCCCAGGAGAGCTCCATATTTGTGGGTAAAATATATATCCCACAGGGGGAAAATTGAAAAAAAGCTGAAAAAAAAAATTTTTTTGGGACTTAGAAAATTTTTCAACTTGTGTCAGACTTCCAGAGAGGGGAGCATGTCAGTGCGCGCATCCGATTTCAGTTCCAGAGCGATTCCTCCGATGAGTCCTTGATACTTAGTCGTTTTTGCCCAAATTTCTGAGTTTTTGAAAATTTCACAATTTTGTGAAAACTTCCACAAAATGAGGTTCTAGTATGTTATAGGGCATCCCAGGAGGGCTCCATATGTGTGGGTAAAATATATATCCCACAGGGGGAAAATTGAAAAAAAGTTAAAAAAAAAAATTTTTTGGGACTTAGAAAATTTTTCGACTTGTGTCAGACTTCCAGAGAGGGGAGCATGTCAGTGCGCGCATCCGATTTCAGTTCCAGAGCGATTCCTCCGATGAGTCCTTGATACTTAGTCGTTTTTGGCAAAATTTCTGAGTTTTTTGAAAATTTCACAATTTTGTGAAAACTTCCACAAAATGAGGTTCTAGTATGTTATAGGGCATCCCAGGAGAGCTCCATATGTGTGGGTAAAATATATATCCCACAGGGGGAAAATTGAAAAAAAGCTGAAAAAAAAATTTTTTGGAGGCTTAGAAAATTTTCACACGTGTCAGACTTCCAGAGAGGGGAGCATGTAAGTGCGCGCATCCAATTTCAGTTCCAGAGCGATTCCTCCGATGAGTCCTTGATACTTAGTCGTTTTTGCCAAAATTTCTGAGTTTTTGAAAATTTCACAATTTTGTGAAAACTTCCACAAAATGAGGTTCTAGTATGTTATAGGGCATCCCAGGAGGGCTCCATATGTGTGGGTAAAATATATATCCCACAGGGGGAAAATTGAAAAAAAGTTGAAAAAAAAAATTTTTTGGGACTTAGAAAATTTTTCGACTTGTGTCAGACTTCCAGAGAGGGGAGCATGTCAGTGCGTGCATCCGATTTCAGTTCCAGAGCGATTCCTCCGATGAGTCCTTGATACTTAGTCATTTTTGGCAAAATTTCTGAGTTTTTTGAAAATTTCACAATTTTGTGAAAACTTGCACAAAATGAGGTTCTAGTATGTTATAGGGCATCCCAGGAGGGCTCCATATGTGTGGGTAAAATATATATCCCACAGGGGGGAAATTGAAAAAAAGCTGAAAAAAAAAATTTTTTGGGACTTAGAAAATGCTCACACATGTGTCAGACTTCCAGAGAGGGGAGCATGTCAGTGCGCGCATCCAATTTCAGTTCCAGAGCGATTCCTCCGATGAGTCCTTGATACTTAGTCATTTTTGGCAAAATTTCTGACTTTTTTGAAAATTTCACAATTTTGGGAAAACTTCCACAAAATGAGGTTCTAGTATGTTATAGGGCATCCCAGGAGAGCTCCATATGTGTGTGTAAAATATATATCCCACAGGGGGAAAATTGAAAAAAAGCTGAAAAAAAAAATTTTTTTGGGACTTAGAAAATTTTTCAACTTGTGTCAGACTTCCAGAGAGGGGAGCATGTCAGTGCGCGCATCCGATTTCAGTTCCAGAGCGATTCCTCCGATGAGTCCTTGATACTTAGTCGTTTTTGCCAAAATTTCTGAGTTTTTGAAAATTTCACAATTTTGTGAAAACTTCCACAAAATGAGGTTCTAGTATGTTATAGGGCATCCCAGGAGGGCTCCATATGTGTGGGTAAAATATATATCCCACAGGGGGAAAATTGAAAAAAAGTTGAAAAAAAAAATTTTTTGGGACTTAGAAAATTTTTCGACTTGTGTCAGACTTCCAGAGAGGGGAGCATGTCAGTGCGCGCATCCGATTTCGGTTCCAGAGCGATTCCTCCGATGAGTCCTTGATACTTAGTCGTTTTTGGCAAAATTTCTGAGTTTTTTGAAATTTTCACAATTTTGTGAAAACTTCCACAAAATGAGGTTCTAGTATGTTATAGGGCATCCCAGGAGGGCTCCATATGTGTGGGTAAAATATATATCCCACAGGGGGAAAATTGAAAAAAAGCTGAAAAAAAAATTTTTTTTGGGACTTAGAAAATTTTTCGACTTGTGTCAGACTTCCAGAGAGGGGAGCATGTCAGTGCGCGCATCCGATTTCAGTTCCAGAGCGATTCCTCCGATGAGTCCTTGATACTTAGTCGTTTTTGGCAAAATTTCTGAGTTTTTTGAAAATTTCACAATTTTGTGAAAACTTCCACAAAATGAGGTTCTAGTATGTTATAGGGCATCCCAGGAGAGCTCCATATGTGTGGGTAAAATATATATCCCACGGGGGGAAAATTGAAAAAAAGCTGAAAAAAAATTTTTTTTGGGACTTAGAAAATGTTCACACATGTGTCAGACTTCCAGAGAGGGGAGCATGTCAGTGCGCGCATCCGATTTCGGTTCCAGAGCGATTCCTCCGATGCGTCCTTGATACTTAGTCGTTTTTGGCAAAATTTCTGACTTTTTTGAAAATTTCACAATTTTGTGAAAACTTCCACAAAATGAGGTTCTAGTATGTTATAGGGCATCCCAGGAGGGCTCCATATGTGTGGGTAAAATATATATCCCACAGGGGGAAAATTGAAAAAAAGCTGAAAAAAAAAATTTTTTTGGGACTTAGAAAATTTTTCAACTTGTGTCAGACTTCCAGAGAGGGGAGCATGTCAGTGCGTGCATCCGATTTCAGTTCCAGAGCGATTCCTCCGATGAGTCCTTGATACTTAGTCATTTTTGGCAAAATTTCTGAGTTTTTTGAAAATTTCACAATTTTGTGAAAACTTGCACAAAATGAGGTTCTAGTATGTTATAGGGCATCCCAGGAGGGCTCCATATGTGTGGGTAAAATATATATCCCACAGGGGGAAAATTGAAAAAAAGCTGAAAAAAAAAATTTTTTGGGACTTAGAAAATTTTTCACACATGTGTCAGACTTCCAGAGAGGGGAGCATGTCAGTGCGCGCATCCGATTTCAGTTCCAGAGCGATTCCTCCGATGCGTCCTTGATACTTAGTCGTTTTTGGCAAAATTTCTGACTTTTTTGAAAATTTCACAATTTTGTGAAAACTTCCACAAAATGAGGTTCTAGTATGTTATAGGGCATCCCAGGAGGGCTCCATATGTGTGGGTAAAATATATATCCCACAGGGGGAAAATTGAAAAAAAGCTGAAAAAAAAAATTTTTTTGGGACTTAGAAAATTTTTCAACTTGTGTCAGACTTCCATAGAGGGGAGCATGTCAGTGCGCGCATCCGATTTCAGTTCCAGAGCGATTCCTCCGATGAGTCCTTGATACTTAGTCGTTTTTGGCAAAATTTCTGACTTTTTTGAAAATTTCACAATTTTGTGAAAACTTCCACAAAATGAGGTTCTAGTATGTTATAGGGCATCCCAGGAGGGCTCCATATGTGTGGGTAAAATATATATCCCACAGGGGGAAAATTGAAAAAAAGCTGAAAAAAAAAATTTTTTTGGGACTTAGAAAATTTTTCAACTTGTGTCAGACTTCCAGAGAGGGGAGCATGTCAGTGCGTGCATCCGATTTCAGTTCCAGAGCGATTCCTCCGATGAGTCCTTGATACTTAGTCATTTTTGGCAAAATTTCTGAGTTTTTTGAAAATTTCACAATTTTGTGAAAACTTGCACAAAATGAGGTTCTAGTATGTTATAGGGCATCCCAGGAGGGCTCCATATGTGTGGGTAAAATATATATCCCACAGGGGGAAAATTGAAAAAAAGCTGAAAAAAAAAATTTTTTGGGACTTAGAAAATTTTTCACACATGTGTCAGACTTCCAGAGAGGGGAGCATGTCAGTGCGCGCATCCGATTTCAGTTCCAGAGCGATTCCTCCGATGCGTCCTTGATACTTAGTCGTTTTTGGCAAAATTTCTGACTTTTTTGAAAATTTCACAATTTTGTGAAAACTTCCACAAAATGAGGTTCTAGTATGTTATAGGGCATCCCAGGAGGGCTCCATATGTGTGGGTAAAATATATATCCCACAGGGGGGAAATTGAAAAAAAGCTGAAAAAAAAAATTTTTTGGGACTTAGAAAATTTTTCACACATGTGTCAGACTTCCAGAGAGGGGAGCATGTCAGTGCGCGCATCCGATTTCGGTTCCAGAGCGATTCCTCCGATGAGTCCTTGATACTTAGTCGTTTTTGGCAAAATTTCTGAGTTTTTTGAAAATTTCACAATTTTGTGAAAACTTCCACAAAATGAGGTTCTAGTATGTTATAGGGCATCCCAGGAGGGCTCCATATTTGTGGGTAAAATATATATCCCACAGGGGGAAAATTGAAAAAAAGCTGAAAAAAAAATTTTTTTGGGACTTAGAAAATGTTCACACATGTGTCAGACTTCCAGAGAGGGGAGCATGTCAGTGCGCGCATCCAATTTCAGTTCCAGAGCGATTCCTCCGATGAGTCCTTGATACTTAGTCATTTTTGGCAAAATTTCTGACTTTTTTGAAAATTTCACAATTTTGGGAAAACTTCCACAAAATGAGGTTCTAGTATATTATAGGGCATCCCAGGAGAGCTCCATATGTGTGTGTAAAATATATATCCCACAGGGGGAAAATTGAAAAAAAGCTGAAAAAAAAAATTTTTTTGGGACTTAGAAAATTTTTCAACTTGTGTCAGACTTCCAGAGAGGGGAGCATGTCAGTGCGCGCATCCGATTTCAGTTCCAGAGCGATTCCTCCGATGAGTCCTTGATACTTAGTCGTTTTTGCCAAAATTTCTGAGTTTTTGAAAATTTCACAATTTTGTGAAAACTTCCACAAAATGAGGTTCTAGTATGTTATAGGGCATCCCAGGAGGGCTCCATATGTGTGGGTAAAATATATATCCCACAGGGGGAAAATTGAAAAAAAGTTAAAAAAAAAAATTTTTTGGGACTTAGAAAATTTTTCGACTTGTGTCAGACTTCCAGAGAGGGGAGCATGTCAGTGCGCGCATCCGATTTCAGTTCCAGAGCGATTCCTCCGATGAGTCCTTGATACTTAGTCGTTTTTGGCAAAATTTCTGAGTTTTTTGAAAATTTCACAATTTTGTGAAAACTTCCACAAAATGAGGTTCTAGTATGTTATAGGGCATCCCAGGAGAGCTCCATATGTGTGGGTAAAATATATATCCCACAGGGGGAAAATTGAAAAAAAGCTGAAAAAAAAATTTTTTGGAGGCTTAGAAAATTTTCACACGTGTCAGACTTCCAGAGAGGGGAGCATGTAAGTGCGCGCATCCAATTTCAGTTCCAGAGCGATTCCTCCGATGAGTCCTTGATACTTAGTCGTTTTTGCCAAAATTTCTGAGTTTTTGAAAATTTCACAATTTTGTGAAAACTTCCACAAAATGAGGTTCTAGTATGTTATAGGGCATCCCAGGAGGGCTCCATATGTGTGGGTAAAATATATATCCCACAGGGGGAAAATTGAAAAAAAGTTGAAAAAAAAAATTTTTTGGGACTTAGAAAATTTTTCGACTTGTGTCAGACTTCCAGAGAGGGGAGCATGTCAGTGCGCGCATCCGATTTCGGTTCCAGAGCGATTCCTCCGATGAGTCCTTGATACTTAGTCGTTTTTGGCAAAATTTCTGAGTTTTTTGAAATTTTCACAATTTTGTGAAAACTTCCACAAAATGAGGTTCTAGTATGTTATAGGGCATCCCAGGAGGGCTCCATATGTGTGGGTAAAATATATATCCCACAGGGGGAAAATTGAAAAAAAGCTGAAAAAAAAATTTTTTTGGGGACTTAGAAAATTTTTCGACTTGTGTCAGACTTCCAGAGAGGGGAGCATGTCAGTGCGCGCATCCGATTTCAGTTCCAGAGCGATTCCTCCGATGAGTCCTTGATACTTAGTCGTTTTTGGCAAAATTTCTGAGTTTTTTGAAAATTTCACAATTTTGTGAAAACTTCCACAAAATGAGGTTCTAGTATGTTATAGGGCATCCCAGGAGAGCTCCATATGTGTGGGTAAAATATATATCCCACGGGGGGAAAATTGAAAAAAAGCTGAAAAAAAATTTTTTTTGGGACTTAGAAAATGTTCACACATGTGTCAGACTTCCAGAGAGGGGAGCATGTCAGTGCGCGCATCCGATTTCGGTTCCAGAGCGATTCCTCCGATGCGTCCTTGATACTTAGTCGTTTTTGGCCAAATTTCTGACTTTTTTGAAAATTTCACAATTTTGTGAAAACTTCCACAAAATGAGGTTCTAGTATGTTATAGGGCATCCCAGGAGGGCTCCATATGTGTGGGTAAAATATATATCCCACAGGGGGAAAATTGAAAAAAAGCTGAAAAAAAAAATTTTTTTGGGACTTAGAAAATTTTTCAACTTGTGTCAGACTTCCAGAGAGGGGAGCATGTCAGTGCGTGCATCCGATTTCAGTTCCAGAGCGATTCCTCCGATGAGTCCTTGATACTTAGTCATTTTTGGCAAAATTTCTGAGTTTTTTGAAAATTTCACAATTTTGTGAAAACTTGCACAAAATGAGGTTCTAGTATGTTATAGGGCATCCCAGGAGGGCTCCATATGTGTGGGTAAAATATATATCCCACAGGGGGAAAATTGAAAAAAAGCTGAAAAAAAAAATTTTTTGGGACTTAGAAAATTTTTCACACATGTGTCAGACTTCCAGAGAGGGGAGCATGTCAGTGCGCGCATCCGATTTCAGTTCCAGAGCGATTCCTCCGATGCGTCCTTGATACTTAGTCGTTTTTGGCAAAATTTCTGACTTTTTTGAAAATTTCACAATTTTGTGAAAACTTCCACAAAATGAGGTTCTAGTATGTTATAGGGCATCCCAGGAGGGCTCCATATGTGTGGGTAAAATATATATCCCACAGGGGGAAAATTGAAAAAAAGCTGAAAAAAAAAATTTTTTTGGGACTTAGAAAATTTTTCAACTTGTGTCAGACTTCCATAGAGGGGAGCATGTCAGTGCGCGCATCCGATTTCAGTTCCAGAGCGATTCCTCCGATGAGTCCTTGATACTTAGTCGTTTTTGGCAAAATTTCTGACTTTTTTGAAAATTTCACAATTTTGTGAAAACTTCCACAAAATGAGGTTCTAGTATGTTATAGGGCATCCCAGGAGGGCTCCATATGTGTGGGTAAAATATATATCCCACAGGGGGAAAATTGAAAAAAAGCTGAAAAAAAAAATTTTTTTGGGACTTAGAAAATTTTTCAACTTGTGTCAGACTTCCAGAGAGGGGAGCATGTCAGTGCGTGCATCCGATTTCAGTTCCAGAGCGATTCCTCCGATGAGTCCTTGATACTTAGTCATTTTTGGCAAAATTTCTGAGTTTTTTGAAAATTTCACAATTTTGTGAAAACTTGCACAAAATGAGGTTCTAGTATGTTATAGGGCATCCCAGGAGGGCTCCATATGTGTGGGTAAAATATATATCCCACAGGGGGAAAATTGAAAAAAAGCTGAAAAAAAAAATTTTTTGGGACTTAGAAAATTTTTCACACATGTGTCAGACTTCCAGAGAGGGGAGCATGTCAGTGCGCGCATCCGATTTCAGTTCCAGAGCGATTCCTCCGATGCGTCCTTGATACTTAGTCGTTTTTGGCAAAATTTCTGACTTTTTTGAAAATTTCACAATTTTGTGAAAACTTCCACAAAATGAGGTTCTAGTATGTTATAGGGCATCCCAGGAGGGCTCCATATGTGTGGGTAAAATATATATCCCACAGGGGGAAAATTGAAAAAAAGCTGAAAAAAAAAATTTTTTTGGGACTTAGAAAATTTTTCAACTTGTGTCAGACTTCCATAGAGGGGAGCATGTCAGTGCGCGCATCCGATTTCAGTTCCAGAGCGATTCCTCCGATGAGTCCTTGATACTTAGTCGTTTTTGGCAAAATTTCTGACTTTTTTGAAAATTTCACAATTTTGTGAAAACTTCCACAAAATGAGGTTCTAGTATGTTATAGGGCATCCCAGGAGGGCTCCATATGTGTGGGTAAAATATATATCCCACAGGGGGAAAATTGAAAAAAAGCTGAAAAAAAAAATTTTTTTGGGACTTAGAAAATTTTTCAACTTGTGTCAGACTTCCAGAGAGGGGAGCATGTCAGTGCGTGCATCCGATTTCAGTTCCAGAGCGATTCCTCCGATGAGTCCTTGATACTTAGTCATTTTTGGCAAAATTTCTGAGTTTTTTGAAAATTTCACAATTTTGTGAAAACTTGCACAAAATGAGGTTCTAGTATGTTATAGGGCATCCCAGGAGGGCTCCATATGTGTGGGTAAAATATATATCCCACAGGGGGAAAATTGAAAAAAAGCTGAAAAAAAAAATTTTTTGGGACTTAGAAAATTTTTCACACATGTGTCAGACTTCCAGAGAGGGGAGCATGTCAGTGCGCGCATCCGATTTCAGTTCCAGAGCGATTCCTCCGATGCGTCCTTGATACTTAGTCGTTTTTGGCAAAATTTCTGACTTTTTTGAAAATTTCACAATTTTGTGAAAACTTCCACAAAATGAGGTTCTAGTATGTTATAGGGCATCCCAGGAGGGCTCCATATGTGTGGGTAAAATATATATCCCACAGGGGGAAAATTGAAAAAAAGCTGAAAAAAAAAATTTTTTTGGGACTTAGAAAATTTTTCAACTTGTGTCAGACTTCCATAGAGGGGAGCATGTCAGTGCGCGCATCCGATTTCAGTTCCAGAGCGATTCCTCCGATGAGTCCTTGATACTTAGTCGTTTTTGGCAAAATTTCTGACTTTTTTGAAAATTTCACAATTTTGTGAAAACTTCCACAAAATGAGGTTCTAGTATGTTATAGGGCATCCCAGGAGGGCTCCATATGTGTGGGTAAAATATATATCCCACAGGGGGAAAATTGAAAAAAAGCTGAAAAAAAAAATTTTTTTGGGACTTAGAAAATTTTTCAACTTGTGTCAGACTTCCAGAGAGGGGAGCATGTCAGTGCGTGCATCCGATTTCAGTTCCAGAGCGATTCCTCCGATGAGTCCTTGATACTTAGTCATTTTTGGCAAAATTTCTGAGTTTTTTGAAAATTTCACAATTTTGTGAAAACTTGCACAAAATGAGGTTCTAGTATGTTATAGGGCATCCCAGGAGGGCTCCATATGTGTGGGTAAAATATATATCCCACAGGGGGAAAATTGAAAAAAAGCTGAAAAAAAAAATTTTTTGGGACTTAGAAAATTTTTCACACATGTGTCAGACTTCCAGAGAGGGGAGCATGTCAGTGCGCGCATCCGATTTCGGTTCCAGAGCGATTCCTCCGATGCGTCCTTGATACTTAGTCGTTTTTGGCAAAATTTCTGACTTTTTTGAAAATTTCACAATTTTGTGAAAACTTCCACAAAATGAGGTTCTAGTATGTTATAGGGCATCCCAGGAGGGCTCCATATGTGTGGGTAAAATATATATCCCACAGGGGGAAAATTGAAAAAAAGCTGAAAAAAAAAATTTTTTTGGGACTTAGAAAATTTTTCAACTTGTGTCAGACTTCCATAGAGGGGAGCATGTCAGTGCGCGCATCCGATTTCAGTTCCAGAGCGATTCCTCCGATGAGTCCTTGATACTTAGTCGTTTTTGGCAAAATTTCTGACTTTTTTGAAAATTTCACAATTTTGTGAAAACTTCCACAAAATGAGGTTCTAGTATGTTATAGGGCATCCCAGGAGAGCTCCATATGTGTGGGTAAAATATATATCCCACGGGGGGAAAATTGAAAAAAAGCTGAAAAAAAATTTTTTTTGGGACTTAGAAAATGTTCACACATGTGTCAGACTTCCAGAGAGGGGAGCATGTCAGTGCGCGCATCCGATTTCGGTTCCAGAGCGATTCCTCCGATGCGTCCTTGATACTTAGTCGTTTTTGGCAAAATTTCTGACTTTTTTGAAAATTTCACAATTTTGTGAAAACTTCCACAAAATGAGGTTCTAGTATGTTATAGGGCATCCCAGGAGGGCTCCATATGTGTGGGTAAAATATATATCCCACAGGGGGAAAATTGAAAAAAAGCTGAAAAAAAAAATTTTTTTGGGACTTAGAAAATTTTTCAACTTGTGTCAGACTTCCATAGAGGGGAGCATGTCAGTGCGCGCATCCGATTTCAGTTCCAGAGCGATTCCTCCGATGAGTCCTTGATACTTAGTCGTTTTTGGCAAAATTTCTGAGTTTTTTGAAAATTTCACAATTTTGTGAAAACTTCCACAAAATGAGGTTCTAGTATGTTATAGGGCATCCCAGGAGAGCTCCATATGTGTGGGTAAAATATATATCCCACGGGGGGAAAATTGAAAAAAAGCTGAAAAAAAATTTTTTTTGGGACTTAGAAAATGTTCACACATGTGTCAGACTTCCAGAGAGGGGAGCATGTCAGTGCGCGCATCCGATTTCGGTTCCAGAGCGATTCCTCCGATGCGTCCTTGATACTTAGTCGTTTTTGGCCAAATTTCTGACTTTTTTGAAAATTTCACAATTTTGTGAAAACTTCCACAAAATGAGGTTCTAGTATGTTATAGGGCATCCCAGGAGGGCTCCATATGTGTGGGTAAAATATATATCCCACAGGGGGAAAATTGAAAAAAAGCTGAAAAAAAAAATTTTTTTGGGACTTAGAAAATTTTTCAACTTGTGTCAGACTTCCAGAGAGGGGAGCATGTCAGTGCGTGCATCCGATTTCAGTTCCAGAGCGATTCCTCCGATGAGTCCTTGATACTTAGTCATTTTTGGCAAAATTTCTGAGTTTTTTGAAAATTTCACAATTTTGTGAAAACTTGCACAAAATGAGGTTCTAGTATGTTATAGGGCATCCCAGGAGGGCTCCATATGTGTGGGTAAAATATATATCCCACAGGGGGAAAATTGAAAAAAAGCTGAAAAAAAAAATTTTTTGGGACTTAGAAAATTTTTCACACATGTGTCAGACTTCCAGAGAGGGGAGCATGTCAGTGCGCGCATCCGATTTCAGTTCCAGAGCGATTCCTCCGATGCGTCCTTGATACTTAGTCGTTTTTGGCAAAATTTCTGACTTTTTTGAAAATTTCACAATTTTGTGAAAACTTCCACAAAATGAGGTTCTAGTATGTTATAGGGCATCCCAGGAGGGCTCCATATGTGTGGGTAAAATATATATCCCACAGGGGGAAAATTGAAAAAAAGCTGAAAAAAAAAATTTTTTTGGGACTTAGAAAATTTTTCAACTTGTGTCAGACTTCCATAGAGGGGAGCATGTCAGTGCGCGCATCCGATTTCAGTTCCAGAGCGATTCCTCCGATGAGTCCTTGATACTTAGTCGTTTTTGGCAAAATTTCTGACTTTTTTGAAAATTTCACAATTTTGTGAAAACTTCCACAAAATGAGGTTCTAGTATGTTATAGGGCATCCCAGGAGGGCTCCATATGTGTGGGTAAAATATATATCCCACAGGGGGAAAATTGAAAAAAAGCTGAAAAAAAAAATTTTTTTGGGACTTAGAAAATTTTTCAACTTGTGTCAGACTTCCAGAGAGGGGAGCATGTCAGTGCGTGCATCCGATTTCAGTTCCAGAGCGATTCCTCCGATGAGTCCTTGATACTTAGTCATTTTTGGCAAAATTTCTGAGTTTTTTGAAAATTTCACAATTTTGTGAAAACTTGCACAAAATGAGGTTCTAGTATGTTATAGGGCATCCCAGGAGGGCTCCATATGTGTGGGTAAAATATATATCCCACAGGGGGAAAATTGAAAAAAAGCTGAAAAAAAAAATTTTTTTGGGACTTAGAAAATTTTTCAACTTGTGTCAGACTTCCATAGAGGGGAGCATGTCAGTGCGCGCATCCGATTTCAGTTCCAGAGCGATTCCTCCGATGAGTCCTTGATACTTAGTCGTTTTTGGCAAAATTTCTGAGTTTTTTGAAAATTTCACAATTTTGTGAAAACTTCCACAAAATGAGGTTCTAGTATGTTATAGGGCATCCCAGGAGAGCTCCATATGTGTGGGTAAAATATATATCCCACGGGGGGAAAATTGAAAAAAAGCTGAAAAAAAATTTTTTTTGGGACTTAGAAAATGTTCACACATGTGTCAGACTTCCAGAGAGGGGAGCATGTCAGTGCGCGCATCCGATTTCGGTTCCAGAGCGATTCCTCCGATGCGTCCTTGATACTTAGTCGTTTTTGGCCAAATTTCTGACTTTTTTGAAAATTTCACAATTTTGTGAAAACTTCCACAAAATGAGGTTCTAGTATGTTATAGGGCATCCCAGGAGGGCTCCATATGTGTGGGTAAAATATATATCCCACAGGGGGAAAATTGAAAAAAAGCTGAAAAAAAAAATTTTTTTGGGACTTAGAAAATTTTTCAACTTGTGTCAGACTTCCAGAGAGGGGAGCATGTCAGTGCGTGCATCCGATTTCAGTTCCAGAGCGATTCCTCCGATGAGTCCTTGATACTTAGTCATTTTTGGCAAAATTTCTGAGTTTTTTGAAAATTTCACAATTTTGTGAAAACTTGCACAAAATGAGGTTCTAGTATGTTATAGGGCATCCCAGGAGGGCTCCATATGTGTGGGTAAAATATATATCCCACAGGGGGAAAATTGAAAAAAAGCTGAAAAAAAAAATTTTTTGGGACTTAGAAAATTTTTCACACATGTGTCAGACTTCCAGAGAGGGGAGCATGTCAGTGCGCGCATCCGATTTCAGTTCCAGAGCGATTCCTCCGATGCGTCCTTGATACTTAGTCGTTTTTGGCAAAATTTCTGACTTTTTTGAAAATTTCACAATTTTGTGAAAACTTCCACAAAATGAGGTTCTAGTATGTTATAGGGCATCCCAGGAGGGCTCCATATGTGTGGGTAAAATATATATCCCACAGGGGGAAAATTGAAAAAAAGCTGAAAAAAAAAATTTTTTTGGGACTTAGAAAATTTTTCAACTTGTGTCAGACTTCCATAGAGGGGAGCATGTCAGTGCGCGCATCCGATTTCAGTTCCAGAGCGATTCCTCCGATGAGTCCTTGATACTTAGTCGTTTTTGGCAAAATTTCTGACTTTTTTGAAAATTTCACAATTTTGTGAAAACTTCCACAAAATGAGGTTCTAGTATGTTATAGGGCATCCCAGGAGGGCTCCATATGTGTGGGTAAAATATATATCCCACAGGGGGAAAATTGAAAAAAAGCTGAAAAAAAAAATTTTTTTGGGACTTAGAAAATTTTTCAACTTGTGTCAGACTTCCAGAGAGGGGAGCATGTCAGTGCGTGCATCCGATTTCAGTTCCAGAGCGATTCCTCCGATGAGTCCTTGATACTTAGTCATTTTTGGCAAAATTTCTGAGTTTTTTGAAAATTTCACAATTTTGTGAAAACTTGCACAAAATGAGGTTCTAGTATGTTATAGGGCATCCCAGGAGGGCTCCATATGTGTGGGTAAAATATATATCCCACAGGGGGAAAATTGAAAAAAAGCTGAAAAAAAAAATTTTTTGGGACTTAGAAAATTTTTCACACATGTGTCAGACTTCCAGAGAGGGGAGCATGTCAGTGCGCGCATCCGATTTCAGTTCCAGAGCGATTCCTCCGATGCGTCCTTGATACTTAGTCGTTTTTGGCAAAATTTCTGACTTTTTTGAAAATTTCACAATTTTGTGAAAACTTCCACAAAATGAGGTTCTAGTATGTTATAGGGCATCCCAGGAGGGCTCCATATGTGTGGGTAAAATATATATCCCACAGGGGGAAAATTGAAAAAAAGCTGAAAAAAAAAATTTTTTTGGGACTTAGAAAATTTTTCAACTTGTGTCAGACTTCCATAGAGGGGAGCATGTCAGTGCGCGCATCCGATTTCAGTTCCAGAGCGATTCCTCCGATGAGTCCTTGATACTTAGTCGTTTTTGGCAAAATTTCTGACTTTTTTGAAAATTTCACAATTTTGTGAAAACTTCCACAAAATGAGGTTCTAGTATGTTATAGGGCATCCCAGGAGGGCTCCATATGTGTGGGTAAAATATATATCCCACAGGGGGAAAATTGAAAAAAAGCTGAAAAAAAAAATTTTTTTGGGACTTAGAAAATTTTTCAACTTGTGTCAGACTTCCAGAGAGGGGAGCATGTCAGTGCGTGCATCCGATTTCAGTTCCAGAGCGATTCCTCCGATGAGTCCTTGATACTTAGTCATTTTTGGCAAAATTTCTGAGTTTTTTGAAAATTTCACAATTTTGTGAAAACTTGCACAAAATGAGGTTCTAGTATGTTATAGGGCATCCCAGGAGGGCTCCATATGTGTGGGTAAAATATATATCCCACAGGGGGAAAATTGAAAAAAAGCTGAAAAAAAAAATTTTTTGGGACTTAGAAAATTTTTCACACATGTGTCAGACTTCCAGAGAGGGGAGCATGTCAGTGCGCGCATCCGATTTCAGTTCCAGAGCGATTCCTCCGATGCGTCCTTGATACTTAGTCGTTTTTGGCAAAATTTCTGACTTTTTTGAAAATTTCACAATTTTGTGAAAACTTCCACAAAATGAGGTTCTAGTATGTTATAGGGCATCCCAGGAGGGCTCCATATGTGTGGGTAAAATATATATCCCACAGGGGGAAAATTGAAAAAAAGCTGAAAAAAAAAATTTTTTTGGGACTTAGAAAATTTTTCAACTTGTGTCAGACTTCCATAGAGGGGAGCATGTCAGTGCGCGCATCCGATTTCAGTTCCAGAGCGATTCCTCCGATGAGTCCTTGATACTTAGTCGTTTTTGGCAAAATTTCTGACTTTTTTGAAAATTTCACAATTTTGTGAAAACTTCCACAAAATGAGGTTCTAGTATGTTATAGGGCATCCCAGGAGGGCTCCATATGTGTGGGTAAAATATATATCCCACAGGGGGAAAATTGAAAAAAAGCTGAAAAAAAAAATTTTTTTGGGACTTAGAAAATTTTTCAACTTGTGTCAGACTTCCAGAGAGGGGAGCATGTCAGTGCGTGCATCCGATTTCAGTTCCAGAGCGATTCCTCCGATGAGTCCTTGATACTTAGTCATTTTTGGCAAAATTTCTGAGTTTTTTGAAAATTTCACAATTTTGTGAAAACTTGCACAAAATGAGGTTCTAGTATGTTATAGGGCATCCCAGGAGGGCTCCATATGTGTGGGTAAAATATATATCCCACAGGGGGAAAATTGAAAAAAAGCTGAAAAAAAAAATTTTTTTGGGACTTAGAAAATTTTTCAACTTGTGTCAGACTTCCAGAGAGGGGAGCATGTCAGTGCGTGCATCCGATTTCAGTTCCAGAGCGATTCCTCCGATGAGTCCTTGATACTTAGTCATTTTTGGCAAAATTTCTGAGTTTTTTGAAAATTTCACAATTTTGTGAAAACTTGCACAAAATGAGGTTCTAGTATGTTATAGGGCATCCCAGGAGGGCTCCATATGTGTGGGTAAAATATATATCCCACAGGGGGAAAATTGAAAAAAAGCTGAAAAAAAAAATTTTTTGGGACTTAGAAAATTTTTCACACATGTGTCAGACTTCCAGAGAGGGGAGCATGTCAGTGCGCGCATCCGATTTCAGTTCCAGAGCGATTCCTCCGATGCGTCCTTGATACTTAGTCGTTTTTGGCAAAATTTCTGACTTTTTTGAAAATTTCACAATTTTGTGAAAACTTCCACAAAATGAGGTTCTAGTATGTTATAGGGCATCCCAGGAGGGCTCCATATGTGTGGGTAAAATATATATCCCACAGGGGGAAAATTGAAAAAAAGCTGAAAAAAAAAATTTTTTTGGGACTTAGAAAATTTTTCAACTTGTGTCAGACTTCCATAGAGGGGAGCATGTCAGTGCGCGCATCCGATTTCAGTTCCAGAGCGATTCCTCCGATGAGTCCTTGATACTTAGTCGTTTTTGGCAAAATTTCTGACTTTTTTGAAAATTTCACAATTTTGTGAAAACTTCCACAAAATGAGGTTCTAGTATGTTATAGGGCATCCCAGGAGGGCTCCATATGTGTGGGTAAAATATATATCCCACAGGGGGAAAATTGAAAAAAAGCTGAAAAAAAAAATTTTTTTGGGACTTAGAAAATTTTTCAACTTGTGTCAGACTTCCAGAGAGGGGAGCATGTCAGTGCGTGCATCCGATTTCAGTTCCAGAGCGATTCCTCCGATGAGTCCTTGATACTTAGTCATTTTTGGCAAAATTTCTGAGTTTTTTGAAAATTTCACAATTTTGTGAAAACTTGCACAAAATGAGGTTCTAGTATGTTATAGGGCATCCCAGGAGGGCTCCATATGTGTGGGTAAAATATATATCCCACAGGGGGAAAATTGAAAAAAAGCTGAAAAAAAAAATTTTTTGGGACTTAGAAAATTTTTCACACATGTGTCAGACTTCCAGAGAGGGGAGCATGTCAGTGCGCGCATCCGATTTCGGTTCCAGAGCGATTCCTCCGATGAGTCCTTGATACTTAGTCGTTTTTGGCAAAATTTCTGAGTTTTTTGAAAATTTCACAATTTTGTGAAAACTTCCACAAAATGAGGTTCTAGTATGTTATAGGGCATCCCAGGAGGGCTCCATATGTGTGGGTAAAATATATATCCCACAGGGGGAAAATTGAAAAAAAGCTGAAAAAAAAAATTTTTTTGGGACTTAGAAAATTTTTCAACTTGTGTCAGACTTCCAGAGAGGGGAGCATGTCAGTGCGTGCATCCGATTTCAGTTCCAGAGCGATTCCTCCGATGAGTCCTTGATACTTAGTAATTTTTGGCAAAATTTCTGAGTTTTTTGAAAATTTCACAATTTTGTGAAAACTTGCACAAAATGAGGTTCTAGTATGTTATAGGGCATCCCAGGAGGGCTCCATATGTGTGGGTAAAATATATATCCCACAGGGGGAAAATTGAAAAAAAGCTGAAAAAAAAAATTTTTTGGGACTTAGAAAATTTTTCACACATGTGTCAGACTTCCAGAGAGGGGAGCATGTCAGTGCGCGCATCCGATTTCGGTTCCAGAGCGATTCCTCCGATGAGTCCTTGATACTTAGTCGTTTTTGGCAAAATTTCTGAGTTTTTTGAAAATTTCACAATTTTGTGAAAACTTCCACAAAATGAGGTTCTAGTATGTTATAGGGCATCCCAGGAGGGCTCCATATTTGTGGGTAAAATATATATCCCACAGGGGGAAAATTGAAAAAAAGCTGAAAAAAAAATTTTTTTGGGACTTAGAAAATGTTCACACATGTGTCAGACTTCCAGAGAGGGGAGCATGTCAGTGCGCGCATCCAATTTCAGTTCCAGAGCGATTCCTCCGATGAGTCCTTGATACTTAGTCATTTTTGGCAAAATTTCTGACTTTTTTGAAAATTTCACAATTTTGTGAAAACTTCCACAAAATGAGGTTCTAGTATGTTATAGGGCATCCCAGGAGAGCTCCATATGTGTGGGTAAAATATATATCCCACAGGGGGAAAATTGAAAAAAAGCTGAAAAAAAAAATTTTTTGGGGACTTAGAAAATTTTTCAACTTGTGTCAGACTTCCAGAGAGGGGAGCATGTCAGTGCGCGCATCCGATTTCAGTTCCAGAGCGATTCCTCCGATGAGTCCTTGATACTTAGTCGTTTTTGCCAAAATTTCTGAGTTTTTGAAAATTTCACAATTTTGTGAAAACTTCCACAAAATGAGGTTCTAGTATGTTATAGGGCATCCCAGGAGGGCTCCATATGTGTGGGTAAAATATATATCCCACAGGGGGAAAATTGAAAAAAAGTTAAAAAAAAAAATTTTTTGGGACTTAGAAAATTTTTCGACTTGTGTCAGACTTCCAGAGAGGGGAGCATGTCAGTGCGCGCATCCGATTTCAGTTCCAGAGCGATTCCTCCGATGAGTCCTTGATACTTAGTCGTTTTTGGCAAAATTTCTGAGTTTTTTGAAAATTTCACAATTTTGTGAAAACTTCCACAAAATTAGGTTCTAGTATGTTATAGGGCATCCCAGGAGAGCTCCATATGTGTGGGTAAAATATATATCCCACAGGGGGAAAATTGAAAAAAAGCTGAAAAAAAAATTTTTTGGAGGCTTAGAAAATTTTCACACGTGTCAGACTTCCAGAGAGGGGAGCATGTCAGTGCGCGCATCCGATTTCAGTTCCAGAGCGATTCCTCCGATGAGTCCTTGATACTTAGTCGTTTTTGCCAAAATTTCTGACTTTTTGAAAATTTCACAATTTTGTGAAAACTTCCACAAAATGAGGTTCTAGTATGTTATAGGGCATCCCAGGAGAGCTCCATATGTGTGGGTAAAATATATATCCCACGGGGGGAAAATTGAAAAAAAGCTTAAAAAAAATTTTTTTTGGGACTTAGAAAATGTTCACACATGTGTCAGACTTCCAGAGAGGGGAGCATGTCAGTGCGCGCATCCGATTTCGGTTCCAGAACGATTCCTCCGATGAGTCCTTGATACTTAGTCGTTTTTGGCAAAATTTCTGACTTTTTTGAAAATTTCACAATTTTGTGAAAACTTCCACAAAATGAGGTTCTAGTATGTTATAGGGCATCCCAGGAGAGCTCCATATGTGTGGGTAAAATATATATCCCACAGGGGGAAAATTGAAAAAAAGCTGAAAAAAAAAATTTTTTTTGGGACTTAGAAAATTTTTCAACTTGTGTCAGACTTCCATAGAGGGGAGCATGTCAGTGCGCGCATCCGATTTCAGTTCCAGAGCGATTCCTCCGATGAGTCCTTGATACTTAGTCGTTTTTGGCAAAATTTCTGAGTTTTTTGAAAATTTCACAATTTTGTGAAAACTTCCACAAAATGAGGTTCTAGTATGTTATAGGGCATCCCAGGAGGGCTCCATATTTGTGGGTAAAATATATATCCCACAGGGGGAAAATTGAAAAAAAGCTGAAAAAAAAATTTTTTTGGGACTTAGAAAATGTTCACACATGTGTCAGACTTCCAGAGAGGGGAGCATGTCAGTGCGCGCATCCAATTTCAGTTCCAGAGCGATTCCTCCGATGAGTCCTTGATACTTAGTCATTTTTGGCAAAATTTCTGACTTTTTTGAAAATTTCACAATTTTGTGAAAACTTCCACAAAATGAGGTTCTAGTATGTTATAGGGCATCCCAGGAGAGCTCCATATGTGTGGGTAAAATATATATCCCACAGGGGGAAAATTGAAAAAAAGCTGAAAAAAAAAATTTTTTGGGGACTTAGAAAATTTTTCAACTTGTGTCAGACTTCCAGAGAGGGGAGCATGTCAGTGCGCGCATCCGATTTCAGTTCCAGAGCGATTCCTCCGATGAGTCCTTGATACTTAGTCGTTTTTGCCAAAATTTCTGAGTTTTTGAAAATTTCACAATTTTGTGAAAACTTCCACAAAATGAGGTTCTAGTATGTTATAGGGCATCCCAGGAGGGCTCCATATGTGTGGGTAAAATATATATCCCACAGGGGGAAAATTGAAAAAAAGTTAAAAAAAAAAATTTTTTGGGACTTAGAAAATTTTTCGACTTGTGTCAGACTTCCAGAGAGGGGAGCATGTCAGTGCGCGCATCCGATTTCAGTTCCAGAGCGATTCCTCCGATGAGTCCTTGATACTTAGTCGTTTTTGGCAAAATTTCTGAGTTTTTTGAAAATTTCACAATTTTGTGAAAACTTCCACAAAATTAGGTTCTAGTATGTTATAGGGCATCCCAGGAGAGCTCCATATGTGTGGGTAAAATATATATCCCACAGGGGGAAAATTGAAAAAAAGCTGAAAAAAAAATTTTTTGGAGGCTTAGAAAATTTTCACACGTGTCAGACTTCCAGAGAGGGGAGCATGTCAGTGCGCGCATCCGATTTCAGTTCCAGAGCGATTCCTCCGATGAGTCCTTGATACTTAGTCGTTTTTGCCAAAATTTCTGACTTTTTGAAAATTTCACAATTTTGTGAAAACTTCCACAAAATGAGGTTCTAGTATGTTATAGGGCATCCCAGGAGAGCTCCATATGTGTGGGTAAAATATATATCCCACGGGGGGAAAATTGAAAAAAAGCTTAAAAAAAATTTTTTTTGGGACTTAGAAAATGTTCACACATGTGTCAGACTTCCAGAGAGGGGAGCATGTCAGTGCGCGCATCCGATTTCGGTTCCAGAACGATTCCTCCGATGAGTCCTTGATACTTAGTCGTTTTTGGCAAAATTTCTGACTTTTTTGAAAATTTCACAATTTTGTGAAAACTTCCACAAAATGAGGTTCTAGTATGTTATAGGGCATCCCAGGAGAGCTCCATATGTGTGGGTAAAATATATATCCCACAGGGGGAAAATTGAAAAAAAGCTGAAAAAAAAAATTTTTTTTGGGACTTAGAAAATTTTTCAACTTGTGTCAGACTTCCATAGAGGGGAGCATGTCAGTGCGCGCATCCGATTTCAGTTCCAGAGCGATTCCTCCGATGAGTCCTTGATACTTAGTCGTTTTTGGCAAAATTTCTGACTTTTTTGAAAATTTCACAATTTTGTGAAAACTTCCACAAAATGAGGTTCTAGTATGTTATAGGGCATCCCAGGAGGGCTCCATATGTGTGGGTAAAATATATATCCCACAGGGGGAAAATTGAAAAAAAGCTGAAAAAAAAAATTTTTTTGGGACTTAGAAAATTTTTCAACTTGTGTCAGACTTCCAGAGAGGGGAGCATGTCAGTGCGTGCATCCGATTTCAGTTCCAGAGCGATTCCTCCGATGAGTCCTTGATACTTAGTCATTTTTGGCAAAATTTCTGAGTTTTTTGAAAATTTCACAATTTTGTGAAAACTTGCACAAAATGAGGTTCTAGTATGTTATAGGGCATCCCAGGAGGGCTCCATATGTGTGGGTAAAATATATATCCCACAGGGGGAAAATTGAAAAAAAGCTGAAAAAAAAAATTTTTTGGGACTTAGAAAATTTTTCACACATGTGTCAGACTTCCAGAGAGGGGAGCATGTCAGTGCGCGCATCCGATTTCAGTTCCAGAGCGATTCCTCCGATGCGTCCTTGATACTTAGTCGTTTTTGGCAAAATTTCTGACTTTTTTGAAAATTTCACAATTTTGTGAAAACTTCCACAAAATGAGGTTCTAGTATGTTATAGGGCATCCCAGGAGGGCTCCATATGTGTGGGTAAAATATATATCCCACAGGGGGAAAATTGAAAAAAAGCTGAAAAAAAAAATTTTTTTGGGACTTAGAAAATTTTTCAACTTGTGTCAGACTTCCATAGAGGGGAGCATGTCAGTGCGCGCATCCGATTTCAGTTCCAGAGCGATTCCTCCGATGAGTCCTTGATACTTAGTCGTTTTTGGCAAAATTTCTGACTTTTTTGAAAATTTCACAATTTTGTGAAAACTTCCACAAAATGAGGTTCTAGTATGTTATAGGGCATCCCAGGAGGGCTCCATATGTGTGGGTAAAATATATATCCCACAGGGGGAAAATTGAAAAAAAGCTGAAAAAAAAAATTTTTTTGGGACTTAGAAAATTTTTCAACTTGTGTCAGACTTCCAGAGAGGGGAGCATGTCAGTGCGTGCATCCGATTTCAGTTCCAGAGCGATTCCTCCGATGAGTCCTTGATACTTAGTCATTTTTGGCAAAATTTCTGAGTTTTTTGAAAATTTCACAATTTTGTGAAAACTTGCACAAAATGAGGTTCTAGTATGTTATAGGGCATCCCAGGAGGGCTCCATATGTGTGGGTAAAATATATATCCCACAGGGGGAAAATTGAAAAAAAGCTGAAAAAAAAAATTTTTTGGGACTTAGAAAATTTTTCACACATGTGTCAGACTTCCAGAGAGGGGAGCATGTCAGTGCGCGCATCCGATTTCGGTTCCAGAGCGATTCCTCCGATGAGTCCTTGATACTTAGTCGTTTTTGGCAAAATTTCTGAGTTTTTTGAAAATTTCACAATTTTGTGAAAACTTCCACAAAATGAGGTTCTAGTATGTTATAGGGCATCCCAGGAGGGCTCCATATGTGTGGGTAAAATATATATCCCACAGGGGGAAAATTGAAAAAAAGCTGAAAAAAAAAATTTTTTTGGGACTTAGAAAATTTTTCAACTTGTGTCAGACTTCCAGAGAGGGGAGCATGTCAGTGCGCGCATCCGATTTCAGTTCCAGAGCGATTCCTCCGATGAGTCCTTGATACTTAGTCGTTTTTGGCAAAATTTCTGACTTTTTTGAAAATTTCACAATTTTGTGAAAACTTCCACAAAATGAGGTTCTAGTATGTTATAGGGCATCCCAGGAGGGCTCCATATGTGTGGGTAAAATATATATCCCACAGGGGGAAAATTGAAAAAAAGCTGAAAAAAAAAATTTTTTTGGGACTTAGAAAATTTTTCAACTTGTGTCAGACTTCCAGAGAGGGGAGCATGTCAGTGCGTGCATCCGATTTCAGTTCCAGAGCGATTCCTCCGATGAGTCCTTGATACTTAGTAATTTTTGGCAAAATTTCTGAGTTTTTTGAAAATTTCACAATTTTGTGAAAACTTGCACAAAATGAGGTTCTAGTATGTTATAGGGCATCCCAGGAGGGCTCCATATGTGTGGGTAAAATATATATCCCACAGGGGGAAAATTGAAAAAAAGCTGAAAAAAAAAATTTTTTGGGACTTAGAAAATTTTTCACACATGTGTCAGACTTCCAGAGAGGGGAGCATGTCAGTGCGCGCATCCGATTTCGGTTCCAGAGCGATTCCTCCGATGAGTCCTTGATACTTAGTCGTTTTTGGCAAAATTTCTGAGTTTTTTGAAAATTTCACAATTTTGTGAAAACTTCCACAAAATGAGGTTCTAGTATGTTATAGGGCATCCCAGGAGGGCTCCATATTTGTGGGTAAAATATATATCCCACAGGGGGAAAATTGAAAAAAAGCTGAAAAAAAAATTTTTTTGGGACTTAGAAAATGTTCACACATGTGTCAGACTTCCAGAGAGGGGAGCATGTCAGTGCGCGCATCCAATTTCAGTTCCAGAGCGATTCCTCCGATGAGTCCTTGATACTTAGTCGTTTTTGGCAAAATTTCTGAGTTTTTTGAAAATTTCACAATTTTGTGAAAACTTCCACAAAATTAGGTTCTAGTATGTTATAGGGCATCCCAGGAGAGCTCCATATGTGTGGGTAAAATATATATCCCACAGGGGGAAAATTGAAAAAAAGCTGAAAAAAAAATTTTTTGGAGGCTTAGAAAATTTTCACACGTGTCAGACTTCCAGAGAGGGGAGCATGTCAGTGCGCGCATCCGATTTCAGTTCCAGAGCGATTCCTCCGATGAGTCCTTGATACTTAGTCGTTTTTGCCAAAATTTCTGACTGTTTGAAAATTTCACAATTTTGTGAAAACTTCCACAAAATGAGGTTCTAGTATGTTATAGGGCATCCCAGGAGAGCTCCATATGTGTGGGTAAAATATATATCCCACGGGGGGAAAATTGAAAAAAAGCTTAAAAAAAATTTTTTTTGGGACTTAGAAAATGTTCACACATGTGTCAGACTTCCAGAGAGGGGAGCATGTCAGTGCGCGCATCCGATTTCGGTTCCAGAACGATTCCTCCGATGAGTCCTTGATACTTAGTCGTTTTTGGCAAAATTTCTGACTTTTTTGAAAATTTCACAATTTTGTGAAAACTTCCACAAAATGAGGTTCTAGTATGTTATAGGGCATCCCAGGAGAGCTCCATATGTGTGGGTAAAATATATATCCCACAGGGGGAAAATTGAAAAAAAGCTGAAAAAAAAAATTTTTTTTGGGACTTAGAAAATTTTTCAACTTGTGTCAGACTTCCATAGAGGGGAGCATGTCAGTGCGCGCATCCGATTTCAGTTCCAGAGCGATTCCTCCGATGAGTCCTTGATACTTAGTCGTTTTTGGCAAAATTTCTGACTTTTTTGAAAATTTCACAATTTTGTGAAAACTTCCACAAAATGAGGTTCTAGTATGTTATAGGGCATCCCAGGAGGGCTCCATATGTGTGGGTAAAATATATATCCCACAGGGGGAAAATTGAAAAAAAGCTGAAAAAAAAAATTTTTTTGGGACTTAGAAAATTTTTCAACTTGTGTCAGACTTCCAGAGAGGGGAGCATGTCAGTGCGTGCATCCGATTTCAGTTCCAGAGCGATTCCTCCGATGAGTCCTTGATACTTAGTCATTTTTGGCAAAATTTCTGAGTTTTTTGAAAATTTCACAATTTTGTGAAAACTTGCACAAAATGAGGTTCTAGTATGTTATAGGGCATCCCAGGAGGGCTCCATATGTGTGGGTAAAATATATATCCCACAGGGGGAAAATTGAAAAAAAGCTGAAAAAAAAAATTTTTTGGGACTTAGAAAATTTTTCACACATGTGTCAGACTTCCAGAGAGGGGAGCATGTCAGTGCGCGCATCCGATTTCAGTTCCAGAGCGATTCCTCCGATGCGTCCTTGATACTTAGTCGTTTTTGGCAAAATTTCTGACTTTTTTGAAAATTTCACAATTTTGTGAAAACTTCCACAAAATGAGGTTCTAGTATGTTATAGGGCATCCCAGGAGGGCTCCATATGTGTGGGTAAAATATATATCCCACAGGGGGAAAATTGAAAAAAAGCTGAAAAAAAAAATTTTTTTGGGACTTAGAAAATTTTTCAACTTGTGTCAGACTTCCATAGAGGGGAGCATGTCAGTGCGCGCATCCGATTTCAGTTCCAGAGCGATTCCTCCGATGAGTCCTTGATACTTAGTCGTTTTTGGCAAAATTTCTGACTTTTTTGAAAATTTCACAATTTTGTGAAAACTTCCACAAAATGAGGTTCTAGTATGTTATAGGGCATCCCAGGAGGGCTCCATATGTGTGGGTAAAATATATATCCCACAGGGGGAAAATTGAAAAAAAGCTGAAAAAAAAAATTTTTTTGGGACTTAGAAAATTTTTCAACTTGTGTCAGACTTCCAGAGAGGGGAGCATGTCAGTGCGTGCATCCGATTTCAGTTCCAGAGCGATTCCTCCGATGAGTCCTTGATACTTAGTCATTTTTGGCAAAATTTCTGAGTTTTTTGAAAATTTCACAATTTTGTGAAAACTTGCACAAAATGAGGTTCTAGTATGTTATAGGGCATCCCAGGAGGGCTCCATATGTGTGGGTAAAATATATATCCCACAGGGGGAAAATTGAAAAAAAGCTGAAAAAAAAAATTTTTTGGGACTTAGAAAATTTTTCACACATGTGTCAGACTTCCAGAGAGGGGAGCATGTCAGTGCGCGCATCCGATTTCGGTTCCAGAGCGATTCCTCCGATGAGTCCTTGATACTTAGTCGTTTTTGGCAAAATTTCTGAGTTTTTTGAAAATTTCACAATTTTGTGAAAACTTCCACAAAATGAGGTTCTAGTATGTTATAGGGCATCCCAGGAGGGCTCCATATGTGTGGGTAAAATATATATCCCACAGGGGGAAAATTGAAAAAAAGCTGAAAAAAAAAATTTTTTTGGGACTTAGAAAATTTTTCAACTTGTGTCAGACTTCCAGAGAGGGGAGCATGTCAGTGCGCGCATCCGATTTCAGTTCCAGAGCGATTCCTCCGATGAGTCCTTGATACTTAGTCGTTTTTGGCAAAATTTCTGACTTTTTTGAAAATTTCACAATTTTGTGAAAACTTCCACAAAATGAGGTTCTAGTATGTTATAGGGCATCCCAGGAGGGCTCCATATGTGTGGGTAAAATATATATCCCACAGGGGGAAAATTGAAAAAAAGCTGAAAAAAAAAATTTTTTTGGGACTTAGAAAATTTTTCAACTTGTGTCAGACTTCCAGAGAGGGGAGCATGTCAGTGCGTGCATCCGATTTCAGTTCCAGAGCGATTCCTCCGATGAGTCCTTGATACTTAGTAATTTTTGGCAAAATTTCTGAGTTTTTTGAAAATTTCACAATTTTGTGAAAACTTGCACAAAATGAGGTTCTAGTATGTTATAGGGCATCCCAGGAGGGCTCCATATGTGTGGGTAAAATATATATCCCACAGGGGGAAAATTGAAAAAAAGCTGAAAAAAAAAATTTTTTGGGACTTAGAAAATTTTTCACACATGTGTCAGACTTCCAGAGAGGGGAGCATGTCAGTGCGCGCATCCGATTTCGGTTCCAGAGCGATTCCTCCGATGAGTCCTTGATACTTAGTCGTTTTTGGCAAAATTTCTGAGTTTTTTGAAAATTTCACAATTTTGTGAAAACTTCCACAAAATGAGGTTCTAGTATGTTATAGGGCATCCCAGGAGGGCTCCATATTTGTGGGTAAAATATATATCCCACAGGGGGAAAATTGAAAAAAAGCTGAAAAAAAAATTTTTTTGGGACTTAGAAAATGTTCACACATGTGTCAGACTTCCAGAGAGGGGAGCATGTCAGTGCGCGCATCCAATTTCAGTTCCAGAGCGATTCCTCCGATGAGTCCTTGATACTTAGTCATTTTTGGCAAAATTTCTGACTTTTTTGAAAATTTCACAATTTTGTGAAAACTTCCACAAAATGAGGTTCTAGTATGTTATAGGGCATCCCAGGAGAGCTCCATATGTGTGGGTAAAATATATATCCCACAGGGGGAAAATTGAAAAAAAGCTGAAAAAAAAAATTTTTTGGGGACTTAGAAAATTTTTCAACTTGTGTCAGACTTCCAGAGAGGGGAGCATGTCAGTGCGCGCATCCGATTTCAGTTCCAGAGCGATTCCTCCGATGAGTCCTTGATACTTAGTCGTTTTTGCCAAAATTTCTGAGTTTTTGAAAATTTCACAATTTTGTGAAAACTTCCACAAAATGAGGTTCTAGTATGTTATAGGGCATCCCAGGAGGGCTCCATATGTGTGGGTAAAATATATATCCCACAGGGGGAAAATTGAAAAAAAGTTAAAAAAAAAAATTTTTTGGGACTTAGAAAATTTTTCGACTTGTGTCAGACTTCCAGAGAGGGGAGCATGTCAGTGCGCGCATCCGATTTCAGTTCCAGAGCGATTCCTCCGATGAGTCCTTGATACTTAGTCGTTTTTGGCAAAATTTCTGAGTTTTTTGAAAATTTCACAATTTTGTGAAAACTTCCACAAAATTAGGTTCTAGTATGTTATAGGGCATCCCAGGAGAGCTCCATATGTGTGGGTAAAATATATATCCCACAGGGGGAAAATTGAAAAAAAGCTGAAAAAAAAATTTTTTGGAGGCTTAGAAAATTTTCACACGTGTCAGACTTCCAGAGAGGGGAGCATGTCAGTGCGCGCATCCGATTTCAGTTCCAGAGCGATTCCTCCGATGAGTCCTTGATACTTAGTCGTTTTTGCCAAAATTTCTGACTTTTTGAAAATTTCACAATTTTGTGAAAACTTCCACAAAATGAGGTTCTAGTATGTTATAGGGCATCCCAGGAGAGCTCCATATGTGTGGGTAAAATATATATCCCACGGGGGGAAAATTGAAAAAAAGCTTAAAAAAAATTTTTTTTGGGACTTAGAAAATGTTCACACATGTGTCAGACTTCCAGAGAGGGGAGCATGTCAGTGCGCGCATCCGATTTCGGTTCCAGAACGATTCCTCCGATGAGTCCTTGATACTTAGTCGTTTTTGGCAAAATTTCTGACTTTTTTGAAAATTTCACAATTTTGTGAAAACTTCCACAAAATGAGGTTCTAGTATGTTATAGGGCATCCCAGGAGAGCTCCATATGTGTGGGTAAAATATATATCCCACAGGGGGAAAATTGAAAAAAAGCTGAAAAAAAAAATTTTTTTTGGGACTTAGAAAATTTTTCAACTTGTGTCAGACTTCCAGAGAGGGGAGCATGTCAGTGCGTGCATCCGATTTCAGTTCCAGAGCGATTCCTCCGATGAGTCCTTGATACTTAGTCATTTTTGGCAAAATTTCTGAGTTTTTTGAAAATTTCACAATTTTGTGAAAACTTGCACAAAATGAGGTTCTAGTATGTTATAGGGCATCCCAGGAGGGCTCCATATGTGTGGGTAAAATATATATCCCACAGGGGGAAAATTGAAAAAAAGCTGAAAAAAAAAATTTTTTGGGACTTAGAAAATTTTTCACACATGTGTCAGACTTCCAGAGAGGGGAGCATGTCAGTGCGCGCATCCGATTTCAGTTCCAGAGCGATTCCTCCGATGCGTCCTTGATACTTAGTCGTTTTTGGCAAAATTTCTGACTTTTTTGAAAATTTCACAATTTTGTGAAAACTTCCACAAAATGAGGTTCTAGTATGTTATAGGGCATCCCAGGAGGGCTCCATATGTGTGGGTAAAATATATATCCCACAGGGGGAAAATTGAAAAAAAGCTGAAAAAAAAAATTTTTTTGGGACTTAGAAAATTTTTCAACTTGTGTCAGACTTCCATAGAGGGGAGCATGTCAGTGCGCGCATCCGATTTCAGTTCCAGAGCGATTCCTCCGATGAGTCCTTGATACTTAGTCGTTTTTGGCAAAATTTCTGACTTTTTTGAAAATTTCACAATTTTGTGAAAACTTCCACAAAATGAGGTTCTAGTATGTTATAGGGCATCCCAGGAGGGCTCCATATGTGTGGGTAAAATATATATCCCACAGGGGGAAAATTGAAAAAAAGCTGAAAAAAAAAATTTTTTTGGGACTTAGAAAATTTTTCAACTTGTGTCAGACTTCCAGAGAGGGGAGCATGTCAGTGCGTGCATCCGATTTCAGTTCCAGAGCGATTCCTCCGATGAGTCCTTGATACTTAGTCATTTTTGGCAAAATTTCTGAGTTTTTTGAAAATTTCACAATTTTGTGAAAACTTGCACAAAATGAGGTTCTAGTATGTTATAGGGCATCCCAGGAGGGCTCCATATTTGTGGGTAAAATATATATCCCACAGGGGGAAAATTGAAAAAAAGCTGAAAAAAAAATTTTTTTGGGACTTAGAAAATGTTCACACATGTGTCAGACTTCCAGAGAGGGGAGCATGTCAGTGCGCGCATCCAATTTCAGTTCCAGAGCGATTCCTCCGATGAGTCCTTGATACTTAGTCATTTTTGGCAAAATTTCTGACTTTTTTGAAAATTTCACAATTTTGTGAAAACTTCCACAAAATGAGGTTCTAGTATGTTATAGGGCATCCCAGGAGAGCTCCATATGTGTGGGTAAAATATATATCCCACAGGGGGAAAATTGAAAAAAAGCTGAAAAAAAAAATTTTTTGGGGACTTAGAAAATTTTTCAACTTGTGTCAGACTTCCAGAGAGGGGAGCATGTCAGTGCGCGCATCCGATTTCAGTTCCAGAGCGATTCCTCCGATGAGTCCTTGATACTTAGTCGTTTTTGCCAAAATTTCTGAGTTTTTGAAAATTTCACAATTTTGTGAAAACTTCCACAAAATGAGGTTCTAGTATGTTATAGGGCATCCCAGGAGGGCTCCATATGTGTGGGTAAAATATATATCCCACAGGGGGAAAATTGAAAAAAAGTTAAAAAAAAAAATTTTTTGGGACTTAGAAAATTTTTCGACTTGTGTCAGACTTCCAGAGAGGGGAGCATGTCAGTGCGCGCATCCGATTTCAGTTCCAGAGCGATTCCTCCGATGAGTCCTTGATACTTAGTCGTTTTTGGCAAAATTTCTGAGTTTTTTGAAAATTTCACAATTTTGTGAAAACTTCCACAAAATTAGGTTCTAGTATGTTATAGGGCATCCCAGGAGAGCTCCATATGTGTGGGTAAAATATATATCCCACAGGGGGAAAATTGAAAAAAAGCTGAAAAAAAAATTTTTTGGAGGCTTAGAAAATTTTCACACGTGTCAGACTTCCAGAGAGGGGAGCATGTCAGTGCGCGCATCCGATTTCAGTTCCAGAGCGATTCCTCCGATGAGTCCTTGATACTTAGTCGTTTTTGCCAAAATTTCTGACTTTTTGAAAATTTCACAATTTTGTGAAAACTTCCACAAAATGAGGTTCTAGTATGTTATAGGGCATCCCAGGAGAGCTCCATATGTGTGGGTAAAATATATATCCCACGGGGGGAAAATTGAAAAAAAGCTTAAAAAAAATTTTTTTTGGGACTTAGAAAATGTTCACACATGTGTCAGACTTCCAGAGAGGGGAGCATGTCAGTGCGCGCATCCGATTTCGGTTCCAGAACGATTCCTCCGATGAGTCCTTGATACTTAGTCGTTTTTGGCAAAATTTCTGACTTTTTTGAAAATTTCACAATTTTGTGAAAACTTCCACAAAATGAGGTTCTAGTATGTTATAGGGCATCCCAGGAGAGCTCCATATGTGTGGGTAAAATATATATCCCACAGGGGGAAAATTGAAAAAAAGCTGAAAAAAAAAATTTTTTTTGGGACTTAGAAAATTTTTCAACTTGTGTCAGACTTCCAGAGAGGGGAGCATGTCAGTGCGTGCATCCGATTTCAGTTCCAGAGCGATTCCTCCGATGAGTCCTTGATACTTAGTCATTTTTGGCAAAATTTCTGAGTTTTTTGAAAATTTCACAATTTTGTGAAAACTTGCACAAAATGAGGTTCTAGTATGTTATAGGGCATCCCAGGAGGGCTCCATATGTGTGGGTAAAATATATATCCCACAGGGGGAAAATTGAAAAAAAGCTGAAAAAAAAAATTTTTTGGGACTTAGAAAATTTTTCACACATGTGTCAGACTTCCAGAGAGGGGAGCATGTCAGTGCGCGCATCCGATTTCAGTTCCAGAGCGATTCCTCCGATGCGTCCTTGATACTTAGTCGTTTTTGGCAAAATTTCTGACTTTTTTGAAAATTTCACAATTTTGTGAAAACTTCCACAAAATGAGGTTCTAGTATGTTATAGGGCATCCCAGGAGGGCTCCATATGTGTGGGTAAAATATATATCCCACAGGGGGAAAATTGAAAAAAAGCTGAAAAAAAAAATTTTTTTGGGACTTAGAAAATTTTTCAACTTGTGTCAGACTTCCATAGAGGGGAGCATGTCAGTGCGCGCATCCGATTTCAGTTCCAGAGCGATTCCTCCGATGAGTCCTTGATACTTAGTCGTTTTTGGCAAAATTTCTGACTTTTTTGAAAATTTCACAATTTTGTGAAAACTTCCACAAAATGAGGTTCTAGTATGTTATAGGGCATCCCAGGAGGGCTCCATATGTGTGGGTAAAATATATATCCCACAGGGGGAAAATTGAAAAAAAGCTGAAAAAAAAAATTTTTTTGGGACTTAGAAAATTTTTCAACTTGTGTCAGACTTCCAGAGAGGGGAGCATGTCAGTGCGTGCATCCGATTTCAGTTCCAGAGCGATTCCTCCGATGAGTCCTTGATACTTAGTCATTTTTGGCAAAATTTCTGAGTTTTTTGAAAATTTCACAATTTTGTGAAAACTTGCACAAAATGAGGTTCTAGTATGTTATAGGGCATCCCAGGAGGGCTCCATATGTGTGGGTAAAATATATATCCCACAGGGGGAAAATTGAAAAAAAGCTGAAAAAAAAAATTTTTTGGGACTTAGAAAATTTTTCACACATGTGTCAGACTTCCAGAGAGGGGAGCATGTCAGTGCGCGCATCCGATTTCGGTTCCAGAGCGATTCCTCCGATGAGTCCTTGATACTTAGTCGTTTTTGGCAAAATTTCTGAGTTTTTTGAAAATTTCACAATTTTGTGAAAACTTCCACAAAATGAGGTTCTAGTATGTTATAGGGCATCCCAGGAGGGCTCCATATGTGTGGGTAAAATATATATCCCACAGGGGGAAAATTGAAAAAAAGCTGAAAAAAAAAATTTTTTTGGGACTTAGAAAATTTTTCAACTTGTGTCAGACTTCCAGAGAGGGGAGCATGTCAGTGCGCGCATCCGATTTCAGTTCCAGAGCGATTCCTCCGATGAGTCCTTGATACTTAGTCGTTTTTGGCAAAATTTCTGACTTTTTTGAAAATTTCACAATTTTGTGAAAACTTCCACAAAATGAGGTTCTAGTATGTTATAGGGCATCCCAGGAGGGCTCCATATGTGTGGGTAAAATATATATCCCACAGGGGGAAAATTGAAAAAAAGCTGAAAAAAAAAATTTTTTTGGGACTTAGAAAATTTTTCAACTTGTGTCAGACTTCCAGAGAGGGGAGCATGTCAGTGCGTGCATCCGATTTCAGTTCCAGAGCGATTCCTCCGATGAGTCCTTGATACTTAGTAATTTTTGGCAAAATTTCTGAGTTTTTTGAAAATTTCACAATTTTGTGAAAACTTGCACAAAATGAGGTTCTAGTATGTTATAGGGCATCCCAGGAGGGCTCCATATGTGTGGGTAAAATATATATCCCACAGGGGGAAAATTGAAAAAAAGCTGAAAAAAAAAATTTTTTGGGACTTAGAAAATTTTTCACACATGTGTCAGACTTCCAGAGAGGGGAGCATGTCAGTGCGCGCATCCGATTTCGGTTCCAGAGCGATTCCTCCGATGAGTCCTTGATACTTAGTCGTTTTTGGCAAAATTTCTGAGTTTTTTGAAAATTTCACAATTTTGTGAAAACTTCCACAAAATGAGGTTCTAGTATGTTATAGGGCATCCCAGGAGGGCTCCATATTTGTGGGTAAAATATATATCCCACAGGGGGAAAATTGAAAAAAAGCTGAAAAAAAAATTTTTTTGGGACTTAGAAAATGTTCACACATGTGTCAGACTTCCAGAGAGGGGAGCATGTCAGTGCGCGCATCCAATTTCAGTTCCAGAGCGATTCCTCCGATGAGTCCTTGATACTTAGTCATTTTTGGCAAAATTTCTGACTTTTTTGAAAATTTCACAATTTTGTGAAAACTTCCACAAAATGAGGTTCTAGTATGTTATAGGGCATCCCAGGAGAGCTCCATATGTGTGGGTAAAATATATATCCCACAGGGGGAAAATTGAAAAAAAGCTGAAAAAAAAAATTTTTTGGGGACTTAGAAAATTTTTCAACTTGTGTCAGACTTCCAGAGAGGGGAGCATGTCAGTGCGCGCATCCGATTTCAGTTCCAGAGCGATTCCTCCGATGAGTCCTTGATACTTAGTCGTTTTTGCCAAAATTTCTGAGTTTTTGAAAATTTCACAATTTTGTGAAAACTTCCACAAAATGAGGTTCTAGTATGTTATAGGGCATCCCAGGAGGGCTCCATATGTGTGGGTAAAATATATATCCCACAGGGGGAAAATTGAAAAAAAGTTAAAAAAAAAAATTTTTTGGGACTTAGAAAATTTTTCGACTTGTGTCAGACTTCCAGAGAGGGGAGCATGTCAGTGCGCGCATCCGATTTCAGTTCCAGAGCGATTCCTCCGATGAGTCCTTGATACTTAGTCGTTTTTGCCAAAATTTCTGACTTTTTGAAAATTTCACAATTTTGTGAAAACTTCCACAAAATGAGGTTCTAGTATGTTATAGGGCATCCCAGGAGAGCTCCATATGTGTGGGTAAAATATATATCCCACGGGGGGAAAATTGAAAAAAAGCTTAAAAAAAATTTTTTTTGGGACTTAGAAAATGTTCACACATGTGTCAGACTTCCAGAGAGGGGAGCATGTCAGTGCGCGCATCCGATTTCGGTTCCAGAACGATTCCTCCGATGAGTCCTTGATACTTAGTCGTTTTTGGCAAAATTTCTGACTTTTTTGAAAATTTCACAATTTTGTGAAAACTTCCACAAAATGAGGTTCTAGTATGTTATAGGGCATCCCAGGAGAGCTCCATATGTGTGGGTAAAATATATATCCCACAGGGGGAAAATTGAAAAAAAGCTGAAAAAAAAAATTTTTTTTGGGACTTAGAAAATTTTTCAACTTGTGTCAGACTTCCAGAGAGGGGAGCATGTCAGTGCGCGCATCCGATTTCAGTTCCAGAGCGATTCCTCCGATGCGTCCTTGATACTTAGTCGTTTTTGGCAAAATTTCTGACTTTTTTGAAAATTTCACAATTTTGTGAAAACTTCCACAAAATGAGGTTCTAGTATGTTATAGGGCATCCCAGGAGGGCTCCATATGTGTGGGTAAAATATATATCCCACAGGGGGAAAATTGAAAAAAAGCTGAAAAAAAAAATTTTTTTGGGACTTAGAAAATTTTTCAACTTGTGTCAGACTTCCATAGAGGGGAGCATGTCAGTGCGCGCATCCGATTTCAGTTCCAGAGCGATTCCTCCGATGAGTCCTTGATACTTAGTCGTTTTTGGCAAAATTTCTGACTTTTTTGAAAATTTCACAATTTTGTGAAAACTTCCACAAAATGAGGTTCTAGTATGTTATAGGGCATCCCAGGAGGGCTCCATATGTGTGGGTAAAATATATATCCCACAGGGGGAAAATTGAAAAAAAGCTGAAAAAAAAAATTTTTTTGGGACTTAGAAAATTTTTCAACTTGTGTCAGACTTCCAGAGAGGGGAGCATGTCAGTGCGTGCATCGATTTCAGTTCCAGAGCGATTCCTCCGATGAGTCCTTGATACTTAGTCATTTTTGGCAAAATTTCTGAGTTTTTTGAAAATTTCACAATTTTGTGAAAACTTGCACAAAATGAGGTTCTAGTATGTTATAGGGCATCCCAGGAGGGCTCCATATGTGTGGGTAAAATATATATCCCACAGGGGGAAAATTGAAAAAAAGCTGAAAAAAAAAATTTTTTGGGACTTAGAAAATTTTTCACACATGTGTCAGACTTCCAGAGAGGGGAGCATGTCAGTGCGCGCATCCGATTTCGGTTCCAGAGCGATTCCTCCGATGAGTCCTTGATACTTAGTCGTTTTTGGCAAAATTTCTGAGTTTTTTGAAAATTTCACAATTTTGTGAAAACTTCCACAAAATGAGGTTCTAGTATGTTATAGGGCATCCCAGGAGGGCTCCATATTTGTGGGTAAAATATATATCCCACAGGGGGAAAATTGAAAAAAAGCTGAAAAAAAAATTTTTTTGGGACTTAGAAAATGTTCACACATGTGTCAGACTTCCAGAGAGGGGAGCATGTCAGTGCGCGCATCCAATTTCAGTTCCAGAGCGATTCCTCCGATGAGTCCTTAATACTTAGTCATTTTTGGCAAAATTTCTGACTTTTTTGAAAATTTCACAATTTTGTGAAAACTTCCACAAAATGAGGTTCTAGTATGTTATAGGGCATCCCAGGAGAGCTCCATATGTGTGGGTAAAATATATATCCCACAGGGGGAAAATTGAAAAAAAGCTGAAAAAAAAAATTTTTTTGGGACTTAGAAAATTTTTCAACTTGTGTCAGACTTCCAGAGAGGGGAGCATGTCAGTGCGCGCATCCGATTTCAGTTCCAGAGCGATTCCTCCGATGAGTCCTTGATACTAAGTCGTTTTTGGCAAAATTTCTGAGTTTTTTGAAAATTTCACAATTTTGTGAAAACTTCCACAAAATGAGGTTCTAGTATGTTATAGGGCATCCCAGGAGAGCTCCATATGTGTGGGTAAAATATATATCCCACAGGGGGAAAATTTAAAAAAAGCTGAAAAAAATTTTTTTGGGGACTTAGAAAATGTTCACACATGTGTCAGACTTCCAGAGAGGGGAGCATGTCAGTGCACGCATCCAATTTCAGTTCCAGAGCGATTCCTCCAATGAGTCCTTGATACTTAGTCGTTTTTGGCAAAATTTCTGACTTTTTTGAAAATTTCATAATTTTGTGAAAACTTCCACAAAATGAGGTTCTAGTATGTTATAGGGCATCCCAGGAGGGCTCCATATGTGTGGGTAAAATATATATCCCACAGGGGGAAAATTGAAAAAAAGCTGAAAAAAAAAATTTTTTTGGGACTTAGAAAATTTTTCAACTTGTGTCAGACTTCCAGAGAGGGGAGCATGTCAGTGCGCGCATCCGATTTCAGTTCCAGAGCGATTCCTCCGATGAGTCCTTGATACTTAGTCGTTTTTGGCAAAATTTCTGACTTTTTTGAACATTTCACAATTTTGTGAAAACTTCCACAAAATGAGGTTCTAGTATGTTATAGGGCATCCCAGGAGGGCTCCATATGTGTGGGTAAAATATATATCCCACAGGGGGAAAATTGAAAAAAAGCTGAAAAAAAAAATTTTTTTGGGACTTAGAAAATTTTTCAACTTGTGTCAGACTTCCAGAGAGGGGAGCATGTCAGTGCGTGCATCCGATTTCAGTTCCAGAGCGATTCCTCCGATGAGTCCTTGATACTTAGTCATTTTTGGCAAAATTTCTGAGTTTTTTGAAAATTTCACAATTTTGTGAAAACTTGCACAAAATGAGGTTCTAGTATGTTATAGGGCATCCCAGGAGGGCTCCATATGTGTGGGTAAAATATATATCCCACAGGGGGAAAATTGAAAAAAAGCTGAAAAAAAAAATTTTTTGGGACTTAGAAAATTTTTCACACATGTGTCAGACTTCCAGAGAGGGGAGCATGTCAGTGCGCGCATCCGATTTCGGTTCCAGAGCGATTCCTCTGATGAGTCCTTGATACTTAGTCGTTTTTGGCAAAATTTCTGAGTTTTTTGAAAATTTCACAATTTTGTGAAAACTTCCACAAAATGAGGTTCTAGTATGTTATAGGGCATCCCAGGAGGGCTCCATATTTGTGGGTAAAATATATATCCCACAGGGGGAAAATTGAAAAAAAGCTGAAAAAAAAATTTTTTTGGGACTTAGAAAATGTTCACACATGTGTCAGACTTCCAGAGAGGGGAGCATGTCAGTGCGCGCATCCAATTTCAGTTCCAGAGCGATTCCTCCGATGAGTCCTTAATACTTAGTCATTTTTGGCAAAATTTCTGACTTTTTTGAAAATTTCACAATTTTGTGAAAACTTCCACAAAATGAGGTTCTAGTATGTTATAGGGCATCCCAGGAGAGCTCCATATGTGTGGGTAAAATATATATCCCACAGGGGGAAAATTGAAAAAAAGCTGAAAAAAAAAATTTTTTTGGGACTTAGAAAATTTTTCAACTTGTGTCAGACTTCCAGAGAGGGGAGCATGTCAGTGCGCGCATCCGATTTCAGTTCCAGAGCGATTCCTCCGATGAGTCCTTGATACTTAGTCGTTTTTGCCAAAATTTCTGAGTTTTTGAAAATTTCACAATTTTGTGAAAACTTCCACAAAATGAGGTTCTAGTATGTTATAGGGCATCCCAGGAGGGCTCCATATGTGTGGGTAAAATATATATCTTACAGGGGGAAAATTGAAAAAAAGTTAAAAAAAAAAATTTTTTGGGACTTAGAAAATTTTTCGACTTGTGTCAGACTTCCAGAGAGGGGAGCATGTCAGTGCGCGCATCCAATTTCAGTTCCAGAGCGATTCCTCCGATGAGTCCTTGATACTTAGTCGTTTTTGGCAAAATTTCTGAGTTTTTTGAAAATTTCACAATTTTGTGAAAACTTCCACAAAATGAGGTTCTAGTATGTTATAGGGCATCCCAGGAGAGCTCCATATGTGTGGGTAAAATATATATCCCACAGGGGGAAAATTGAAAAAAAGCTGAAAAAAAAATTTTTTGGAGGCTTAGAAAATTTTCACACGTGTCAGACTTCCAGAGAGGGGAGCATGTCAGTGCGCGCATCCGATTTCAGTTCCAGAGCGATTCCTCCGATGAGTCCTTGATACTTAGTCGTTTTTGCCAAAATTTCTGACTTTTTGAAAATTTCACAATTTTGTGAAAACTTCCACAAAATGAGGTTCTAGTATGTTATAGGGCATCCCAGGAGAGCTCCATATGTGTGGGTAAAATATATATCCCACAGGGGGAAAATTTAAAAAAAGCTGAAAAAAAATTTTTTGGGGACTTAGAAAATGTTCACACATGTGTCAGACTTCCAGAGAGGGGAGCATGTCAGTGCGCGCATCTGATTTCAGTTCCAGAGCGATTCCTCCGATGAGTCCTTGATACTTAGTCGTTTTTGGCAAAATTTCTGACTTTTTTGAAAATTTCACAATTTTGTGAAAACTTCCACAAAATGAGGTTCTAGTATGTTATAGGGCATCCCAGGAGGGCTCCATATGTGTGGGTAAAATATATATCCCACAGGGGGAAAATTGAAAAAAAGCTGAAAAAAAAAATTTTTTTGGGACTTAGAAAATTTTTCAACTTGTGTCAGACTTCCAGAGAGGGGAGCATGTCAGTGCGCGCATCCGATTTCAGTTCCAGAGCGATTCCTCCGATGAGTCCTTGATACTAAGTCGTTTTTGGCAAAATTTCTGAGTTTTTTGAAAATTTCACAATTTTGTGAAAACTTCCACAAAATGAGGTTCTAGTATGTTATAGGGCATCCCAGGAGAGCTCCATATGTGTGGGTAAAATATATATCCCACAGGGGGAAAATTTAAAAAAAGCTGAAAAAAAATTTTTTGGGGACTTAGAAAATGTTCACACATGTGTCAGACTTCCAGAGAGGGGAGCATGTCAGTGCACGCATCCAATTTCAGTTCCAGAGCGATTCCTCCAATGAGTCCTTGATACTTAGTCGTTTTTGGCAAAATTTCTGACTTTTTTGAAAATTTCATAATTTTGTGAAAACTTCCACAAAATGAGGTTCTAGTATGTTATAGGGCATCCCAGGAGGGCTCCATATGTGTGGGTAAAATATATATCCCACAGGGGGAAAATTGAAAAAAAGCTGAAAAAAAAAATTTTTTTGGGACTTAGAAAATTTTTCAACTTGTGTCAGACTTCCAGAGAGGGGAGCATGTCAGTGCGCGCATCCGATTTCAGTTCCAGAGCGATTCCTCCGATGAGTCCTTGATACTTAGTCGTTTTTGGCAAAATTTCTGACTTTTTTGAACATTTCACAATTTTGTGAAAACTTCCACAAAATGAGGTTCTAGTATGTTATAGGGCATCATAGGAGGGCTCCATATGTGTGGGTAAAATATATATCCCACAGGGGGAAAATTGAAAAAAAGCTGAAAAAAAAATTTTTTGGGGACTTAGAAAATTTTCCAACTTGTGTCAGACTTCCAGAGAGGGGAGCATGTCAGTGCGCGCATCTGATTTCAGTTCCAGAGCGATTCCTCCGATGAGTCCTTGATACTTAGTCGTTTTTGGCAAAATTTCTGAGTTTTTTGAAAATTTCACAATTTTGTGAAAACTTCCACAAAATGAGGTTCTAGTATGTTATAGGGCATCCCAGGAGAGCTCCATATGTGTGGGTAAAATATATATCCCACAGGGGGAAAATTTAAAAAAAGCTGAAAAAAAATTTTTTGGGGACTTAGAAAATGTTCACACATGTGTCAGACTTCCAGAGAGGGGAGCATGTCAGTGCGCGCATCCAATTTCAGTTCCAGAGCGATTCCTCCAATGAGTCCTTGATACTTAGTCGTTTTTGGCAAAATTTCTGACTTTTTTGAAAATTTCATAATTTTGTGAAAACTTCCACAAAATGAGGTTCTAGTATGTTATAGGGCATCCCAGGAGGGCTCCATATGTGTGGGTAAAATATATATCCCACAGGGGGAAAATTGAAAAAAAGCTGAAAAAAAAAATTTTTTTGGGACTTAGAAAATTTTTCAACTTGTGTCAGACTTCCAGAGAGGGGAGCATGTCAGTGCGCGCATCCGATTTCAGTTCCAGAGCGATTCCTCCGATGAGTCCTTGATACTAAGTCGTTTTTGGCAAAATTTCTGAGTTTTTTGAAAATTTCACAATTTTGTGAAAACTTCCACAAAATGAGGTTCTAGTATGTTATAGGGCATCCCAGGAGGGCTCCATATGTGTGGGTAAAATATATATCCCACAGGGGGAAAATTGAAAAAAAGCTGAAAAAAAAAATTTTTTTGGGACTTAGAAAATTTTTCAACTTGTGTCAGACTTCCAGAGAGGGGAGCATGTCAGTGCGCGCATCCGATTTCAGTTCCAGAGCGATTCCTCCGATGAGTCCTTGACACTTAGTCGTTTTTGGCAAAATTTCTGAGTTTTTTGAAAATTTCACAATTTTGTGAAAACTTCCACAAAATGAGGTTCTAGTATGTTATAGGGCATCCCAGGAGAGCTCCATATGTGTGGGTAAAATATATATCCCACAGGGGGAAAATTTAAAAAAAGCTGAAAAAAAATTTTTTGGGGACTTAGAAAATGTTCACACATGTGTCAGACTTCCAGAGAGGGGAGCATGTCAGTGCACGCATCCAATTTCAGTTCCAGAGCGATTCCTCCAATGAGTCCTTGATACTTAGTCGTTTTTGCCAAAATTTCTGACTTTTTGAAAATTTCACAATTTTGTGAAAACTTCCACAAAATGAGGTTCTAGTATGTTATAGGGCATCCCAGGAGAGCTCCATATGTGTGGGTAAAATATATATCCCACAGGGGGAAAATTTAAAAAAAGCTGAAAAAAAATTTTTGGGGGACTTAGAAAATGTTCACACATGTGTCAGACTTCCAGAGAGGGGAGCATGTCAGTGCGCGCATCTGATTTCAGTTCCAGAGCGATTCCTCCGATGAGTCCTTGATACTTAGTCGTTTTTGGCAAAATTTCTGACTTTTTTGAAAATTTCACAATTTTGTGAAAACTTCCACAAAATGAGGTTCTAGTATGTTATAGGGCATCCCAGGAGGGCTCCATATGTGTGGGTAAAATATATATCCCACAGGGGGAAAATTGAAAAAAAGCTGAAAAAAAAAATTTTTTTGGGACTTAGAAAATTTTTCAACTTGTGTCAGACTTCCAGAGAGGGGAGCATGTCAGTGCGCGCATCCGATTTCAGTTCCAGAGCGATTCCTCCGATGAGTCCTTGATACTAAGTCGTTTTTGGCAAAATTTCTGAGTTTTTTGAAAATTTCACAATTTTGTGAAAACTTCCACAAAATGAGGTTCTAGTATGTTATAGGGCATCCCAGGAGGGCTCCATATGTGTGGGTAAAATATATATCCCACAGGGGGAAAATTGAAAAAAAGCTGAAAAAAAAAATTTTTTTGGGACTTAGAAAATTTTTCAACTTGTGTCAGACTTCCAGAGAGGGGAGCATGTCAGTGCGCGCATCCGATTTCAGTTCCAGAGCGATTCCTCCGATGAGTCCTTGACACTTAGTCGTTTTTGGCAAAATTTCTGAGTTTTTTGAAAATTTCACAATTTTGTGAAAACTTCCACAAAATGAGGTTCTAGTATGTTATAGGGCATCCCAGGAGAGCTCCATATGTGTGGGTAAAATATATATCCCACAGGGGGAAAATTTAAAAAAAGCTGAAAAAAAATTTTTTGGGGACTTAGAAAATGTTCACACATGTGTCAGACTTCCAGAGAGGGGAGCATGTCAGTGCACGCATCCAATTTCAGTTCCAGAGCGATTCCTCCAATGAGTCCTTGATACTTAGTCGTTTTTGGCAAAATTTCTGACTTTTTTGAAAATTTCATAATTTTGTGAAAACTTCCACAAAATGAGGTTCTAGTATGTTATAGGGCATCCCAGGAGGGCTCCATATGTGTGGGTAAAATATATATCCCACAGGGGGAAAATTGAAAAAAAGCTGAAAAAAAAAATTTTTTTGGGACTTAGAAAATTTTTCAACTTGTGTCAGACTTCCAGAGAGGGGAGCATGTCAGTGCGCGCATCCGATTTCAGTTCCAGAGCGATTCCTCCGATGAGTCCTTGATACTAAGTCGTTTTTGGCAAAATTTCTGACTTTTTTGAACATTTCACAATTTTGTGAAAACTTCCACAAAATGAGGTTCTAGTATGTTATAGGGCATCATAGGAGGGCTCCATATGTGTGGGTAAAATATATATCCCACAGGGGGAAAATTGAAAAAAAGCTGAAAAAAAAATTTTTTGGGGACTTAGAAAATTTTCCAACTTGTGTCAGACTTCCAGAGAGGGGAGCATGTCAGTGCGCGCATCTGATTTCAGTTCCAGAGCGATTCCTCCGATGAGTCCTTGATACTTAGTCGTTTTTGGCAAAATTTCTGAGTTTTTTGAAAATTTCACAATTTTGTGAAAACTTCCACAAAATGAGGTTCTAGTATGTTATAGGGCATCCCAGGAGAGCTCCATATGTGTGGGTAAAATATATATCCCACAGGGGGAAAATTTAAAAAAAGCTGAAAAAAAATTTTTTGGGGACTTAGAAAATGTTCACACATGTGTCAGACTTCCAGAGAGGGGAGCATGCCAGTGCGCGCATCCAATTTCAGTTCCAGAGCGATTCCTCCAATGAGTCCTTGATACTTAGTCGTTTTTGGCAAAATTTCTGACTTTTTTGAAAATTTCATAATTTTGTGAAAACTTCCACAAAATGAGGTTCTAGTATGTTATAGGGCATCCCAGGAGGGCTCCATATGTGTGGGTAAAATATATATCCCACAGGGGGAAAATTGAAAAAAAGCTGAAAAAAAAAATTTTTTTGGGACTTAGAAAATTTTTCAACTTGTGTCAGACTTCCAGAGAGGGGAGCATGTCAGTGCGCGCATCCGATTTCAGTTCCAGAGCGATTCCTCCAATGAGTCCTTGATACTTAGTCGTTTTTGGCAAAATTTCTGAGTTTTTTGAAAATTTCACAATTTTGTGAAAAATTCCACAAAATGAGGTTCTAGTATGTTATAGGGCATCCCAGGAGAGCTCCATATGTGTGGGTAAAATATATATCCCACAGGGGGAAAATTTAAAAAAAGCTGAAAAAAAATTTTTTGGGGACTTAGAAAATGTTCACACATGTGTCAGACTTCCAGAGAGGGGAGCATGTCAGTGCGCGCATCTGATTTCAGTTCCAGAGCGATTCCTCCGATGAGTCCTTGATACTTAGTCGTTTTTGGCAAAATTTCTGACTTTTTTGAAAATTTCACAATTTTGTGAAAACTTCCACAAAATGAGGTTCTAGTATGTTATAGGGCATCCCAGGAGGGCTCCATATGTGTGGGTAAAATATATATCCCACAGGGGGAAAATTGAAAAAAAGCTGAAAAAAAAAATTTTTTTGGGACTTAGAAAATTTTTCAACTTGTGTCAGACTTCCAGAGAGGGGAGCATGTCAGTGCGCGCATCCGATTTCAGTTCCAGAGCGATTCCTCCGATGAGTCCTTGATACTAAGTCGTTTTTGGCAAAATTTCTGAGTTTTTTGAAAATTTCACAATTTTGTGAAAACTTCCACAAAATGAGGTTCTAGTATGTTATAGGGCATCCCAGGAGGGCTCCATATGTGTGGGTAAAATATATATCCCACAGGGGGAAAATTGAAAAAAAGCTGAAAAAAAAAATTTTTTTGGGACTTAGAAAATTTTTCAACTTGTGTCAGACTTCCAGAGAGGGGAGCATGTCAGTGCGCGCATCCGATTTCAGTTCCAGAGCGATTCCTCCGATGAGTCCTTGACACTTAGTCGTTTTTGGCAAAATTTCTGAGTTTTTTGAAAATTTCACAATTTTGTGAAAACTTCCACAAAATGAGGTTCTAGTATGTTATAGGGCATCCCAGGAGAGCTCCATATGTGTGGGTAAAATATATATCCCACAGGGGGAAAATTTAAAAAAAGCTGAAAAAAAATTTTTTGGGGACTTAGAAAATGTTCACACATGTGTCAGACTTCCAGAGAGGGGAGCATGTCAGTGCGCGCATCCAATTTCAGTTCCAGAGCGATTCCTCCAATGAGTCCTTGATACTTAGTCGTTTTTGGCAAAATTTCTGACTTTTTTGAAAATTTCATAATTTTGTGAAAACTTCCACAAAATGAGGTTCTAGTATGTTATAGGGCATCCCAGGAGGGCTCCATATGTGTGGGTAAAATATATATCCCACAGGGGGAAAATTGAAAAAAAGCTGAAAAAAAAAATTTTTTTGGGACTTAGAAAATTTTTCAACTTGTGTCAGACTTCCAGAGAGGGGAGCATGTCAGTGCGCGCATCCGATTTCAGTTCCAGAGCGATTCCTCCGATGAGTCCTTGATACTTAGTCGTTTTTGGCAAAATTTCTGACTTTTTTGAACATTTCACAATTTTGTGAAAACTTCCACAAAATGAGGTTCTAGTATGTTATAGGGCATCCCAGGAGGGCTCCATATGTGTGGGTAAAATATATATCCCACAGGGGGAAAATTGAAAAAAAGCTGAAAAAAAAAATTTTTTTGGGACTTAGAAAATTTTTCAACTTGTGTCAGACTTCCATAGAGGGGAGCATGTCAGTGCGCGCATCCGATTTCAGTTCCAGAGCGATTCCTCCGATGAGTCCTTGATACTTAGTCGTTTTTGGCAAAATTTCTGACTTTTTTGAAAATTTCACAATTTTGTGAAAACTTCCACAAAATGAGGTTCTAGTATGTTATAGGGCATCATAGGAGGGCTCCATATGTGTGGGTAAAATATATATCCCACAGGGGGAAAATTGAAAAAAAGCTGAAAAAAAAATTTTTTGGGGACTTAGAAAATTTTCCAACTTGTGTCAGACTTCCAGAGAGGGGAGCATGTCAGTGCGCGCATCTGATTTCAGTTCCAGAGCGATTCCTCCGATGAGTCCTTGATACTTAGTCGTTTTTGGCAAAATTTCTGAGTTTTTTGAAAATTTCACAATTTTGTGAAAACTTCCACAAAATGAGGTTCTAGTATGTTATAGGGCATCCCAGGAGAGCTCCATATGTGTGGGTAAAATATATATCCCACAGGGGGAAAATTTAAAAAAAGCTGAAAAAAAATTTTTTGGGGACTTAGAAAATGTTCACACATGTGTCAGACTTCCAGAGAGGGGAGCATGTCAGTGCGCGCATCCAATTTCAGTTCCAGAGCGATTCCTCCAATGAGTCCTTGATACTTAGTCGTTTTTGGCAAAATTTCTGACTTTTTTGAAAATTTCATAATTTTGTGAAAACTTCCACAAAATGAGGTTCTAGTATGTTATAGGGCATCCCAGGAGGGCTCCATATGTGTGGGTAAAATATATATCCCACAGGGGGAAAATTGAAAAAAAGCTGAAAAAAAAAATTCTTTTGGGACTTAGAAAATTTTTCAACTTGTGTCAGACTTCCAGAGAGGGGAGCATGTCAGTGCGCGCATCCGATTTCAGTTCCAGAGCGATTCCTCCAATGAGTCCTTGATACTTAGTCGTTTTTGGCAAAATTTCTGAGTTTTTTGAAAATTTCACAATTTTGTGAAAAATTCCACAAAATGAGGTTCTAGTATGTTATAGGGCATCCCAGGAGAGCTCCATATGTGTGGGTAAAATATATATCCCACAGGGGGAAAATTTAAAAAAAGCTGAAAAAAAATTTTTTGGGGACTTAGAAAATGTTCACACATGTGTCAGACTTCCAGAGAGGGGAGCATGTCAGTGCGCGCATCTGATTTCAGTTCCAGAGCGATTCCTCCGATGAGTCCTTGATACTTAGTCGTTTTTGGCAAAATTTCTGACTTTTTTGAAAATTTCACAATTTTGTGAAAACTTCCACAAAATGAGGTTCTAGTATGTTATAGGGCATCCCAGGAGGGCTCCATATGTGTGGGTAAAATATATATCCCACAGGGGGAAAATTGAAAAAAAGCTGAAAAAAAAAATTTTTTTGGGACTTAGAAAATTTTTCAACTTGTGTCAGACTTCCAGAGAGGGGAGCATGTCAGTGCGCGCATCCGATTTCAGTTCCAGAGCGATTCCTCCGATGAGTCCTTGATACTAAGTCGTTTTTGGCAAAATTTCTGAGTTTTTTGAAAATTTCACAATTTTGTGAAAACTTCCACAAAATGAGGTTCTAGTATGTTATAGGGCATCCCAGGAGGGCTCCATATGTGTGGGTAAAATATATATCCCACAGGGGGAAAATTGAAAAAAAGCTGAAAAAAAAAATTTTTTTGGGACTTAGAAAATTTTTCAACTTGTGTCAGACTTCCAGAGAGGGGAGCATGTCAGTGCGCGCATCCGATTTCAGTTCCAGAGCGATTCCTCCGATGAGTCCTTGACACTTAGTCGTTTTTGGCAAAATTTCTGAGTTTTTTGAAAATTTCACAATTTTGTGAAAACTTCCACAAAATGAGGTTCTAGTATGTTATAGGGCATCCCAGGAGAGCTCCATATGTGTGGGTAAAATATATATCCCACAGGGGGAAAATTTAAAAAAAGCTGAAAAAAAATTTTTTGGGGACTTAGAAAATGTTCACACATGTGTCAGACTTCCAGAGAGGGGAGCATGTCAGTGCGCGCATCCAATTTCAGTTCCAGAGCGATTCCTCCAATGAGTCCTTGATACTTAGTCGTTTTTGGCAAAATTTCTGACTTTTTTGAAAATTTCATAATTTTGTGAAAACTTCCACAAAATGAGGTTCTAGTATGTTATAGGGCATCCCAGGAGGGCTCCATATGTGTGGGTAAAATATATATCCCACAGGGGGAAAATTGAAAAAAACCTGAAAAAAAAAATTTTTTTGGGACTTAGAAAATTTTTCAACTTGTGTCAGACTTCCAGAGAGGGGAGCATGTCAGTGCGCGCATCCGATTTCAGTTCCAGAGCGATTCCTCCGATGAGTCCTTGATACTTAGTCGTTTTTGGCAAAATTTCTGACTTTTTTGAACATTTCACAATTTTGTGAAAACTTCCACAAAATGAGGTTCTAGTATGTTATAGGGCATCCCAGGAGGGCTCCATATGTGTGGGTAAAATATATATCCCACAGGGGGAAAATTGAAAAAAAGCTGAAAAAAAAAATTTTTTTGGGACTTAGAAAATTTTTCAACTTGTGTCAGACTTCCATAGAGGGGAGCATGTCAGTGCGCGCATCCGATTTCAGTTCCAGAGCGATTCCTCCGATGAGTCCTTGATACTTAGTCGTTTTTGGCAAAATTTCTGACTTTTTTGAAAATTTCACAATTTTGTGAAAACTTCCACAAAATGAGGTTCTAGTATGTTATAGGGCATCCCAGGAGGGCTCCATATGTGTGGGTAAAATATATATCCCACAGGGGGAAAATTGAAAAAAAGCTGAAAAAAAAAATTTTTTTGGGACTTAGAAAATTTTTCAACTTCTGTCAGACTTCCATAGAGGGGAGCATGTCAGTGCGCGCATCCGATTTCAGTTCCAGAGCGATTCCTCCGATGAGTCCTTGATACTTAGTCGTTTTTGGCAAAATTTCTGAGTTTTTTGAAAATTTCACAATTTTGTGAAAACTTCCACAAAATGAGGTTCTAGTATGTTATAGGGCATCCCAGGAGGGCTCCATATTTGTGGGTAAAATATATATCCCAAAGGGGGAAAATTGAAAAAAAGCTGAAAAAAAAAATTTTTTGGGACTTAGAAAATGTTCACACATGTGTCAGACTTCCAGAGAGGGGAGCATGTCAGTGCGCGCATCCAATTTCAGTTCCAGAGCGATTCCTCCGATGAGTCCTTGATACTTAGTCGTTTTTGGCAAAATTTCTGACTTTTTTGAAAATTTGACAATTTTGTGAAAACTTCCACAAAATGAGGTTCTAGTATGTTATAGGGCATCCCAGGAGAGCTCCATATGTGTGGGTAAAATATATATCCCACAGGGGGAAAATTGAAAAAAAGCTGAAAAAAAAAATTTTTTTGGGACTTAGAAAATTTTTCAACTTGTGTCAGACTTCCAGAGAGGGGAGCATGTCAGTGCGCGCATCCGATTTCAGTTCCAGAGCGATTCCTCCGATGAGTCCTTGATACTTGGTCGTTTTTGCCAAAATTTCTGAGTTTTTGAAAATTTCACAATTTTGTGAAAACTTCCACAAAATGAGGTTCTAGTATGTTATAGGGCATCCCAGGAGGGCTCCATATGTGTGGGTAAAATATATATCCCACAGGGGGAAAATTGAAAAAAAGCTGAAAAAAAAAATTTTTTTTGGGACTTAGAAAATTTTTCAACTTGTGTCAGACTTCCAGAGAGGGGAGCATGTCAGTGCGCGCATCTGATTTCAGTTCCAGAGCGATTCCTCCGATGCGTCCTTGATACTTAGTCGTTTTTGGCAAAATTTCTGACTTTTTTGAAAATTTCACAATTTTGTGAAAACTTCCACAAAATGAGGTTCTAGTATGTTATAGGGCATCCCAGGAGGGCTCCATATGTGTGGGTAAAATATATATCCCACAGGGGGAAAATTGAAAAAAAGCTGAAAAAAAAAATTTTTTTGGGACTTAGAAAATTTTTCAACTTGTGTCAGACTTCCATAGAGGGGAGCATGTCAGTGCGCGCATCCGATTTCAGTTCCAGAGCGATTCCTCCGATGAGTCCTTGATACTTAGTCGTTTTTGGCAAAATTTCTGAGTTTTTTTAAAATTTCACAATTTTGTGAAAACTTCCACAAAATGAGGTTCTAGTATGTTATAGGGCATCCCAGGAGGGCTCCATATTTGTGGGTAAAATATATATCCCACAGGGGGAAAATTGAAAAAAAGCTGAAAAAAAAAATTTTTTTGGGACTTAGAAAATTTTTCAACTTGTGTCAGACTTCCAGAGAGGGGAGCATGTCAGTGCGCGCATCCGATTTCAGTTCCAGAGCGATTCCTCCGATGAGTCCTTGATACTTAGTCGTTTTTGGCAAAATTTCTGACTTTTTTGAACATTTCACAATTTTGTGAAAACTTCCACAAAATGAGGTTCTAGTATGTTATAGGGCATCCCAGGAGAGCTCCATATGTGTGGGTAAAATATATATCCCACAGGGGGAAAATTTAAAAAAAGCTGAAAAAAAATTTTTTGGGGACTTAGAAAATGTTCACACATGTGTCAGACTTCCAGAGAGGGGAGCATGTCAGTGCGCGCATCCAATTTCAGTTCCAGAGCGATTCCTCCAATGAGTCCTTGATACTTAGTCGTTTTTGGCAAAATTTCTGACTTTTTTGAAAATTTCACAATTTTGTGAAAACTTCCACAAAATGAGGTTCTAGTATGTTATAGGGCATCCCAGGAGGGCTCCATATGTGTGGGTAAAATATATATCCCACAGGGGGAAAATTGAAAAAAAGCTGAAAAAAAAAATTTTTTTGGGACTTAGAAAATTTTTCAACTTGTGTCAGACTTCCAGAGAGGGGAGCATGTCAGTGCGCGCATCCGATTTCAGTTCCAGAGCGATTCCTCCGATGAGTCCTTGATACTTAGTCGTTTTTGGCAAAATTTCTGACTTTTTTGAACATTTCACAATTTTGTGAAAACTTCCACAAAATGAGGTTCTAGTATGTTATAGGGCATCCCAGGAGGGCTCCATATGTGTGGGTAAAATATATATCCCACAGGGGGAAAATTGAAAAAAAGCTGAAAAAAAAATTTTTTGGGGACTTAGAAAATTTTCCAACTTGTGTCAGACTTCCAGAGAGGGGAGCATGTCAGTGCGCGCATCTGATTTCAGTTCCAGAGCGATTCCTCCGATGAGTCCTTGATACTTAGTCGTTTTTGGCAAAATTTCTGAGTTTTTTGAAAATTTCACAATTTTGTGAAAACTTCCACAAAATGAGGTTCTAGTATGTTATAGGGCATCCCAGGAGAGCTCCATATGTGTGGGTAAAATATATATCCCACAGGGGGAAAATTTAAAAAAAGCTGAAAAAAAATTTTTGGGGGACTTAGAAAATGTTCACACATGTGTCAGACTTCCAGAGAGGGGCGCATATCAGTGCGCGCATCCAATTTCAGTTCCAGAGCGATTCCTCCAATGAGTCCTTGATACTTAGTCGTTTTTGGCAAAATTTCTGACTTTTTTGAAAATTTCATAATTTTGTGAAAACTTCCACAAAATGAGGTTCTAGTATGTTATAGGGCATCCCAGGAGGGCTCCATATGTGTGGGTAAAATATATATCCCACAGGGGGAAAATTGAAAAAAAGCTGAAAAAAAAAATTTTTTTGGGACTTAGAAAATTTTTCAACTTGTGTCAGACTTCCATAGAGGGGAGCATGTCAGTGCGCGCATCCGATTTCAGTTCCAGAGCGATTCCTCCGATGCGTCCTTGATACTTAGTCGTTTTTGGCAAAATTTCTGACTTTTTTGAAAATTTCACAATTTTGTGAAAACTTCCACAAAATGAGGTTCTAGTATGTTATAGGGCATCCCAGGAGGGCTCCATATGTGTGGGTAAAATATATATCCCACAGGGGGAAAATTGAAAAAAAGCTGAAAAAAAAAATTTTTTTGGGACTTAGAAAATTTTTCAACTTGTGTCAGACTTCCAGAGAGGGGAGCATGTCAGTGCGAGCATCCGATTTCAGTTCCAGAGCGATTCCTCCGATGAGTCCTTGATACTTAGTCGTTTTTGGCAAAATTTCTGACTTTTTTGAAAATTTCACAATTTTGTGAAAACTTCCACGAAATGAGGTTCTAGTATGTTATAGGGCATCCCAGGAGGGCTCCATATGTGTGGGTAAAATATATATCCCACAGGGGGAAAATTGAAAAAAAGCTGAAAAAAAAAATTTTTTTGGGACTTAGAAAATTTTTCAACTTGTGTCAGACTTCCATAGAGGGGAGCATGTCAGTGCGCGCATCCGATTTCAGTTCCAGAGCGATTCCTCCGATGAGTCCTTGATACTTAGTCGTTTTTGGCAAAATTTCTGAGTTTTTTTAAAATTTCACAATTTTGTGAAAACTTCCACAAAATGAGGTTCTAGTATGTTATAGGGCATCCCAGGAGGGCTCCATATTTGTGGGTAAAATATATATCCCACAGGGGGAAAATTGAAAAAAAGCTGAAAAAAAAAATTTTTTTGGGACTTAGAAAATGTTCACACATGTGTCAGACTTCCAGAGAGGGGAGCATGTCAGTGCGCGCATCGAATTTCAGTTCCAGAGCGATTCCTCCAATGAGTCCTTGATACTTAGTCGTTTTTGGCAAAATTTCTGACTTTTTTGAAAATTTCATAATTTTGTGAAAACTTCCACAAAATGAGGTTCTAGTATGTTATAGGGCATCCCAGGAGGGCTCCATATGTGTGGGTAAAATATATATCCCACAGGGGGAAAATTGAAAAAAAGCTGAAAAAAAAAATTTTTTTGGGACTTAGAAAATTTTTCAACTTGTGTCAGACTTCCAGAGAGGGGAGCATGTCAGTGCGCGCATCCGATTTCAGTTCCAGAGCGATTCCTCCGATGAGTCCTTGATACTTAGTCGTTTTTGGCAAAATTTCTGACTTTTTTGAACATTTCACAATTTTGTGAAAACTTCCACAAAATGAGGTTCTAGTATGTTATAGGGCATCCCAGGAGAGCTCCATATGTGTGGGTAAAATATATATCCCACAGGGGGAAAATTTAAAAAAAGCTGAAAAAAAATTTTTTGGGGACTTAGAAAATGTTCACACATGTGTCAGACTTCCAGAGAGGGGAGCATGTCAGTGCGCGCATCCAATTTCAGTTCCAGAGCGATTCCTCCAATGAGTCCTTGATACTTAGTCGTTTTTGGCAAAATTTCTGACTTTTTTGAAAATTTCACAATTTTGTGAAAACTTCCACAAAATGAGGTTCTAGTATGTTATAGGGCATCCCAGGAGGGCTCCATATGTGTGGGTAAAATATATATCCCACAGGGGGAAAATTGAAAAAAAGCTGAAAAAAAAAATTTTTTTGGGACTTAGAAAATTTTTCAACTTGTGTCAGACTTCCAGAGAGGGGAGCATGTCAGTGCGCGCATCCGATTTCAGTTCCAGAGCGATTCCTCCGATGAGTCCTTGATACTTAGTCGTTTTTGGCAAAATTTCTGACTTTTTTGAACATTTCACAATTTTGTGAAAACTTCCACAAAATGAGGTTCTAGTATGTTATAGGGCATCCCAGGAGGGCTCCATATGTGTGGGTAAAATATATATCCCACAGGGGGAAAATTGAAAAAAAGCTGAAAAAAAAATTTTTTGGGGACTTAGAAAATTTTCCAACTTGTGTCAGACTTCCAGAGAGGGGAGCATGTCAGTGCGCGCATCTGATTTCAGTTCCAGAGCGATTCCTCCGATGAGTCCTTGATACTTAGTCGTTTTTGGCAAAATTTCTGAGTTTTTTGAAAATTTCACAATTTTGTGAAAACTTCCACAAAATGAGGTTCTAGTATGTTATAGGGCATCCCAGGAGAGCTCCATATGTGTGGGTAAAATATATATCCCACAGGGGGAAAATTTAAAAAAAGCTGAAAAAAAATTTTTTGGGGACTTAGAAAATGTTCACACATGTGTCAGACTTCCAGAGAGGGGAGCATGTCAGTGCGCGCATCCAATTTCAGTTCCAGAGCGATTCCTCCAATGAGTCCTTGATACTTAGTCGTTTTTGGCAAAATTTCTGACTTTTTTGAAAATTTCATAATTTTGTGAAAACTTCCACAAAATGAGGTTCTAGTATGTTATAGGGCATCCCAGGAGGGCTCCATATGTGTGGGTAAAATATATATCCCACAGGGGGAAAATTGAAAAAAAGCTGAAAAAAAAAATTTTTTTGGGACTTAGAAAATTTTTCAACTTGTGTCAGACTTCCATAGAGGGGAGCATGTCAGTGCGCGCATCCGATTTCAGTTCCAGAGCGATTCCTCCGATGAGTCCTTGATACTTAGTCGTTTTTGGCAAAATTTCTGAGTTTTTTTAAAATTTCACAATTTTGTGAAAACTTCCACAAAATGAGGTTCTAGTATGTTATAGGGCATCCCAGGAGGGCTCCATATTTGTGGGTAAAATATATATCCCACAGGGGGAAAATTGAAAAAAAGCTGAAAAAAAAAATTTTTTTGGGACTTAGAAAATGTTCACACATGTGTCAGACTTCCAGAGAGGGGAGCATGTCAGTGCGCGCATCGAATTTCAGTTCCAGAGCGATTCCTCCAATGAGTCCTTGATACTTAGTCGTTTTTGGCAAAATTTCTGACTTTTTTGAACATTTCACAATTTTGTGAAAACTTCCACAAAATGAGGTTCTAGTATGTTATAGGGCATCCCAGGAGGGCTCCATATGTGTGGGTAAAATATATATCCCACAGGGGGAAAATTGAAAAAAAGCTGAAAAAAAAATTTTTTGGGGACTTAGAAAATTTTTCAACTTGTGTCAGACTTCCAGAGAGGGGAGCATGTCAGTGCGCGCATCCGATTTCAGTTCCAGAGCGATTCCTCCGATGAGTCCTTGATACTAAGTCGTTTTTGGCAAAATTTCTGAGTTTTTTGAAAATTTCACAATTTTGTGAAAACTTCCACAAAATGAGGTTCTAGTATGTTATAGGGCATCCCAGGAGGGCTCCATATGTGTGGGTAAAATATATATCCCACAGGGGGAAAATTGAAAAAAAGCTGAAAAAAAAAATTTTTTTGGGACTTAGAAAATTTTTCAACTTGTGTCAGACTTCCAGAGAGGGGAGCATGTCAGTGCACGCATCTGATTTCAGTTCCAGAGCGATTCCTCCGATGCGTCCTTGATACTTAGTCGTTTTTGGCAAAATTTCTGACTTTTTTGAAAATTTCACAATTTTGTGAAAACTTCCACAAAATGAGGTTCTAGTATGTTATAGGGCATCCCAGGAGGGCTCCATATGTGTGGGTAAAATATATATCCCACAGGGGAAAAATTGAAAAAAAGCTGAAAAAAAAAATTTTTTTGGGACTTAGAAAATTTTTCAACTTGTGTCAGACTTCCATAGAGGGGAGCATGTCAGTGCGCGCATCCGATTTCAGTTCCAGAGCGATTCCTCCGATGAGTCCTTGATACTTAGTCGTTTTTGGCAAAATTTCTGAGTTTTTTGAAAATTTCACAATTTTGTGAAAACTTCCACAAAATGAGGTTCTAGTATGTTATAGGGCATCCCAGGAGGGCTCCATATTTGTGGGTAAAATATATATCCCACAGGGGGAAAATTGAAAAAAAGCTGAAAAAAAAAATTTTTTGGGACTTAGAAAATGTTCACACATGTGTCAGACTTCCAGAGAGGGGAGCATGTCAGTGCGCGCATCGAATTTCAGTTCCAGAGCGATTCCTCCAATGAGTCCTTGATACTTAGTCGTTTTTGGCAAAATTTCTGACTTTTTTGAAAATTTCATAATTTTGTGAAAACTTCCACAAAATGAGGTTCTAGTATGTTATAGGGCATCCCAGGAGGGCTCCATATGTGTGGGTAAAATATATATCCCACAGGGGGAAAATTGAAAAAAAGCTGAAAAAAAAAATTTTTTTGGGACTTAGAAAATTTTTCAACTTGTGTCAGACTTCCAGAGAGGGGAGCATGTCAGTGCGCGCATCCGATTTCAGTTCCAGAGCGATTCCTCCGATGAGTCCTTGATACTTAGTCGTTTTTGGCAAAATTTCTGAGTTTTTTTAAAATTTCACAATTTTGTGAAAACTTCCACAAAATGAGGTTCTAGTATGTTATAGGGCATCCCAGGAGGGCTCCATATTTGTGGGTAAAATATATATCCCACAGGGGGAAAATTGAAAAAAAGCTGAAAAAAAAAATTTTTTGGGACTTAGAAAATGTTCACACATGTGTCAGACTTCCAGAGAGGGGAGCATGTCAGTGCGCGCATCGAATTTCAGTTCCAGAGCGATTCCTCCAATGAGTCCTTGATACTTAGTCGTTTTTGGCAAAATTTCTGACTTTTTTGAAAATTTCATAATTTTGTGAAAACTTCCACAAAATGAGGTTCTAGTATGTTATAGGGCATCCCAGGAGGGCTCCATATGTGTGGGTAAAATATATATCCCACAGGGGGAAAATTGAAAAAAAGCTGAAAAAAAAAATTTTTTTGGGACTTAGAAAATTTTTCAACTTGTGTCAGACTTCCAGAGAGGGGAGCATGTCAGTGCGCGCATCCGATTTCAGTTCCAGAGCGATTCCTCCGATGAGTCCTTGATACTTAGTCGTTTTTGGCAAAATTTCTGACTTTTTTGAACATTTCACAATTTTGTGAAAACTTCCACAAAATGAGGTTCTAGTATGTTATAGGGCATCCCAGGAGGGCTCCATATGTGTGGGTAAAATATATATCCCACAGGGGGAAAATTGAAAAAAAGCTGAAAAAAAAATTTTTTGGGGACTTAGAAAATTTTTCAACTTGTGTCAGACTTCCAGAGAGGGGAGCATGTCAGTGCGCGCATCCGATTTCAGTTCCAGAGCGATTCCTCCGATGAGTCCTTGATACTAAGTCGTTTTTGGCAAAATTTCTGAGTTTTTTGAAAATTTCACAATTTTGTGAAAACTTCCACAAAATGAGGTTCTAGTATGTTATAGGGCATCCCAGGAGGGCTCCATATGTGTGGGTAAAATATATATCCCACAGGGGGAAAATTGAAAAAAAGCTGAAAAAAAAAATTTTTTGGGGACTTAGAAAATTTTTCAACTTGTGTCAGACTTCCAGAGAGGGGAGCATGTCAGTGCGCGCATCTGATTTCAGTTCCAGAGCGATTCCTCCGATGCGTCCTTGATACTTAGTCATTTCTGGCAAAATTTCTGACTTTTTTGAAAATTTCACAATTTTGTGAAAACTTCCACAAAATGAGGTTCTAGTATGTTATAGGGCATCCCAGGAGGGCTCCATATGTGTGGGTAAAATATATATCCCACAGGGGGAAAATTGAAAAAAAGCTGAAAAAAAAATTTTTTGGGGACTTAGAAAATTTTTCAACTTGTGTCAGACTTCCAGAGAGGGGAGCATGTCAGTGCGCGCATCCGATTTCAGTTCCAGAGCGATTCCTCCGATGAGTCCTTGATACTAAGTCGTTTTTGGCAAAATTTCTGAGTTTTTTGAAAATTTCACAATTTTGTGAAAACTTCCACAAAATGAGGTTCTAGTATGTTATAGGGCATCCCAGGAGGGCTCCATATGTGTGGGTAAAATATATATCCCACAGGGGGAAAATTGAAAAAAAGCTGAAAAAAAAAATTTTTTGGGGACTTAGAAAATTTTTCAACTTGTGTCAGACTTCCAGAGAGGGGAGCATGTCAGTGCGCGCATCTGATTTCAGTTCCAGAGCGATTCCTCCGATGCGTCCTTGATACTTAGTCATTTTTGGCAAAATTTCTGACTTTTTTGAAAATTTCACAATTTTGTGAAAACTTCCACAAAATGAGGTTCTAGTATGTTATAGGGCATCCCAGGAGGGCTCCATATGTGTGGGTAAAATATATATCCCACAGGGGGAAAATTGAAAAAAAGCTGAAAAAAAAAATTTTTTTGGGACTTAGAAAATTTTTCAACTTGTGTCAGACTTCCATAGAGGGGAGCATGTCAGTGCGCGCATCCGATTTCAGTTCCAGAGCGATTCCTCCGATGAGTCCTTGATACTTAGTCGTTTTTGGCAAAATTTCTGAGTTTTTTGAAAATTTCACAATTTTGTGAAAACTTCCACAAAATGAGGTTCTAGTATGTTATAGGGCATCCCAGGAGGGCTCCATATTTGTGGGTAAAATATATATCCCACAGGGGGAAAATTGAAAAAAAGCTGAAAAAAAAAATTTTTTGGGACTTAGAAAATGTTCACACATGTGTCAGACTTCCAGAGAGGGGAGCATGTCAGTGCGCGCATCCAATTTCAGTTCCAGAGCGATTCCTCCGATGAGTCCTTGATACTTATTCGTTTTTGGCAAAATTTCTGACTTTTTTGAAAATTTCACAATTTTGTGAAAACTTCCACAAAATGAGGTTCTAGTATGTTATAGGGCATCCCAGGAGAGCTCCATATGTGTGGGTAAAATATATATCCCACAGGGGGAAAATTGAAAAAAAGCTGAAAAAAAAAATTTTTTTGGGACTTAGAAAATTTTTCAACTTGTGTCAGACTTCCAGAGAGGGGAGCATGTCAGTGCGCGCATCCGATTTCAGTTCCAGAGCGATTCCTCCGATGAGTCCTTGATACTTAGTCGTTTTTGCCAAAATTTCTGAGTTTTTGAAAATTTCACAATTTTGTGAAAACTTCCACAAAATGAGGTTCTAGTATGTTATAGGGCATCCCAGGAGGGCTCCATATGTGTGGGTAAAATATATATCCCACAGGGGGAAAATTGAAAAAAAGCTGAAAAAAAAAATTTTTGGGGACTTAGAAAATGTTCACACATGTGTCAGACTTCCAGAGAGGGGAGCATGTCAGTGCGCGCATCCGATTTCAGTTCCAGAGCGATTCCTCCGATGAGTCCTTGATACTAAGTCGTTTTTGGCAAAATTTCTGAGTTTTTGAAAATTTCACAATTTTGTGAAAACTTCCACAAAATGAGGTTCTAGTATGTTATAGGGCATCCCAGGAGGGCTCCATATGTGTGGGTAAAATATATATCCCACAGGGGGAAAATTGAAAAAAAGTTGAAAAAAAAAATTTTTTGGGACTTAGAAAATTTTTCGACTTGTGTCAGACTTCCAGAGAGGGGAGCATGTCAGTGCGCGCATCCGATTTCAGTTCCAGAGCGATTCCTCCGATGAGTCCTTGATACTTAGTCGTTTTTGGCCAAATTTCTGAGTTTTTTGAAAATTTCACAATTTTGTGAAAACTTCCACAAAATGAGGTTCTACTATGTTATAGGGCATCCCAGGAGGGCTCCATATGTGTGGGTAAAATATATATCCCACAGGGGGAAAATTGAAAAAAAGCTGAAAAAAAAAATTTTTTTGGGACTTAGAAAATTTTTCGACTTGTGTCAGACTTCCAGAGAGGGGAGCATGTCAGTGCGCGCATCCGATTTCAGTTCCAGAGCGATTCCTCCGATGAGTCCTTGACACTTAGTCGTTTTTGGCAAAATTTCTGAGTTTTTTGAAAATTTCACAATTTTGTGAAAACTTCCACAAAATGAGGTTCTAGTATGTTATAGGGCATCCCAGGAGAGCTCCATATGTGTGGGTAAAATATATATCCCACAGGGGGTAAAATTGAAAAAAAGCTGAAAAAAATTTTTTTTGGGGACTTAGAAAATGTTCACACATGTGTCAGACTTCCTGAGAGGGGAGCATGTCAGTGCGCGCATCCAATTTCAGTTCCAGAGCGATTCCTCCAATGAGTCCTTGATACTTAGTCATTTTTGGCAAAATTTCTGACTTTTTTGAAAATTTCACAATTTTGTGAAAACTTCCACAAAATGAGGTTCTAGTATGTTATAGGGCATCCCAGGAGGGCTCCATATGTGTGGGTAAAATATATATCCCACAGGGGGAAAATTGAAAAAAAGCTGAAAAAAAAAATTTTTTGGGGACTTAGAAAATTTTTCAACTTGTGTCAGACTTCCAGAGAGGGGAGCATGTCAGTGCGTGCATCCGATTTCAGTTACAGAGCGATTCCTCCAATGAGTCCTTGATACTTAGTCATTTTTGGCAAAATTTCTGAGTTTTTTGAAAATTTCACAATTTTGTGAAAACTTCCACAAAATGAGGTTCTAGTATGTTATAGGGCATCCCAGGAGGGCTCCATATGTGTGGGTAAAATATATATCCCACAGAGGGAAAATTGAAAAAAAGCTGAAAAAAAAATTTTTGGGGGACTTAGAAAATTTTTCACACATGTGTCAGACTTCCAGAGAGGGGAGCATGTCAGTGCGCGCATCCGATTTCGGTTCCAGAGCGATTCCTCCGATGAGTCCTTGATACTTAGTCGTTTTTGGCAAAATTTCTGAGTTTTTTGAAAATTTCACAATTTTGTGAAAACTTCCACAAAATGAGGTTCTAGTATGTTATAGGGCATCCCAGGAGGGCTCCATATTTGTGGGTAAAATATATATCCCACAGGGGGGAAATTGAAAAAAAGCTGAAAAAAAAAATTTTTTGGGACTTAGAAAATGTTCACACATGTGTCAGACTTCCAGAGAGGGGAGCATGTCAGTGCGCGCATCCGATTTCAGTTCCAGAGCGATTCCTCCGATGAGTCCTTGATACTTATTCGTTTTTGGCCAAATTTCTGAGTTTTTTGAAAATTTCACAATTTTGTGAAAACTTCCACAAAATGAGGTTCTACTATGTCATAGGGCATCCCAGGAGGGCTCCATATGTGTGGGTAAAATATATATCCCACGGGGGGAAAATTGAAAAAAAGCTGAAAAAAAAAATTTTTTTGGAACTTAGAAAATTTTTCGACTTGTGTCAGACTTCCAGAGAGGGGAGCATGTCAGTGCGCGCATCCGATTTCAGTTCCAGAGCGATTCCTCCGATGAGTCCTTGATACTTAGTCGTTTTTGGCAAAATTTCTGACTTTTTTGAACATTTCACAATTTTGTGAAAACTTCCACAAAATGAGGTTCTAGTATGTTATAGGGCATCCCAGGAGAGCTCCATATGTGTGGGTAAAATATATATCCCACAGGGGGAAAATTGAAAAAAAGCTGAAAAAAAAAATTTTTTTGGGACTTAGAAAATTTTTCAACTTGTGTCAGACTTCCAGAGAGGGGAGCATGTCAGTGCGCGCATCCGATTTCAGTTCCAGAGCGATTCCTCCGATGAGTCCTTGATACTTAGTCGTTTTTGCCAAAATTTCTGAGTTTTTGAAAATTTCACAATTTTGTGAAAACTTCCACAAAATGAGGTTCTAGTATGTTATAGGGCATCCCAGGAGGGCTCCATATGTGTGGGTAAAATATATATCCCACAGGGGGAAAATTGAAAAAAAGCTGAAAAAAAAATTTTTTGGGGACTTAGAAAATGTTCACACATGTGTCAGACTTCCAGAGAGGGGAGCATGTCAGTGCGCGCATCCAATTTCAGTTCCAGAGCGATTCCTCCGATGAGTCCTTGATACTTAGTCGTTTTTGGCAAAATTTCTGACTTTTTTGAAAATTTCACAATTTTGTGAAAACTTCCACAAAATGAGGTTCTAGTATGTTATAGGGCATCCCAGGAGAGCTCCATATGTGTGGGTAAAATATATATCCCACAGGGGGGAAATTGAAAAAAAGCTGAAAAAAAAAATTTTTTTTGGACTTAGAAAATTTTTCGACTTGTGTCAGACTTCCAGAGAGGGGAGCATGTCAGTGCGCGCATCCGATTTCAGTTCCAGAGCGATTCCTCCGATGAGTCCTTGATACTAAGTCGTTTTTGGCAAAATTTCTGAGTTTTTGAAAATTTCACAATTTTGTGAAAACTTCCACAAAATGAGGTTCTAGTATGTTATAGGGCATCCCAGGAGGGCTCCATATGTGTGGGTAAAATATATATCCCACAGGGGGAAAATTGAAAAAAAGCTGAAAAAAAAAATTTTTTTGGGACTTAGAAAATTTTTCGACTTGTGTCAGACTTCCAGAGAGGGGAGCATGTCAGTGCGCGCATCCGATTTCAGTTCCAGAGCGATTCCTCCGATGAGTCCTTGACACTTAGTCGTTTTTGGCAAAATTTCTGAGTTTTTTGAAAATTTCACAATTTTGTGAAAACTTCCACAAAATGAGGTTCTAGTATGTTATAGGGCATCCCAGGAGAGCTCCATATGTGTGGGTAAAATATATATCCCACAGGGGGTAAAATTGAAAAAAAGCTGAAAAAAATTTTTTTTGGGGACTTAGAAAATGTTCACACATGTGTCAGACTTCCTGAGAGGGGAGCATGTCAGTGCGCGCATCCAATTTCAGTTCCAGAGCGATTCCTCCAATGAGTCCTTGATACTTAGTCATTTTTGGCAAAATTTCTGACTTTTTTGAAAATTTCACAATTTTGTGAAAACTTCCACAAAATGAGGTTCTAGTATGTTATAGGGCATCCCAGGAGGGCTCCATATGTGTGGGTAAAATATATATCCCACAGGGGGAAAATTGAAAAAAAGCTGAAAAAAAAAATTTTTTGGGGACTTAGAAAATTTTTCAACTTGTGTCAGACTTCCAGAGAGGGGAGCATGTCAGTGCGTGCATCCGATTTCAGTTACAGAGCGATTCCTCCAATGAGTCCTTGATACTTAGTCATTTTTGGCAAAATTTCTGAGTTTTTTGAAAATTTCACAATTTTGTGAAAACTTCCACAAAATGAGGTTCTAGTATGTTATAGGGCATCCCAGGAGGGCTCCATATGTGTGGGTAAAATATATATCCCACAGAGGGAAAATTGAAAAAAAGCTGAAAAAAAAATTTTTTGGGGACTTAGAAAATTTTTCACACATGTGTCAGACTTCCAGAGAGGGGAGCATGTCAGTGCGCGCATCCGATTTCGGTTCCAGAGCGATTCCTCCGATGAGTCCTTGATACTTAGTCGTTTTTGGCAAAATTTCTGAGTTTTTTGAAAATTTCACAATTTTGTGAAAACTTCCACAAAATGAGGTTCTAGTATGTTATAGGGCATCCCAGGAGGGCTCCATATTTGTGGGTAAAATATATATCCCACAGGGGGGAAATTGAAAAAAAGCTGAAAAAAAAAATTTTTTGGGACTTAGAAAATGTTCACACATGTGTCAGACTTCCAGAGAGGGGAGCATGTCAGTGCGCGCATCCGATTTCAGTTCCAGAGCGATTCCTCCGATGAGTCCTTGATACTTATTCGTTTTTGGCCAAATTTCTGAGTTTTTTGAAAATTTCACAATTTTGTGAAAACTTCCACAAAATGAGGTTCTACTATGTCATAGGGCATCCCAGGAGGGCTCCATATGTGTGGGTAAAATATATATCCCACGGGGGGAAAATTGAAAAAAAGCTGAAAAAAAAAATTTTTTTGGGACTTAGAAAATTTTTCGACTTGTGTCAGACTTCCAGAGAGGGGAGCATGTCAGTGCGCGCATCCGATTTCAGTTCCAGAGCGATTCCTCCGATGAGTCCTTGATACTTAGTCGTTTTTGGCAAAATTTCTGACTTTTTTGAACATTTCACAATTTTGTGAAAACTTCCACAAAATGAGGTTCTAGTATGTTATAGGGCATCCCAGGAGAGCTCCATATGTGTGGGTAAAATATATATCCCACAGGGGGAAAATTGAAAAAAAGCTGAAAAAAAAAATTTTTTTGGGACTTAGAAAATTTTTCAACTTGTGTCAGACTTCCAGAGAGGGGAGCATGTCAGTGCGCGCATCCGATTTCAGTTCCAGAGCGATTCCTCCGATGAGTCCTTGATACTTAGTCGTTTTTGCCAAAATTTCTGAGTTTTTGAAAATTTCACAATTTTGTGAAAACTTCCACAAAATGAGGTTCTAGTATGTTATAGGGCATCCCAGGAGGGCTCCATATGTGTGGGTAAAATATATATCCCACAGGGGGAAAATTGAAAAAAAGCTGAAAAAAAAAATTTTTGGGGACTTAGAAAATGTTCACACATGTGTCAGACTTCCAGAGAGGGGAGCATGTCAGTGCGCGCATCCAATTTCAGTTCCAGAGCGATTCCTCCGATGAGTCCTTGATACTTAGTCGTTTTTGGCAAAATTTCTGACTTTTTTGAAAATTTCACAATTTTGTGAAAACTTCCACAAAATGAGGTTCTAGTATGTTATAGGGCATCCCAGGAGAGCTCCATATGTGTGGGTAAAATATATATCCCACAGGGGGGAAATTGAAAAAAAGCTGAAAAAAAAAATTTTTTTTGGACTTAGAAAATTTTTCGACTTGTGTCAGACTTCCAGAGAGGGGAGCATGTCAGTGCGCGCATCCGATTTCAGTTCCAGAGCGATTCCTCCGATGAGTCCTTGATACTTAGTCGTTTTTGGCCAAATTTCTGAGTTTTTTGAAAATTTCACAATTTTGTGAAAACTTCCACAAAATGAGGTTCTACTATGTTATAGGGCATCCCAGGAGGGCTCCATATGTGTGGGTAAAATATATATCCCACAGGGGGAAAATTGAAAAAAAGCTGAAAAAAAAAATTTTTTTGGGACTTAGAAAATTTTTCGACTTGTGTCAGACTTCCAGAGAGGGGAGCATGTCAGTGCGCGCATCCGATTTCAGTTCCAGAGCGATTCCTCCGATGAGTCCTTGATACTTAGTCGTTTTTGGCAAAATTTCTGACTTTTTTCAACATTTCACAATTTTGTGAAAACTTCCACAAAATGAGGTTCTAGTATGTTATAGGGCATCCCAGGAGGGCTCCATATTTGTGGGTAAAATATATATCCCACAGGGGGAAAATTGAAAAAAAGCTGAAAAAAAAAATTTTTTGGGACTTAGAAAATGTTCACACATGTGTCAGACTTCCAGAGAGGGGAGCATGTCAGTGCGCGCATCCAATTTCAGTTCCAGAGCGATTCCTCCGATGAGTCCTTGATACTTAGTCGTTTTTGGCAAAATTTCTGACTTTTTTGAAAATTTCACAATTTTGTGAAAACTTCCACGAAATGAGGTTCTAGTATGTTATAGGGCATCCCAGGAGGGCTCCATATGTGTGGGTAAAATATATATCCCACAGGGGGAAAATTGAAAAAAAGCTGAAAAAAAAAATTTTTTTGGGACTTAGAAAATTTTTCAACTTGTGTCAGACTTCCATAGAGGGGAGCATGTCAGTGCGCGCATCCGATTTCAGTTCCAGAGCGATTCCTCCGATGAGTCCTTGATACTTAGTCGTTTTTGGCAAAATTTCTGAGTTTTTTTAAAATTTCACAATTTTGTGAAAACTTCCACAAAATGAGGTTCTAGTATGTTATAGGGCATCCCAGGAGGGCTCCATATTTGTGGGTAAAATATATATCCCACAGGGGGAAAATTGAAAAAAAGCTGAAAAAAAAAATTTTTTGGGACTTAGAAAATGTTCACACATGTGTCAGACTTCCAGAGAGGGGAGCATGTCAGTGCGCGCATCGAATTTCAGTTCCAGAGCGATTCCTCCAATGAGTCCTTGATACTTAGTCGTTTTTGGCAAAATTTCTGACTTTTTTGAAAATTTCATAATTTTGTGAAAACTTCCACAAAATGAGGTTCTAGTATGTTATAGGGCATCCCAGGAGGGCTCCATATGTGTGGGTAAAATATATATCCCACAGGGGGAAAATTGAAAAAAAGCTGAAAAAAAAAATTTTTTTGGGACTTAGAAAATTTTTCAACTTGTGTCAGACTTCCAGAGAGGGGAGCATGTCAGTGCGCGCATCCGATTTCAGTTCCAGAGCGATTCCTCCGATGAGTCCTTGATACTTAGTCGTTTTTGGCAAAATTTCTGACTTTTTTGAACATTTCACAATTTTGTGAAAACTTCCACAAAATGAGGTTCTAGTATGTTATAGGGCATCCCAGGAGGGCTCCATATGTGTGGGTAAAATATATATCCCACAGGGGGAAAATTGAAAAAAAGCTGAAAAAAAAATTTTTTGGGGACTTAGAAAATTTTTCAACTTGTGTCAGACTTCCAGAGAGGGGAGCATGTCAGTGCGCGCATCCGATTTCAGTTCCAGAGCGATTCCTCCGATGAGTCCTTGATACTAAGTCGTTTTTGGCAAAATTTCTGAGTTTTTTGAAAATTTCACAATTTTGTGAAAACTTCCACAAAATGAGGTTCTAGTATGTTATAGGGCATCCCAGGAGGGCTCCATATGTGTGGGTAAAATATATATCCCACAGGGGGAAAATTGAAAAAAAGCTGAAAAAAAAAATTTTTTGGGGACTTAGAAAATTTTTCAACTTGTGTCAGACTTCCAGAGAGGGGAGCATGTCAGTGCGCGCATCTGATTTCAGTTCCAGAGCGATTCCTCCGATGCGTCCTTGATACTTAGTCATTTTTGGCAAAATTTCTGACTTTTTTGAAAATTTCACAATTTTGTGAAAACTTCCACAAAATGAGGTTCTAGTATGTTATAGGGCATCCCAGGAGGGCTCCATATGTGTGGGTAAAATATATATCCCACAGGGGAAAAATTGAAAAAAAGCTGAAAAACAAAATTTTTTTGGGACTTAGAAAATTTTTCAACTTGTGTCAGACTTCCATAGAGGGGAGCATGTCAGTGCGCTCATCCGATTTCAGTTCCAGAGCGATTCCTCCGATGAGTCCTTGATACTTAGTCGTTTTTGGCAAAATTTCTGACTTTTTTGAAAATTTCACAATTTTGTGAAAACTTCCACAAAATGAGGTTCTAGTATGTTATAGGGCATCCCAGGAGAGCTCCATATGTGTGGGTAAAATATATATCCCACAGGGGGTAAAATTGAAAAAAAGCTGAAAAAAATTTTTTTTGGGGACTTAGAAAATGTTCACACATGTGTCAGACTTCCTGAGAGGGGAGCATGTCAGTGCGCGCATCCAATTTCAGTTCCAGAGCGATTCCTCCAATGAGTCCTTGATACTTAGTCATTTTTGGCAAAATTTCTGACTTTTTTGAAAATTTCACAATTTTGTGAAAACTTCCACAAAATGAGGTTCTAGTATGTTATAGGGCATCCCAGGAGGGCTCCATATGTGTGGGTAAAATATATATCCCACAGGGGGAAAATTGAAAAAAAGCTGAAAAAAAAAATTTTTTGGGGACTTAGAAAATTTTTCAACTTGTGTCAGACTTCCAGAGAGGGGAGCATGTCAGTGCGTGCATCCGATTTCAGTTACAGAGCGATTCCTCCAATGAGTCCTTGATACTTAGTCATTTTTGGCAAAATTTCTGAGTTTTTTGAAAATTTCACAATTTTGTGAAAACTTCCACAAAATGAGGTTCTAGTATGTTATAGGGCATCCCAGGAGGGCTCCATATGTGTGGGTAAAATATATATCCCACAGAGGGAAAATTGAAAAAAAGCTGAAAAAAAAATTTTTTGGGGACTTAGAAAATTTTTCACACATGTGTCAGACTTCCAGAGAGGGGAGCATGTCAGTGCGCGCATCCGATTTCGGTTCCAGAGCGATTCCTCCGATGAGTCCTTGATACTTAGTCGTTTTTGGCAAAATTTCTGAGTTTTTTGAAAATTTCACAATTTTGTGAAAACTTCCACAAAATGAGGTTCTAGTATGTTATAGGGCATCCCAGGAGGGCTCCATATTTGTGGGTAAAATATATATCCCACAGGGGGGAAATTGAAAAAAAGCTGAAAAAAAAAATTTTTTGGGACTTAGAAAATGTTCACACATGTGTCAGACTTCCAGAGAGGGGAGCATGTCAGTGCGCGCATCCGATTTCAGTTCCAGAGCGATTCCTCCGATGAGTCCTTGATACTTATTCGTTTTTGGCCAAATTTCTGAGTTTTTTGAAAATTTCACAATTTTGTGAAAACTTCCACAAAATGAGGTTCTACTATGTCATAGGGCATCCCAGGAGGGCTCCATATGTGTGGGTAAAATATATATCCCACGGGGGGAAAATTGAAAAAAAGCTGAAAAAAAAAATTTTTTTGGGACTTAGAAAATTTTTCGACTTGTGTCAGACTTCCAGAGAGGGGAGCATGTCAGTGCGCGCATCCGATTTCAGTTCCAGAGCGATTCCTCCGATGAGTCCTTGATACTTAGTCGTTTTTGGCAAAATTTCTGACTTTTTTGAACATTTCACAATTTTGTGAAAACTTCCACAAAATGAGGTTCTAGTATGTTATAGGGCATCCCAGGAGAGCTCCATATGTGTGGGTAAAATATATATCCCACAGGGGGAAAATTGAAAAAAAGCTGAAAAAAAAAATTTTTTTGGGACTTAGAAAATTTTTCAACTTGTGTCAGACTTCCAGAGAGGGGAGCATGTCAGTGCGCGCATCCGATTTCAGTTCCAGAGCGATTCCTCCGATGAGTCCTTGATACTTAGTCGTTTTTGCCAAAATTTCTGAGTTTTTGAAAATTTCACAATTTTGTGAAAACTTCCACAAAATGAGGTTCTAGTATGTTATAGGGCATCCCAGGAGGGCTCCATATGTGTGGGTAAAATATATATCCCACAGGGGGAAAATTGAAAAAAAGCTGAAAAAAAAAATTTTTGGGGACTTAGAAAATGTTCACACATGTGTCAGACTTCCAGAGAGGGGAGCATGTCAGTGCGCGCATCCAATTTCAGTTCCAGAGCGATTCCTCCGATGAGTCCTTGATACTTAGTCGTTTTTGGCAAAATTTCTGACTTTTTTGAAAATTTCACAATTTTGTGAAAACTTCCACAAAATGAGGTTCTAGTATGTTATAGGGCATCCCAGGAGAGCTCCATATGTGTGGGTAAAATATATATCCCACAGGGGGGAAATTGAAAAAAAGCTGAAAAAAAAAATTTTTTTTGGACTTAGAAAATTTTTCGACTTGTGTCAGACTTCCAGAGAGGGGAGCATGTCAGTGCGCGCATCCGATTTCAGTTCCAGAGCGATTCCTCCGATGAGTCCTTGATACTTAGTCGTTTTTGGCCAAATTTCTGAGTTTTTTGAAAATTTCACAATTTTGTGAAAACTTCCACAAAATGAGGTTCTACTATGTTATAGGGCATCCCAGGAGGGCTCCATATGTGTGGGTAAAATATATATCCCACAGGGGGAAAATTGAAAAAAAGCTGAAAAAAAAAATTTTTTTGGGACTTAGAAAATTTTTCGACTTGTGTCAGACTTCCAGAGAGGGGAGCATGTCAGTGCGCGCATCCGATTTCAGTTCCAGAGCGATTCCTCCGATGAGTCCTTGATACTTAGTCGTTTTTGGCAAAATTTCTGACTTTTTTCAACATTTCACAATTTTGTGAAAACTTCCACAAAATGAGGTTCTAGTATGTTATAGGGCATCCCAGGAGGGCTCCATATTTGTGGGTAAAATATATATCCCACAGGGGGAAAATTGAAAAAAAGCTGAAAAAAAAAATTTTTTGGGACTTAGAAAATGTTCACACATGTGTCAGACTTCCAGAGAGGGGAGCATGTCAGTGCGCGCATCCAATTTCAGTTCCAGAGCGATTCCTCCGATGAGTCCTTGATACTTAGTCGTTTTTGGCAAAATTTCTGACTTTTTTGAAAATTTCACAATTTTGTGAAAACTTCCACGAAATGAGGTTCTAGTATGTTATAGGGCATCCCAGGAGGGCTCCATATGTGTGGGTAAAATATATATCCCACAGGGGGAAAATTGAAAAAAAGCTGAAAAAAAAAATTTTTTTGGGACTTAGAAAATTTTTCAACTTGTGTCAGACTTCCATAGAGGGGAGCATGTCAGTGCGCGCATCCGATTTCAGTTCCAGAGCGATTCCTCCGATGAGTCCTTGATACTTAGTCGTTTTTGGCAAAATTTCTGAGTTTTTTTAAAATTTCACAATTTTGTGAAAACTTCCACAAAATGAGGTTCTAGTATGTTATAGGGCATCCCAGGAGGGCTCCATATTTGTGGGTAAAATATATATCCCACAGGGGGAAAATTGAAAAAAAGCTGAAAAAAAAAATTTTTTGGGACTTAGAAAATGTTCACACATGTGTCAGACTTCCAGAGAGGGGAGCATGTCAGTGCGCGCATCGAATTTCAGTTCCAGAGCGATTCCTCCAATGAGTCCTTGATACTTAGTCGTTTTTGGCAAAATTTCTGACTTTTTTGAAAATTTCATAATTTTGTGAAAACTTCCACAAAATGAGGTTCTAGTATGTTATAGGGCATCCCAGGAGGGCTCCATATGTGTGGGTAAAATATATATCCCACAGGGGGAAAATTGAAAAAAAGCTGAAAAAAAAAATTTTTTTGGGACTTAGAAAATTTTTCAACTTGTGTCAGACTTCCAGAGAGGGGAGCATGTCAGTGCGCGCATCCGATTTCAGTTCCAGAGCGATTCCTCCGATGAGTCCTTGATACTTAGTCGTTTTTGGCAAAATTTCTGACTTTTTTGAACATTTCACAATTTTGTGAAAACTTCCACAAAATGAGGTTCTAGTATGTTATAGGGCATCCCAGGAGGGCTCCATATGTGTGGGTAAAATATATATCCCACAGGGGGAAAATTGAAAAAAAGCTGAAAAAAAAATTTTTTGGGGACTTAGAAAATTTTTCAACTTGTGTCAGACTTCCAGAGAGGGGAGCATGTCAGTGCGCGCATCCGATTTCAGTTCCAGAGCGATTCCTCCGATGAGTCCTTGATACTAAGTCGTTTTTGGCAAAATTTCTGAGTTTTTTGAAAATTTCACAATTTTGTGAAAACTTCCACAAAATGAGGTTCTAGTATGTTATAGGGCATCCCAGGAGGGCTCCATATGTGTGGGTAAAATATATATCCCACAGGGGGAAAATTGAAAAAAAGCTGAAAAAAAAAATTTTTTGGGGACTTAGAAAATTTTTCAACTTGTGTCAGACTTCCAGAGAGGGGAGCATGTCAGTGCGCGCATCTGATTTCAGTTCCAGAGCGATTCCTCCGATGCGTCCTTGATACTTAGTCATTTTTGGCAAAATTTCTGACTTTTTTGAAAATTTCACAATTTTGTGAAAACTTCCACAAAATGAGGTTCTAGTATGTTATAGGGCATCCCAGGAGGGCTCCATATGTGTGGGTAAAATATATATCCCACAGGGGAAAAATTGAAAAAAAGCTGAAAAACAAAATTTTTTTGGGACTTAGAAAATTTTTCAACTTGTGTCAGACTTCCATAGAGGGGAGCATGTCAGTGCGCTCATCCGATTTCAGTTCCAGAGCGATTCCTCCGATGAGTCCTTGATACTTAGTCGTTTTTGGCAAAATTTCTGACTTTTTTGAAAATTTCACAATTTTGTGAAAACTTCCACAAAATGAGGTTCTAGTATGTTATAGGGCATCCCAGGAGGGCTCCATATGTGTGGGTAAAATATATATCCCACAGGGGGAAAATTGAAAAAAAGCTGAAAAAAAAAATTTTTTTGGGACTTAGAAAATTTTTCAACTTGTGTCAGACTTCCATAGAGGGGAGCATGTCAGTGCGCGCATCCGATTTCAGTTCCAGAGCGATTCCTCCGATGAGTCCTTGATACTTAGTCGTTTTTGGCAAAATTTCTGAGTTTTTTGAAAATTTCACAATTTTGTGAAAACTTCCACAAAATGAGGTTCTAGTATGTTATAGGGCATCCCAGGAGGGCTCCATATTTGTGGGTAAAATATATATCCCACAGGGGGAAAATTGAAAAAAAGCTGAAAAAAAAAATTTTTTGGGACTTAGAAAATGTTCACACATGTGTCAGACTTCCAGAGAGGGGAGCATGTCAGTGCGCGCATCCAATTTCAGTTCCAGAGCGATTCCTCCGATGAGTCCTTGATACTTATTCGTTTTTGGCAAAATTTCTGACTTTTTTGAAAATTTCACAATTTTGTGAAAACTTCCACAAAATGAGGTTCTAGTATGTTATAGGGCATCCCAGGAGAGCTCCATATGTGTGGGTAAAATATATATCCCACAGGGGGAAAATTGAAAAAAAGCTGAAAAAAAAAATTTTTTTGGGACTTAGAAAATTTTTCAACTTGTGTCAGACTTCCAGAGAGGGGAGCATGTCAGTGCGCGCATCCGATTTCAGTTCCAGAGCGATTCCTCCGATGAGTCCTTGATACTTAGTCGTTTTTGCCAAAATTTCTGAGTTTTTGAAAATTTCACAATTTTGTGAAAACTTCCACAAAATGAGGTTCTAGTATGTTATAGGGCATCCCAGGAGGGCTCCATATGTGTGGGTAAAATATATATCCCACAGGGGGAAAATTGAAAAAAAGCTGAAAAAAAAAATTTTTGGGGACTTAGAAAATGTTCACACATGTGTCAGACTTCCAGAGAGGGGAGCATGTCAGTGCGCGCATCCAATTTCAGTTCCAGAGCGATTCCTCCGATGAGTCCTTGATACTTAGTCGTTTTTGGCAAAATTTCTGACTTTTTTGAAAATTTCACAATTTTGTGAAAACTTCCACAAAATGAGGTTCTAGTATGTTATAGGGCATCCCAGGAGAGCTCCATATGTGTGGGTAAAATATATATCCCACAGGGGGGAAATTGAAAAAAAGCTGAAAAAAAAAATTTTTTTTGGACTTAGAAAATTTTTCGACTTGTGTCAGACTTCCAGAGATGGGAGCATGTCAGTGCGCGCATCCGATTTCAGTTCCAGAGCGATTCCTCCGATGAGTCCTTGATACTAAGTCGTTTTTGGCAAAATTTCTGAGTTTTTGAAAATTTCACAATTTTGTGAAAACTTCCACAAAATGAGGTTCTAGTATGTTATAGGGCATCCCAGGAGGGCTCCATATGTGTGGGTAAAATATATATCCCACAGGGGGAAAATTGAAAAAAAGTTGAAAAAAAAAATTTTTTGGGACTTAGAAAATTTTTCGACTTGTGTCAGACTTCCAGAGAGGGGAGCATGTCAGTGCGCGCATCCGATTTCAGTTCCAGAGCGATTCCTCCGATGAGTCCTTGATACTTAGTCGTTTTTGGCCAAATTTCTGAGTTTTTTGAAAATTTCACAATTTTGTGAAAACTTCCACAAAATGAGGTTCTAGTATGTTATAGGGCATCCCAGGAGAGCTCCATATGTGTGGGTAAAATATATATCCCACAGGGGGTAAAATTGAAAAAAAGCTGAAAAAAATTTTTTTTGGGGACTTAGAAAATGTTCACACATGTGTCAGACTTCCTGAGAGGGGAGCATGTCAGTGCGCGCATCCAATTTCAGTTCCAGAGCGATTCCTCCAATGAGTCCTTGATACTTAGTCATTTTTGGCAAAATTTCTGACTTTTTTGAAAATTTCACAATTTTGTGAAAACTTCCACAAAATGAGGTTCTAGTATGTTATAGGGCATCCCAGGAGGGCTCCATATGTGTGGGTAAAATATATATCCCACAGGGGGAAAATTGAAAAAAAGCTGAAAAAAAAAATTTTTTGGGGACTTAGAAAATTTTTCAACTTGTGTCAGACTTCCAGAGAGGGGAGCATGTCAGTGCGTGCATCCGATTTCAGTTACAGAGCGATTCCTCCAATGAGTCCTTGATACTTAGTCATTTTTGGCAAAATTTCTGAGTTTTTTGAAAATTTCACAATTTTGTGAAAACTTCCACAAAATGAGGTTCTAGTATGTTATAGGGCATCCCAGGAGGGCTCCATATGTGTGGGTAAAATATATATCCCACAGAGGGAAAATTGAAAAAAAGCTGAAAAAAAAATTTTTTGGGGACTTAGAAAATTTTTCACACATGTGTCAGACTTCCAGAGAGGGGAGCATGTCAGTGCGCGCATCCGATTTCGGTTCCAGAGCGATTCCTCCGATGAGTCCTTGATACTTAGTCGTTTTTGGCAAAATTTCTGAGTTTTTTGAAAATTTCACAATTTTGTGAAAACTTCCACAAAATGAGGTTCTAGTATGTTATAGGGCATCCCAGGAGGGCTCCATATTTGTGGGTAAAATATATATCCCACAGGGGGGAAATTGAAAAAAAGCTGAAAAAAAAATTTTTTTGGGACTTAGAAAATGTTCACACATGTGTCAGACTTCCAGAGAGGGGAGCATGTCAGTGCGCGCATCCGATTTCAGTTCCAGAGCGATTCCTCCGATGAGTCCTTGATACTTATTCGTTTTTGGCCAAATTTCTGAGTTTTTTGAAAATTTCACAATTTTGTGAAAACTTCCACAAAATGAGGTTCTACTATGTCATAGGGCATCCCAGGAGGGCTCCATATGTGTGGGTAAAATATATATCCCACGGGGGGAAAATTGAAAAAAAGCTGAAAAAAAAAATTTTTTTGGGACTTAGAAAATTTTTCGACTTGTGTCAGACTTCCAGAGAGGGGAGCATGTCAGTGCGCGCATCCGATTTCAGTTCCAGAGCGATTCCTCCGATGAGTCCTTGATACTAAGTCGTTTTTGGCAAAATTTCTGAGTTTTTGAAAATTTCACAATTTTGTGAAAACTTCCACAAAATGAGGTTCTAGTATGTTATAGGGCATCCCAGGAGGGCTCCATATGTGTGGGTAAAATATATATCCCACAGGGGGAAAATTGAAAAAAAGTTGAAAAAAAAAATTTTTTGGGACTTAGAAAATTTTTCGACTTGTGTCAGACTTCCAGAGAGGGGAGCATGTCAGTGCGCGCATCCGATTTCAGTTCCAGAGCGATTCCTCCGATGAGTCCTTGATACTTAGTCGTTTTTGGCCAAATTTCTGAGTTTTTTGAAAATTTCACAATTTTGTGAAAACTTCCACAAAATGAGGTTCTACTATGTTATAGGGCATCCCAGGAGGGCTCCATATGTGTGGGTAAAATATATATCCCACAGGGGGAAAATTGAAAAAAAGCTGAAAAAAAAAATTTTTTTGGGACTTAGAAAATTTTTCGACTTGTGTCAGACTTCCAGAGAGGGGAGCATGTCAGTGCGCGCATCCGATTTCAGTTCCAGAGCGATTCCTCCGATGAGTCCTTGACACTTAGTCGTTTTTGGCAAAATTTCTGAGTTTTTTGAAAATTTCACAATTTTGTGAAAACTTCCACAAAATGAGGTTCTAGTATGTTATAGGGCATCCCAGGAGAGCTCCATATGTGTGGGTAAAATATATATCCCACAGGGGGTAAAATTGAAAAAAAGCTGAAAAAAATTTTTTTTGGGGACTTAGAAAATGTTCACACATGTGTCAGACTTCCTGAGAGGGGAGCATGTCAGTGCGCGCATCCAATTTCAGTTCCAGAGCGATTCCTCCAATGAGTCCTTGATACTTAGTCATTTTTGGCAAAATTTCTGACTTTTTTGAAAATTTCACAATTTTGTGAAAACTTCCACAAAATGAGGTTCTAGTATGTTATAGGGCATCCCAGGAGGGCTCCATATGTGTGGGTAAAATATATATCCCACAGGGGGAAAATTGAAAAAAAGCTGAAAAAAAAAATTTTTTGGGGACTTAGAAAATTTTTCAACTTGTGTCAGACTTCCAGAGAGGGGAGCATGTCAGTGCGTGCATCCGATTTCAGTTACAGAGCGATTCCTCCAATGAGTCCTTGATACTTAGTCATTTTTGGCAAAATTTCTGAGTTTTTTGAAAATTTCACAATTTTGTGAAAACTTCCACAAAATGAGGTTCTAGTATGTTATAGGGCATCCCAGGAGGGCTCCATATGTGTGGGTAAAATATATATCCCACAGAGGGAAAATTGAAAAAAAGCTGAAAAAAAAATTTTTTGGGGACTTAGAAAATTTTTCACACATGTGTCAGACTTCCAGAGAGGGGAGCATGTCAGTGCGCGCATCCGATTTCGGTTCCAGAGCGATTCCTCCGATGAGTCCTTGATACTTAGTCGTTTTTGGCAAAATTTCTGAGTTTTTTGAAAATTTCACAATTTTGTGAAAACTTCCACAAAATGAGGTTCTAGTATGTTATAGGGCATCCCAGGAGGGCTCCATATTTGTGGGTAAAATATATATCCCACAGGGGGGAAATTGAAAAAAAGCTGAAAAAAAAAATTTTTTGGGACTTAGAAAATGTTCACACATGTGTCAGACTTCCAGAGAGGGGAGCATGTCAGTGCGCGCATCCGATTTCAGTTCCAGAGCGATTCCTCCGATGAGTCCTTGATACTTATTCGTTTTTGGCCAAATTTCTGAGTTTTTTGAAAATTTCACAATTTTGTGAAAACTTCCACAAAATGAGGTTCTACTATGTCATAGGGCATCCCAGGAGGGCTCCATATGTGTGGGTAAAATATATATCCCACGGGGGGAAATTGAAAAAAAGCTGAAAAAAAAAATTTTTTTGGGACTTAGAAAATTTTTCGACTTGTGTCAGACTTCCAGAGAGGGGAGCATGTCAGTGCGCGCATCCGATTTCAGTTCCAGAGCGATTCCTCCGATGAGTCCTTGATACTTAGTCGTTTTTGGCAAAATTTCTGACTTTTTTGAACATTTCACAATTTTGTGAAAACTTCCACAAAATGAGGTTCTAGTATGTTATAGGGCATCCCAGGAGGGCTCCATATGTGTGGGTAAAATATATATCCCACAGGGGGAAAATTGAAAAAAAGCTGAAAAAAAAAATTTTTTGGGACTTAGAAAATGTTCACACATGTGTCAGACTTCCAGAGAGGAGAGCATGTCAGTGCGCGCATCCAATTTCAGTTCCAGAGCGATTCCTCCGATGAGTCCTTGATACTTAGTCGTTTTTGGCAAAATTTCTGACTTTTTTGAAAATTTCACAATTTTGTGAAAACTTCCACAAAATGAGGTTCTAGTATGTTATAGGGCATCCCAGGAGAGCTCCATATGTGTGGGTAAAATATATATCCCACAGGGGGGAAATTGAAAAAAAGCTGAAAAAAAAAATTTTTTTTGGACTTAGAAAATTTTTCGACTTGTGTCAGACTTCCAGAGAGGGGAGCATGTCAGTGCGCGCATCCGATTTCAGTTCCAGAGCGATTCCTCCGATGAGTCCTTGATACTAAGTCGTTTTTGGCAAAATTTCTGAGTTTTTGAAAATTTCACAATTTTGTGAAAACTTCCACAAAATGAGGTTCTAGTATGTTATAAGGCATCCCAGGAGGGCTCCATATGTGTGGGTAAAATATATATCCCACAGGGGGAAAATTGAAAAAAAGTTGAAAAAAAAAATTTTTTGGGACTTAGAAAATTTTTCGACTTGTGTCAGACTTCCAGAGAGGGGAGCATGTCAGTGCGCGCATCCGATTTCAGTTCCAGAGCGATTCCTCCGATGAGTCCTTGATACTTAGTCGTTTTTGGCCAAATTTCTGAGTTTTTTGAAAATTTCACAATTTTGTGAAAACTTCCACAAAATGAGGTTCTAGTATGTTATAGGGCATCCCAGGAGGGCTCCATATGTGTGGGTAAAATATATATCCCACAGGGGGAAAATTGAAAAAAAGCTGAAAAAAAAATTTTTTGGGGACTTAGAAAATTTTTCACACATGTGTCAGACTTCCAGAGAGGGGAGCATGTCAGTGCGCGCATCCGATTTCGGTTCCAGAGCGATTCCTCCGATGAGTCCTTGATACTTAGTCGTTTTTGGCAAAATTTCTGAGTTTTTTGAAAATTTCACAATTTTGTGAAAACTTCCACAAAATGAGGTTCTAGTATGTTATAGGGCATCCCAGGAGGGCTCCATATTTGTGGGTAAAATATATATCCCACAGGGGGGAAATTGAAAAAAAGCTGAAAAAAAAAATTTTTTGGGACTTAGAAAATGTTCACACATGTGTCAGACTTCCAGAGAGGGGAGCATGTCAGTGCGCGCATCCAATTTCAGTTCCAGAGCGATTCCTCCGATGAGTCCTTGATACTTAGTCATTTTTGGCAAAATTTCTGACTTTTTTGAAAATTTCACAATTTTGTGAAAACTTCCACAAAATGAGGTTCTAGTATGTTATAGGGCATCCCAGGAGGGCTCCATATGTGTGGGTAAAATATATATCCCACAGGGGGAAAATTGAAAAAAAGCTGAAAAAAAAAATTTTTTGGGGACTTAGAAAATTTTTCAACTTGTGTCAGACTTCCAGAGAGGGGAGCATGTCAGTGCGTGCATCCGATTTCAGTTACAGAGCGATTCCTCCAATGAGTCCTTGATACTTAGTCATTTTTGGCAAAATTTCTGAGTTTTTTGAAAATTTCACAATTTTGTGAAAACTTCCACAAAATGAGGTTCTAGTATGTTATAGGGCATCCCAGGAGGGCTCCATATTTGTGGGTAAAATATATATCCCACAGGGGGGAAATTGAAAAAAAGCTGAAAAAAAAAATTTTTTGGGACTTAGAAAATGTTCACACATGTGTCAGACTTCCAGAGAGGGGAGCATGTCAGTGCGCGCATCCAATTTCAGTTCCAGAGCGATTCCTCCGATGAGTCCTTGATACTTAGTCATTTTTGGCAAAATTTCTGACTTTTTTGAAAATTTCACAATTTTGTGAAAACTTCCACAAAATGAGGTTCTAGTATGTTATAGGGCATCCCAGGAGAGCTCCATATGTGTGGGTAAAATATATATCCCACAGGGGGAAAATTGAAAAAAAGCTGAAAAAAAAATTTTTTTTGGGACTTAGAAAATTTTTCAACTTGTGTCAGACTTCCAGAGAGGGGAGCATGTCAGTGCGCGCATCCGATTTCAGTTCCAGAGCGATTCCTCCGATGAGTCCTTGATACTTAGTCGTTTTTGGCAAAATTTCTGACTTTTTTGAACATTTCACAATTTTGTGAAAACTTCCACAAAATGAGGTTCTAGTATGTTATAGGGCATCCCAGGAGGGCTCCATATGTGTGGGTAAAATATATATCCCACAGGGGGAAAATTGAAAAAAAGTTGAAAAAAAAAATTTTTTGGGACTTAGAAAATTTTTCGACTTGTGTCAGACTTCCAGAGAGGGGAGCATGTCAGTGCGCGCATCCGATTTCAGTTCCAGAGCGATTCCTCCGATGAGTCCTTGATACTTATTCGTTTTTGGCCAAATTTCTGAGTTTTTTGAAAATTTCACAATTTTGTGAAAACTTCCACAAAATGAGGTTCTACTATGTCATAGGGCATCCCAGGAGGGCTCCATATGTGTGGGTAAAATATATATCCCACGGGGGGAAAATTGAAAAAAAGCTGAAAAAAAAAATTTTTTTGGGACTTAGAAAATTTTTCGACTTGTGTCAGACTTCCAGAGAGGGGAGCATGTCAGTGCGCGCATCCGATTTCAGTTCCAGAGCGATTCCTCCGATGAGTCCTTGATACTTAGTCGTTTTTGGCAAAATTTCTGACTTTTTTGAACATTTCACAATTTTGTGAAAACTTCCACAAAATGAGGTTCTAGTATGTTATAGGGCATCCCAGGAGGGCTCCATATGTGTGGGTAAAATATATATCCCACAGGGGGAAAATTGAAAAAAAGCTGAAAAAAAAAATTTTTTGGGACTTAGAAAATGTTCACACATGTGTCAGACTTCCAGAGAGGGGAGCATGTCAGTGCGCGCATCCAATTTCAGTTCCAGAGCGATTCCTCCGATGAGTCCTTGATACTTAGTCATTTTTGGCAAAATTTCTGACTTTTTTGAAAATTTCACAATTTTGTGAAAACTTCCACAAAATGAGGTTCTAGTATGTTATAGGGCATCCCAGGAGAGCTCCATATGTGTGGGTAAAATATATATCCCACAGGGGGAAAATTGAAAAAAAGCTGAAAAAAAAATTTTTTTTGGGACTTAGAAAATTTTTCAACTTGTGTCAGACTTCCAGAGAGGGGAGCATGTCAGTGCGCGCATCCGATTTCAGTTCCAGAGCGATTCCTCCGATGAGTCCTTGATACTTAGTCGTTTTTGGCAAAATTTCTGACTTTTTTGAACATTTCACAATTTAGTGAAAACTTCCACAAAATGAGGTTCTAGTATGTTATAGGGCATCCCAGGAGGGCTCCATATGTGTGGGTAAAATATATATCCCACAGGGGGAAAATTGAAAAAAAGTTGAAAAAAAAAATTTTTTGGGACTTAGAAAATTTTTCGACTTGTGTCAGACTTCCAGAGAGGGGAGCATGTCAGTGCGCGCATCCGATTTCAGTTCCAGAGCGATTCCTCCGATGAGTCCTTGATACTTAGTCGTTTTTGGCCAAATTTCTGAGTTTTTTGAAAATTTCACAATTTTGTGAAAACTTCCACAAAATGAGGTTCTACTATGTTATAGGGCATCCCAGGAGGGCTCCATATGTGTGGGTAAAATATATATCCCACGGGGGGAAAATTGAAAAAAAGCTGAAAAAAAAAATTTTTTTGGGACTTAGAAAATTTTTCGACTTGTGTCAGACTTCCAGAGAGGGGAGCATGTCAGTGCGCGCATCCGATTTCAGTTCCAGAGCGATTCCTCCGATGAGTCCTTGATACTTAGTCGTTTTTGGAAAAATTTCTGACTTTTTTGAACATTTCACAATTTTGTGAAAACTTCCACAAAATGAGGTTCTAGTATGTTATAGGGCATCCCAGGAGGGCTCCATATTTGTGGGTAAAATATATATCCCACAGGGGGGAAATTGAAAAAAAGCTGAAAAAAAAAATTTTTTGGGACTTAGAAAATGTTCACACATGTGTCAGACTTCCAGAGAGGGGAGCATGTCAGTGCGCGCATCCAATTTCAGTTCCAGAGCGATTCCTCCGATGAGTCCTTGATACTTAGTCATTTTTGGCAAAATTTCTGACTTTTTTGAAAATTTCACAATTTTGTGAAAACTTCCACAAAATGAGGTTCTAGTATGTTATAGGGCATCCCAGGAGAGCTCCATATGTGTGGGTAAAATATATATCCCACAGGGGGAAAATTGAAAAAACTGAAAAAAAAATTTTTTTTGGGACTTAGAAAATTTTTCAACTTGTGTCAGACTTCCAGAGAGGGGAGCATGTCAGTGCGCGCATCCGATTTCAGTTCCAGAGCGATTCCTCCGATGAGTCCTTGATACTTAGTAGTTTTTGCCAAAATTTCTGAGTTTTTGAAAATTTCACAATTTTGTGAAAACTTCCACAAAATGAGGTTCTAGTATGTTATAGGGCATCCCAGGAGGGCTCCATATGTGTGGGTAAAATATATATCCCACAGGGGGAAAATTGAAAAAAAGTTGAAAAAAAAAATTTTTTGGGACTTAGAAAATTTTTCGACTTGTGTCAGACTTCCAGAGAGGGGAGCATGTCAGTGCGCGCATCCGATTTCAGTTCCAGAGCGATTCCTCCGATGAGTCCTTGATACTTAGTCGTTTTTGGCCAAATTTCTGAGTTTTTTGAAAATTTCACAATTTTGTGAAAACTTCCACAAAATGAGGTTCTACTATGTTATAGGGCATCCCAGGAGGGCTCCATATGTGTGGGTAAAATATATATCCCACAGGGGGAAAATTGAAAAAAAGTTGAAAAAAAAAATTTTTTGGGACTTAGAAAATTTTTCGACTTGTGTCAGACTTCCAGAGAGGGGAGCATGTCAGTGCGCGCATCCGATTTCAGTTCCAGAGCGATTCCTCCGATGAGTCCTTGATACTTAGTCGTTTTTGGCCAAATTTCTGAGTTTTTTGAAAATTTCACAATTTTGTGAAAACTTCCACAAAATGAGGTTCTACTATGTTATAGGGCATCCCAGGAGGGCTCCATATGTGTGGGTAAAATATATATCCCACGGGGGGAAAATTGAAAAAAAGCTGAAAAAAAAAATTTTTTTGGGACTTAGAAAATTTTTCGACTTGTGTCAGACTTCCAGAGAGGGGAGCATGTCAGTGCGCGCATCCGATTTCAGTTCCAGAGCGATTCCTCCGATGAGTCCTTGATACTTAGTCGTTTCTGGCAAAATTTCTGACTTTTTTGAACATTTCACAATTTTGTGAAAACTTCCACAAAATGAGGTTCTAGTATGTTATAGGGCATCCCAGGAGGGCTCTATATGTGTGGGTAAAATATATATCCCACAGGGGGAAAATTGAAAAAAAGCTGAAAAAAAAATTTTTTTGGGACTTAGAAAATGTTCACACATGTGTCAGACTTCCAGAGAGGGGAGCATGTCAGTGCGCGCATCCAATTTCAGTTCCAGAGCGATTCCTCCGATGAGTCCTTGATACTTAGTCATTTTTGGCAAAATTTCTGACTTTTTTGAAAATTTCACAATTTTGTGAAAACTTCCACAAAATGAGGTTCTAGTATGTTATAGGGCATCCCAGGAGAGCTCCATATGTGTGGGTAAAATATATATCCCACAGGGGGAAAATTGAAAAAAAGCTGAAAAAAAAATTTTTTTTGGGACTTAGAAAATTTTTCAACTTGTGTCAGACTTCCAGAGAGGGGAGCATGTCAGTGCGCGCATCCGATTTCAGTTCCAGAGCGATTCCTCCGATGAGTCCTTGATACTTAGTCGTTTTTGGCAAAATTTCTGACTTTTTTGAACATTTCACAATTTAGTGAAAACTTCCACAAAATGAGGTTCTAGTATGTTATAGGGCATCCCAGGAGGGCTCCATATGTGTGGGTAAAATATATATCCCACAGGGGGAAAATTGAAAAAAAGTTGAAAAAAAAAATTTTTTGGGACTTAGAAAATTTTTCGACTTGTGTCAGACTTCCAGAGAGGGGAGCATGTCAGTGCGCGCATCCGATTTCAGTTCCAGAGCGATTCCTCCGATGAGTCCTTGATACTTAGTCATTTTTGGCCAAATTTCTGAGTTTTTTGAAAATTTCACAATTTTGTGAAAACTTCCACAAAATGAGGTTCTTCTATGTTATAGGGCATCCCAGGAGGACTCCATATGTGTGGGTAAAATATATATCCCACGGGGGGAAAATTGAAAAAAAGCTGAAAAAAAAAATTTTTTTGGGACTTAGAAAATTTTTCGACTTGTGTCAGACTTCCAGAGAGGGGAGCATGTCAGTGCGCGCATCCGATTTCAGTTCCAGAGCGATTCCTCCGATGAGTCCTTGATACTTAGTCGTTTTTGGCAAAATTTCTGACTTTTTTGAACATTTCACAATTTTGTGAAAACTTCCACAAAATGAGGTTCTAGTATGTTATAGGGCATCCCAGGAGGGCTCCATATGTGTGGGTAAAATATGTATCCCACAGGGGGGAAATTGAAAAAAAGCTGAAAAAAAAAATTTTTTGGGACTTAGAAAATGTTCACACATGTGTCAGACTTCCAGAGAGGGGAGCATGTCAGTGCGCGCATCCAATTTCAGTTCCAGAGCGATTCCTCCGATGAGTCCTTGATACTTAGTCATTTTTGGCAAAATTTCTGACTTTTTTGAAAATTTCACAATTTTGTGAAAACTTCCACAAAATGAGGTTCTAGTATGTTATAGGGCATCCCAGGAGAGCTCCATATGTGTGGGTAAAATATATATCCCACAGGGGGAAAATTGAAAAAAAGCTGAAAAAAAAATTTTTTTTGGGACTTAGAAAATTTTTCAACTTGTGTCAGACTTCCAGAGAGGGGAGCATGTCAGTGCGCGCATCCGATTTCAGTTCCAGAGCGATTCCTCCGATGAGTCCTTGATACTTAGTCGTTTTTGCCAAAATTTCTGAGTTTTTGAACATTTCACAATTTAGTGAAAACTTCCACAAAATGAGGTTCTAGTATGTTATAGGGCATCCCAGGAGGGCTCCATATGTGTGGGTAAAATATATATCCCACAGGGGGGAAATTGAAAAAAAGCTGAAAAAAAAAATTTTTTGGGACTTAGAAAATGTTCACACATGTGTCAGACTTCCAGAGAGGGGAGCATGTCAGTGCGCGCATCCAATTTCAGTTCCAGAGCGATTCCTCCGATGAGTCCTTGATACTTAGTCATTTTTGGCAAAATTTCTGACTTTTTTGAAAATTTCACAATTTTGTGAAAACTTCCACAAAATGAGGTTCTAGTATGTTATAGGGCATCCCAGGAGAGCTCCATATGTGTGGGTAAAATATATATCCCACAGGGGGAAAATTGAAAAAAAGCTGAAAAAAAAATTTTTTTTGGGACTTAGAAAATTTTTCAACTTGTGTCAGACTTCCAGAGAGGGGAGCATGTCAGTGCGCGCATCCGATTTCAGTTCCAGAGCGATTCCTCCGATGAGTCCTTGATACTTAGTCGTTTTTGCCAAAATTTCTGAGCTTTTGAAAATTTCACAATTTTGTGAAAACTTCCACAAAATGAGGTTCTACTATGTTATAGGGCATCCCAGGAGGGCTCCATATGTGTGGGTAAAATATATATCCCACGGGGGGAAAATTGAAAAAAAGCTGAAAAAAAAAATTTTTTTGGGACTTAGAAAATTTTTCGACTTGTGTCAGACTTCCAGAGAGGGGAGCATGTCAGTGCGCGCATCCGATTTCAGTTCCAGAGCGATTCCTCCGATGAGTCCTTGATACTTAGTCGTTTTTGGCAAAATTTCTGACTTTTTTGAACATTTCACAATTTTGTGAAAACTTCCACAAAATGAGGTTCTAGTATGTTATAGGGCATCCCAGGAGGGCTCCATATGTGTGGGTAAAATATATATCCCACAGGGGGAAAATTGAAAAAAAGCTGAAAAAAAAAATTTTTTTGGGACTTAGAAAATTTTTCAACTTGTGTCAGACTTCCAGAGAGGGGAGCATGTCAGTGCACGCATCCGATTTCAGTTCCAGAGCGATTCCTCCGATGAGTCCTTGATACTTAGTCGTTTTTGCCAAAATTTCTGAGTTTTTGAAAATTTCACAATTTTGTGAAAACTTCCACAAAATGAGGTTCTAGTATGTTATAGGGCATCCCAGGAGGGCTCCATATGTGTGGGTAAAATATATATCCCACAGGGGGAAAATTGAAAAAAAGCTGAAAAAAAAAATTTTTTGGGACTTAGAAAATGTTCACACATGTGTCAGACTTCCAGAGAGGGGAGCATGTCAGTGCGCGCATCCAATTTCAGTTCCAGAGCGATTCCTCCGATGAGTCCTTGATACTTAGTCATTTTTGGCAAAATTTCTGACTTTTTTGAACATTTCACAATTTTGTGAAAACTTCCATAAAATGAGGTTCTAGTATGTTATAGGGCATCCCAGGAGGGCTCCATATGTGTGGGTAAATATATATATCCCACAGGGGGAAAATTGAAAAAAAGCTGAAAAAAAAATTTTTTTTTGACTTAGAAAATTTTTCAACTTGTGTCAGACTTCCAGAGAGGGGAGCATGTCAGTGCGCGCATCCGATTTCAGTTCCAGAGCGATTCCTCCGATGAGTCCTTGACACTTAGTCGTTTTTGGCAAAATTTCTGACTTTTTTGAAAATTTCACAATTTTGTGAAAACTTCCACAAAATGAGGTTCTAGTATGTTATAGGGCATCCCAGGAGAGCTCCATATGTGTGGGTAAAATATATATCCCACAGGGGGTAAAATTGAAAAAAAGCTGAAAAAAAATTTTTTTGGGACTTAGAAAATGTTCACACATGTGTCAGACTTCCAGAGAGGGGAGCATGTCAGTGCGCGCATCCAATTTCAGTTCCAGAGCGATTCCTCCGATGAGTCCTTGATACTTAGTCATTTTTGGCAAAATTTCTGACTTTTTTGAAAATTTCACAATTTTGTGAAAACTTCCACAAAATGAGGTTCTAGTATGTTATAGGGCATCCCAGGAGAGCTCCATATGTGTGGGTAAAATATATATCCCACAGGGGGAAAATTGAAAAAAAGCTGAAAAAAAAATTTTTTTTGGGACTTAGAAAATTTTTCAACTTGTGTCAGACTTCCAGAGAGGGGAGCATGTCAGTGCGCGCATCCGATTTCAGTTCCAGAGCGATTCCTCCGATGAGTCCTTGATACTTAGTCGTTTTTGCCAAAATTTCTGAGTTTTTGAACATTTCACAATTTAGTGAAAACTTCCACAAAATGAGGTTCTAGTATGTTATAGGGCATCCCAGGAGGGCTCCATATGTGTGGGTAAAATATATATCCCACAGGGGGGAAATTGAAAAAAAGCTGAAAAAAAAAATTTTTTGGGACTTAGAAAATGTTCACACATGTGTCAGACTTCCAGAGAGGGGAGCATGTCAGTGCGCGCATCCAATTTCAGTTCCAGAGCGATTCCTCCGATGAGTCCTTGATACTTAGTCATTTTTGGCAAAATTTCTGACTTTTTTGAAAATTTCACAATTTTGTGAAAACTTCCACAAAATGAGGTTCTAGTATGTTATAGGGCATCCCAGGAGAGCTCCATATGTGTGGGTAAAATATATATCCCACAGGGGGAAAATTGAAAAAAAGCTGAAAAAAAAATTTTTTTTGGGACTTAGAAAATTTTTCAACTTGTGTCAGACTTCCAGAGAGGGGAGCATGTCAGTGCGCGCATCCGATTTCAGTTCCAGAGCGATTCCTCCGATGAGTCCTTGATACTTAGTCGTTTTTGCCAAAATTTCTGAGTTTTTGAACATTTCACAATTTAGTGAAAACTTCCACAAAATGAGGTTCTAGTATGTTATAGGGCATCCCAGGAGGGCTCCATATGTGTGGGTAAAATATATATCCCACAGGGGGGAAATTGAAAAAAAGCTGAAAAAAAAAATTTTTTGGGACTTAGAAAATGTTCACACATGTGTCAGACTTCCAGAGAGGGGAGCATGTCAGTGCGCGCATCCAATTTCAGTTCCAGAGCGATTCCTCCGATGAGTCCTTGATACTTAGTCATTTTTGGCAAAATTTCTGACTTTTTTGAAAATTTCACAATTTTGTGAAAACTTCCACAAAATGAGGTTCTAGTATGTTATAGGGCATCCCAGGAGAGCTCCATATGTGTGGGTAAAATATATATCCCACAGGGGGAAAATTGAAAAAAAGCTGAAAAAAAAATTTTTTTTGGGACTTAGAAAATTTTTCAACTTGTGTCAGACTTCCAGAGAGGGGAGCATGTCAGTGCGCGCATCCGATTTCAGTTCCAGAGCGATTCCTCCGATGAGTCCTTGATACTTAGTCGTTTTTGGCAAAATTTCTGACTTTTTTGAACATTTCACAATTTTGTGAAAACTTCCACAAAATGAGGTTCTAGTATGTTATAGGGCATCCCAGGAGGGCTCCATATGTGTGGGTAAAATATATATCCCACAGGGGGAAAATTGAAAAAAAGCTGAAAAAAAAAATTTTTTTGGGACTTAGAAAATTTTTCAACTTGTGTCAGACTTCCAGAGAGGGGAGCATGTCAGTGCACGCATCCGATTTCAGTTCCAGAGCGATTCCTCCGATGAGTCCTTGATACTTAGTCGTTTTTGCCAAAATTTCTGAGTTTTTGAAAATTTCACAATTTTGTGAAAACTTCCACAAAATGAGGTTCTAGTATGTTATAGGGCATCCCAGGAGGGCTCCATATGTGTGGGTAAAATATATATCCCACAGGGGGAAAATTGAAAAAAAGCTGAAAAAAAAAATTTTTTGGGACTTAGAAAATGTTCACACATGTGTCAGACTTCCAGAGAGGGGAGCATGTCAGTGCGCGCATCCAATTTCAGTTCCAGAGCGATTCCTCCGATGAGTCCTTGATACTTAGTCATTTTTGGCAAAATTTCTGACTTTTTTGAACATTTCACAATTTTGTGAAAACTTCCATAAAATGAGGTTCTAGTATGTTATAGGGCATCCCAGGAGGGCTCCATATGTGTGGGTAAATATATATATCCCACAGGGGGAAAATTGAAAAAAAGCTGAAAAAAAAATTTTTTTTTGACTTAGAAAATTTTTCAACTTGTGTCAGACTTCCAGAGAGGGGAGCATGTCAGTGCGCGCATCCGATTTCAGTTCCAGAGCGATTCCTCCGATGAGTCCTTGACACTTAGTCGTTTTTGGCAAAATTTCTGAGTTTTTTGAAAATTTCACAATTTTGTGAAAACTTCCACAAAATGAGGTTCTAGTATGTTATAGGGCATCCCAGGAGAGCTCCATATGTGTGGGTAAAATATATATCCCACAGGGGGTAAAATTGAAAAAAAGCTGAAAAAAATTTTTTTTGGGGACTTAGAAAATGTTCACACATGTGTCAGACTTCCAGAGAGGGGAGCATGTCAGTGCGCGCATCCAATTTCAGTTCCAGAGCGATTCCTCCAATGAGTCCTTGATACTTAGTCATTTTTGGCAAAATTTCTGACTTTTTTGAAAATTTCACAATTTTGTGAAAACTTCCACAAAATGAGGTTCTAGTATGTTATAGGGCATCCCAGGAGGGCTCCATATGTGTGGGTAAAATATATATCCCACAGGGGGAAAATTGAAAAAAAGCTGAAAAAAAAAATTTTTTGGGGACTTAGAAAATTTTTCAACTTGTGTCAGACTTCCAGAGAGGGGAGCATGTCAGTGCGTGCATCCGATTTCAGTTACAGAGCGATTCCTCCAATGAGTCCTTGATACTTAGTCATTTTTGGCAAAATTTCTGAGTTTTTTGAAAATTTCACAATTTTGTGAAAACTTCCACAAAATGAGGTTCTAGTATGTTATAGGGCATCCCAGGAGGGCTCCATATGTGTGGGTAAAATATATATCCCACAGGGGGAAAATTGAAAAAAAGCTGAAAAAAAAAATTTTTTTGGGACTTAGAAAATTTTTCAACTTGTGTCAGACTTCCAGAGAGGGGAGCATGTCAGTGCGCGCATCCGATTTCAGTTCCAGAGCGATTCCTCCGATGAGTCCTTGATACTTAGTAGTTTTTGCCAAAATTTCTGAGTTTTTGAAAATTTCACAATTTTGTGAAAACTTCCACAAAATGAGGTTCTAGTATGTTATAGGGCATCCCAGGAGGGCTCCATATGTGTGGGTAAAATATATATCCCACAGGGGGAAAATTGAAAAAAAGTTGAAAAAAAAAATTTTTTGGGACTTAGAAAATTTTTCGACTTGTGTCAGACTTCCAGAGAGGGGAGCATGTCAGTGCGCGCATCCGATTTCAGTTCCAGAGCGATTCCTCCGATGAGTCCTTGATACTTAGTCGTTTTTGGCCAAATTTCTGAGTTTTTTGAAAATTTCACAATTTTGTGAAAACTTCCACAAAATGAGGTTCTACTATGTTATAGGGCATCCCAGGAGGGCTCCATATGTGTGGGTAAAATATATATCCCACGGGGGGAAAATTGAAAAAAAGCTGAAAAAAAAAATTTTTTTGGGACTTAGAAAATTTTTCGACTTGTGTCAGACTTCCAGAGAGGGGAGCATGTCAGTGCGCGCATCCGATTTCAGTTCCAGAGCGATTCCTCCGATGAGTCCTTGATACTTAGTCGTTTTTGGCAAAATTTCTGACTTTTTTGAACATTTCACAATTTTGTGAAAACTTCCACAAAATGAGGTTCTAGTATGTTATAGGGCATCCCAGGAGGGCTCCATATGTGTGGGTAAAATATATATCCCACAGGGGGAAAATTGAAAAAAAGCTGAAAAAAAAAATTTTTTGGGACTTAGAAAATGTTCACACATGTGTCAGACTTCCAGAGAGGGGAGCATGTCAGTGCGCGCATCCAATTTCAGTTCCAGAGCGATTCCTCCGATGAGTCCTTGATACTTAGTCATTTTTGGCAAAATTTCTGACTTTTTTGAAAATTTCACAATTTTGTGAAAACTTCCACAAAATGAGGTTCTAGTATGTTATAGGGCATCCCAGGAGGGCTCCATATGTGTGGGTAAAATATATATCCCACGGGGGGAAATTTGAAAAAAAGCTGAAAAAAAAAATTTTTTTGGGACTTAGAAAATTTTTCGACTTGTGTCAGACTTCCAGAGAGGGGAGCATGTCAGTGCGCGCATCCGATTTCAGTTCCAGAGCGATTCCTCCGATGAGTCCTTGATACTTAGTCGTTTTTGGCAAAATTTCTGACTTTTTTGAACATTTCACAATTTTGTGAAAACTTCCACAAAATGAGGTTCTAGTATGTTATAGGGCATCCCAGGAGGGCTCCATATGTGTGGGTAAAATATATATCCCACAGGGGGGAAATTGAAAAAAAGCTGAAAAAAAAAATTTTTTGGGACTTAGAAAATGTTCACACATGTGTCAGACTTCCAGAGAGGGGAGCATGTCAGTGCGCGCATCCAATTTCAGTTCCAGAGCGATTCCTCCGATGAGTCCTTGATACTTAGTCATTTTTGGCAAAATTTCTGACTTTTTTGAAAATTTCACAATTTTGTGAAAACTTCCACAAAATGAGGTTCTAGTATGTTATAGGGCATCCCAGGAGAGCTCCATATGTGTGGGTAAAATATATATCCCACAGGGGGAAAATTGAAAAAAAGCTGAAAAAAAAATTTTTTTTGGGACTTAGAAAATTTTTCAACTTGTGTCAGACTTCCAGAGAGGGGAGCATGTCAGTGCGCGCATCCGATTTCAGTTCCAGAGCGATTCCTCCGATGAGTCCTTGATACTTAGTCGTTTTTGGCAAAATTTCTGACTTTTTTGAACATTTCACAATTTTGTGAAAACTTCCACAAAATGAGGTTCTAGTATGTTATAGGGCATCCCAGGAGGGCTCCATATGTGTGGGTAAAATATATATCCCACAGGGGGAAAATTGAAAAAAAGCTGAAAAAAAAAATTTTTTTGGGACTTAGAAAATTTTTCAACTTGTGTCAGACTTCCAGAGAGGGGAGCATGTCAGTGCACGCATCCGATTTCAGTTCCAGAGCGATTCCTCCGATGAGTCCTTGATACTTAGTCGTTTTTGCCAAAATTTCTGAGTTTTTGAAAATTTCACAATTTTGTGAAAACTTCCACAAAATGAGGTTCTAGTATGTTATAGGGCATCCCAGGAGGGCTCCATATGTGTGGGTAAAATATATATCCCACAGGGGGAAAATTGAAAAAAAGCTGAAAAAAAAAATTTTTTTGGGACTTAGAAAATTTTTCAACTTGTGTCAGACTTCCAGAGAGGGGAGCATGTCAGTGCGCGCATCCGATTTCAGTTCCAGAGCGATTCCTCCGATGAGTCCTTGATACTTAGTCGTTTTTGCCAAAATTTCTGAGTTTTTGAAAATTTCACAATTTTGTGAAAACTTCCACAAAATGAGGTTCTAGTATGTTATAGGGCATCCCAGGAGGGCTCCATATGTGTGGGTAAAATATATATCCCACAGGGGGAAAATTGAAAAAAAGCTGAAAAAAAAAATTTTTTGGGACTTAGAAAATGTTCACACATGTGTCAGACTTCCAGAGAGGGGAGCATGTCAGTGCGCGCATCCAATTTCAGTTCCAGAGCGATTCCTCCGATGAGTCCTTGATACTTAGTCATTTTTGGCAAAATTTCTGACTTTTTTGAACATTTCACAATTTTGTGAAAACTTCCATAAAATGAGGTTCTAGTATGTTATAGGGCATCCCAGGAGGGCTCCATATGTGTGGGTAAAATATATATCCCACAGGGGGAAAATTGAAAAAAAGCTGAAAAAAAAATTTTTTGGGGACTTAGAAAATTTTTCAACTTGTGTCAGACTTCCAGAGAGGGGAGCATGTCAGTGCGCGCATCTGATTTCAGTTCCACAGCGATTCCTCCGATGAGTCCTTGATACTTAGTCGTTTTTGGCAAAATTTCTGAGTTTTTTGAAAATTACACAATTTTGTGAAAACTTCCACAAAATGAGGTTCTAGTATGTTATAGGGCATCCCAGGAGGGCTCCGTATGTGTGGGTAAAATATATATCCCACAGGGGGAAAATTGAAAAAAAGCTGAAAAAAAAAATTTTTTTGGGACTTAGAAAATTTTTCAACTTGTGTCAGACTTCCAGAGAGGGGAGCATGTCAGTGCGCGCATCCGATTTCAGTTCCAGAGCGATTCCTCCGATGAGTCCTTGATACTTAGTCGTTTTTGGCCAAATTTCTGAGTTTTTTGAAAATTTCACAATTTTGTGAAAACTTCCACAAAATGAGGTTCTACTATGTTATAGGGCATCCCAGGAGGGCTCCATATGTGTGGGTAAAATATATATCCCACAGGGGGTAAAATTGAAAAAAAGCTGAAAAAATTTTTTTTGGGGACTTAGAAAATGTTCACACATGTGTCAGACTTCCAGAGAGGGGAGCATGTCAGTGCGCGCATCCAATTTCAGTTCCAGAGCGATTCCTCCAATGAGTCCTTGATACTTAGTCGTTTTTGGCAAAATTTCTGACTTTTTTGAACATTTCACAATTTTGTGAAAACTTCCACAAAATGAGGTTCTAGTATGTTATAGGGCATCCCAGGAGGGCTCCATATGTGTGGGTAAAATATATATCCCACAGGGGGAAAATTGAAAAAAAGCTGAAAAAAAAAATTTTTTTGGGACTTAGAAAATTTTTCAACTTGTGTCAGACTTCCAGAGAGGGGAGCATGTCAGTGCGCGCATCCGATTTCAGTTCCAGAGCGATTCCTCCGATGAGTCCTTGATACTTAGTCGTTTTTGCCAAAATTTCTGAGTTTTTGAAAATTTCACAATTTTGTGAAAACTTCCACAAAATGAGGTTCTAGTATGTTATAGGGCATCCCAGGAGGGCTCCATATGTGTGGGTAAAATATATATCCCACAGGGGGAAAATTGAAAAAAAGTTGAAAAAAAAAATTTTTTGGGACTTAGAAAATTTTTCGACTTGTGTCAGACTTCCAGAGAGGGGAGCATGTCAGTGCGCGCATCCGATTTCAGTTCCAGAGCGATTCCTCCGATGAGTCCTTGATACTTAGTCGTTTTTGGCCAAATTTCTGAGTTTTTTGAAAATTTCACAATTTTGTGAAAACTTCCACAAAATGAGGTTCTACTATGTTATAGGGCATCCCAGGAGGGCTCCATATGTGTGGGTAAAATATATATCCCACAGGGGGAAAATTGAAAAAAAGTTGAAAAAAAAAATTTTTTGGGACTTAGAAAATTTTTCGACTTGTGTCAGACTTCCAGAGAGGGGAGCATGTCAGTGCGCGCATCCGATTTCAGTTCCAGAGCGATTCCTCCGATGAGTCCTTGATACTTAGTCGTTTTTGGCCAAATTTCTGAGTTTTTTGAAAATTTCACAATTTTGTGAAAACTTCCACAAAATGAGGTTCTACTATGTTATAGGGCATCCCAGGAGGGATCCATATGTGTGGGTAAAATATATATCCCACGGGGGGAAAATTGAAAAAAAGCTGAAAAAAAAAATTTTTTTGGGACTTAGAAAATTTTTCGACTTGTGTCAGACTTCCAGAGAGGGGAGCATGTCAGTGCGCGCATCCGATTTCAGTTCCAGAGCGATTCCTCCGATGAGTCCTTGATACTTAGTCGTTTTTGGCAAAATTTCTGACTTTTTTGAACATTTCACAATTTTGTGAAAACTTCCAAAAAATGAGGTTCTAGTATGTTATAGGGCATCCCAGGAGGGCTCCATATGTGTGGGTAAAATATATATCCCACAGGGGGAAAATTGAAAAAAAGCTGAAAAAAAAAATTTTTTGGGACTTAGAAAATGTTCACACATGTGTCAGACTTCCAGAGAGGGGAGCATGTCAGTGCGCGCATCCAATTTCAGTTCCAGAGCGATTCCTCCGATGAGTCTTTGATACTTAGTCATTTTTGGCAAAATTTCTGACTTTTTTGAAAATTTCACAATTTTGTGAAAACTTCCACAAAATGAGGTTCTAGTATGTTATAGGGCATCCCAGGAGAGCTCCATATGTGTGGGTAAAATATATATCCCACAGGGGGAAAATTGAAAAAAAGCTGAAAAAAAAATTTTTTTTGGGACTTAGAAAATTTTTCAACTTGTGTCAGACTTCCAGAGAGGGGAGCATGTCAGTGCGCGCATCCGATTTCAGTTCCAGAGCGATTCCTCCGATGAGTCCTTGATACTTAGTCGTTTTTGGCAAAATTTCTGACTTTTTTGAACATTTCACAATTTAGTGAAAACTTCCACAAAATGAGGTTCTAGTATGTTATAGGGCATCCCAGGAGGGCTCCATATGTGTGGGTAAAATATATATCCCACAGGGGGAAAATTGAAAAAAAGCTGAAAAAAAAAATTTTTTTGGGACTTAGAAAATTTTTCAACTTGTGTCAGACTTCCAGAGAGGGGAGCATGTCAGTGCGCGCATCCGATTTCAGTTCCAGAGCGATTCCTCCGATGAGTCCTTGATACTTAGTCGTTTTTGCCAAAATTTCTGAGTTTTTGAAAATTTCACAATTTTGTGAAAACTTCCACAAAATGAGGTTCTAGTATGTTATAGGGCATCCCAGGAGGGCTCCATATGTGTGGGTAAAATATATATCCCACAGGGGGAAAATTGAAAAAAAGTTGAAAAAAAAAATTTTTTGGGACTTAGAAAATTTTTCGACTTGTGTCAGACTTCCAGAGAGGGGAGCATGTCAGTGCGCGCATCCGATTTCAGTTCCAGAGCGATTCCTCCGATGAGTCCTTGATACTTAGTCGTTTTTGGCCAAATTTCTGAGTTTTTTGAAAATTTCACAATTTTGTGAAAACTTCCACAAAATGAGGTTCTACTATGTTATAGGGCATCCCAGGAGGGCTCCATATGTGTGGGTAAAATATATATCCCACGGGGGGAAAATTGAAAAAAAGCTGAAAAAAAAAATTTTTTTGGGACTTAGAAAATTTTTCGACTTGTGTCAGACTTCCAGAGAGGGGAGCATGTCAGTGCGCGCATCCGATTTCAGTTCCAGAGCGATTCCTCCGATGAGTCCTTGATACTTAGTCGTTTTTGGCAAAATTTCTGACTTTTTTGAACATTTCACAATTTTGTGAAAACTTCCACAAAATGAGGTTCTAGTATGTTATAGGGCATCCCAGGAGGGCTCCATATGTGTGGGTAAAATATATATCCCACAGGGGGGAAATTGAAAAAAAGCTGAAAAAAAAAATTTTTTGGGACTTAGAAAATGTTCACACATGTGTCAGACTTCCAGAGAGGGGAGCATGTCAGTGCGCGCATCCAATTTCAGTTCCAGAGCGATTCCTCCGATGAGTCCTTGATACTTAGTCATTTTTGGCAAAATTTCTGACTTTTTTGAAAATTTCACAATTTTGTGAAAACTTCCACAAAATGAGGTTCTAGTATGTTATAGGGCATCCCAGGAGAGCTCCATATGTGTGGGTAAAATATATATCCCACAGGGGGAAAATTGAAAAAAAGCTGAAAAAAAAATTTTTTTTGGGACTTAGAAAATTTTTCAACTTGTGTCAGACTTCCAGAGAGGGGAGCATGTCAGTGCGCGCATCTGATTTCAGTTCCAGAGCGATTCCTCCGATGAGTCCTTGATACTTAGTCGTTTTTGCCAAAATTTCTGACTTTTTGAAAATTTCACAATTTTGTGAAAACTTCCACAAAATGAGGTTCTAGTATGTTATAGGGCATCCCAGGAGGGCTCCATATGTGTGGGTAAAATATATATCCCACAGGGGGAAAATTGAAAAAAAGCTGAAAAAAAAATTTTTTGGGGACTTAGAAAATTTTTCAACTTGTGTCAGACTTCCAGAGAGGGGAGCATGTCAGTGCGCGCATCTGATTTCAGTTCCAGAGCGATTCCTCCGATGAGTCCTTGATACTTAGTCGTTTTTGGCAAAATTTCTGAGTTTTTTGAAAATTACACAATTTTGTGAAAACTTCCACAAAATGAGGTTCTAGTATGTTATAGGGCATCCCAGGAGGGCTCCGTATGTGTGGGTAAAATATATATCCCACAGGGGGAAAATTGAAAAAAAGCTGAAAAAAAAAATTTTTTTGGGACTTAGAAAATTTTTCAACTTGTGTCAGACTTCCATAGAGGGGAGCATGTCAGTGCGCGCATCCGATTTCAGTTCCAGAGCGATTCCTCCGATGAGTCCTTGATACTTAGTCGTTTTTGGCAAAATTTCTGACTTTTTTGAAAATTTCACAATTTTGTGAAAACTTCCACAAAATGAGGTTCTAGTATGTTATAGGGCATCCCAGGAGGGCTCCATATGTGTTGGTAAAATATATATCCCACAGGGGGAAAATTGAAAAAAAGCTGAAAAAAAAAATTTTTTTGGGACTTAGAAAATTTTTCAACTTGTGTCAGACTTCCATAGAGGGGAGCATGTCAGTGCGCGCATCCGATTTCAGTTCCAGAGCGATTCCTCCGATGAGTCCTTGATACTTAGTCGTTTTTGGCAAAATGTCTGAGTTTTTTGAAAATTTCACAATTTTGTGAAAACTTCCACAAAATGAGGTTCTAGTATGTTATAGGGCATCCCAGGAGGGCTCCATATTTGTGGGTAAAATATATATCCCACAGGGGGGAAATTGAAAAAAAGCTGAAAAAAAAAATTTTTGGGGACTTAGAAAATGTTCACACATGTGTCAGACTTCCAGAGAGGGGAGCATGTCAGTGCGCGCATCCAATTTCAGTTCCAGAGCGATTCCTCCGATGAGTCCTTGATACTTAGTCGTTTTTGGCAAAATTTCTGACTTTTTTGAAAATTTCACAATTTTGTGAAAACTTCCACAAAATGAGGTTCTAGTATGTTATAGGGCATCCCAGGAGAGCTCCATATGTGTGGGTAAAATATATATCCCACAGGGGGAAAATTGAAAAAAAGCTGAAAAAAAAAATTTTTTTTGGGACTTAGAAAATTTTTCAACTTGTGTCAGACTTCCAGAGAGGGGAGCATGTCAGTGCGCGCATCCGATTTCAGTTCCAGAGCGATTCCTCCGATGAGTCCTTGATACTAAGTCATTTTTGGCAAAATTTCTGAGTTTTTGAAAATTTCACAATTTTGTGAAAACTTCCACAAAATGAGGTTCTAGTATGTTATAGGGCATCCCAGGAGGGCTCCATATGTGTGGGTAAAATATATATCCCACAGGGGGAAAATTGAAAAAAAGTTGAAAAAAAAAATTTTTTGGGACTTAGAAAATTTTTCGACTTGTGTCAGACTTCCAGAGAGGGGAGCATGTCAGTGCGCGCATCCGATTTCAGTTCCAGAGCGATTCCTCCGATGAGTCCTTGATACTTAGTCGTTTTTGGCCAAATTACTGAGTTTTTTGAAAATTTCACAATTTTGTGAAAACTTCCACAAAATGAGGTTCTAGTATGTTATAGGGCATCCCAGGAGAGCTCCATATGTGTGGGTAAAATATATATCCCACAGGGGGAAAATTGAAAAAAAGCTGAAAAAAAAATTTTTTTTGGGACTTAGAAAATTTTTCAACTTGTGTCAGACTTCCAGAGAGGGGAGCATGTCAGTGCGCGCATCCGATTTCAGTTCCAGAGCGATTCCTCCGATGAGTCCTTGATACTTAGTCGTTTTTGGCAAAATTTCTGACTTTTTTGAAAATTTCACAATTTTGTGAAAACTTCCACAAAATGAGGTTCTAGTATGTTATAGGGCATCCCAGGAGGGCTCCATATGTGTGGGTAAAATATATATCCCACAGGGGGAAAATTGAAAAAAAGCTGAAAAAAAAAATTTTTTTGGGACTTAGAAAATTTTTCAACTTCTGTCAGACTTCCATAGAGGGGAGCATGTCAGTGCGCGCATCCGATTTCAGTTCCAGAGCGATTCCTCCGATGAGTCCTTGATACTTAGTCGTTTTTGGCAAAATTTCTGAGTTTTTTGAAAATTTCACAGTTTTGTGAAAACTTCCACAAAATGAGGTTCTAGTATGTTATAGGGCATCCCAGGAGGGCTCCATATTTGTGGGTAAAATATATATCCCACAGGGGGGAAATTGAAAAAAACCTGAAAAAAAAAATTTTTGGGGACTTAGAAAATGTTCACACATGTGTCAGACTTCCAGAGAGGGGAGCATGTCAGTGCGCGCATCCAATTTCAGTTCCAGAGCGATTCCTCCGATGAGTCCTTGATACTTAGTCGTTTTTGGCAAAATTTCTGACTTTTTTGAAAATTTCACAATTTTGTGAAAACTTCCACAAAATGAGGTTCTAGTATGTTATAGGGCATCCCAGGAGGGCTCCATATGTGTGGGTAAAATATATATCCCACAGGGGGAAAATTGAAAAAAAGCTGAAAAAAAAAATTTTTTTGGGACTTAGAAAATTTTTCAACTTGTGTCAGACTTCCATAGAGGGGAGCATGTCAGTGCGCGCATCCGATTTCAGTTCCAGAGCGATTCCTCCGATGAGTCCTTGATACTTAGTCGTTTTTGGCAAAATTTCTGAGTTTTTTGAAAATTTCACAATTTTGTGAAAACTTCCACAAAATGAGGTTCTAGTATGTTATAGGGCATCCCAGGAGGGCTCCATATTTGTGGGTAAAATATATATCCCACAGGGGGGAAATTGAAAAAAAGCTGAAAAAAAAAATTTTTGGGGACTTAGAAAATGTTCACACATGTGTCAGACTTCCAGAGAGGGGAGCATGTCAGTGCGCGCATCCAATTTCAGTTCCAGAGCGATTCCTCCGATGAGTCCTTGATACTTAGTCATTTTTGGCAAAATTTCTGACTTTTTTGAAAATTTCACAATTTTGTGAAAACTTCCACAAAATGAGGTTCTAGTATGTTATAGGGCATCCCAGGAGAGCTCCATATGTGTGGGTAAAATATATATCCCACAGGGGGAAAATTGAAAAAAAGCTGAAAAAAAAATTTTTTTTGGGACTTAGAAAATTTTTCAACTTGTGTCAGACTTCCAGAGAGGGGAGCATGTCAGTGCGCGCATCTGATTTCAGTTCCAGAGCGATTCCTCCGATGAGTCCTTGATACTTAGTCGTTTTTGCCAAAATTTCTGACTTTTTGAAAATTTCACAATTTTGTGAAAACTTCCACAAAATGAGGTTCTAGTATGTTATAGGGCATCCCAGGAGGGCTCCATATGTGTGGGTAAAATATATATCCCACAGGGGGAAAATTGAAAAAAAGCTGAAAAAAAAATTTTTTGGGGACTTAGAAAATTTTTCAACTTGTGTCAGACTTCCAGAGAGGGGAGCATGTCAGTGCGCGCATCTGATTTCAGTTCCAGAGCGATTCCTCCGATGAGTCCTTGATACTTAGTCGTTTTTGGCAAAATTTCTGAGTTTTTTGAAAATTACACAATTTTGTGAAAACTTCCACAAAATGAGGTTCTAGTATGTTATAGGGCATCCCAGGAGGGCTCCGTATGTGTGGGTAAAATATATATCCCACAGGGGGAAAATTGAAAAAAAGCTGAAAAAAAAAATTTTTTTGGGACTTAGAAAATTTTTCAACTTGTGTCAGACTTCCAGACAGGGGAGCATGTCAGTGCGCGCATCTGATTTCAGTTCCAGAGCGATTCCTCCGATGCGTCCTTGATACTTAGTCGTTTTTGGCAAAATTTCTGACTTTTTTGAAAATTTCACAATTTTGTGAAAACTTCCACAAAATGAGGTTCTAGTATGTTATAGGGCATCCCAGGAGGGCTCCATATGTGTGGGTAAAATATATATCCCACAGGGGGAAAATTGAAAAAAAGCTGAAAAAAAAAATTTTTTTGGGACTTAGAAAATTTTTCAACTTGTGTCAGACTTCCATAGAGGGGAGCATGTCAGTGCGCGCATCCGATTTCAGTTCCAGAGCGATTCCTCCGATGAGTCCTTGATACTTAGTCGTTTTTGGCAAAATTTCTGACTTTTTTGAAAATTTCACAATTTTGTGAAAACTTCCACAAAATGAGGTTCTAGTATGTTATAGGGCATCCCAGGAGGGCTCCATATGTGTTGGTAAAATATATATCCCACAGGGGGAAAATTGAAAAAAAGCTGAAAAAAAAAATTTTTTTGGGACTTAGAAAATTTTTCAACTTGTGTCAGACTTCCATAGAGGGGAGCATGTCAGTGCGCGCATCCGATTTCAGTTCCAGAGCGATTCCTCCGATGAGTCCTTGATACTTAGTCGTTTTTGGCAAAATGTCTGAGTTTTTTGAAAATTTCACAATTTTGTGAAAACTTCCACAAAATGAGGTTCTAGTATGTTATAGGGCATCCCAGGAGGGCTCCATATTTGTGGGTAAAATATATATCCCACAGGGGGGAAATTGAAAAAAAGCTGAAAAAAAAAATTTTTGGGGACTTAGAAAATGTTCACACATGTGTCAGACTTCCAGAGAGGGGAGCATGTCAGTGCGCGCATCCAATTTCAGTTCCAGAGCGATTCCTCCGATGAGTCCTTGATACTTAGTCGTTTTTGGCAAAATTTCTGACTTTTTTGAAAATTTCACAATTTTGTGAAAACTTCCACAAAATGAGGTTCTAGTATGTTATAGGGCATCCCAGGAGAGCTCCATATGTGTGGGTAAAATATATATCCCACAGGGGGAAAATTGAAAAAAAGCTGAAAAAAAAAATTTTTTTTGGGACTTAGAAAATTTTTCAACTTGTGTCAGACTTCCAGAGAGGGGAGCATGTCAGTGCGCGCATCCGATTTCAGTTCCAGAGCGATTCCTCCGATGAGTCCTTGATACTAAGTCATTTTTGGCAAAATTTCTGAGTTTTTGAAAATTTCACAATTTTGTGAAAACTTCCACAAAATGAGGTTCTAGTATGTTATAGGGCATCCCAGGAGGGCTCCATATGTGTGGGTAAAATATATATCCCACAGGGGGAAAATTGAAAAAAAGTTGAAAAAAAAAATTTTTTGGGACTTAGAAAATTTTTCGACTTGTGTCAGACTTCCAGAGAGGGGAGCATGTCAGTGCGCGCATCCGATTTCAGTTCCAGAGCGATTCCTCCGATGAGTCCTTGATACTTAGTCGTTTTTGGCCAAATTACTGAGTTTTTTGAAAATTTCACAATTTTGTGAAAACTTCCACAAAATGAGGTTCTAGTATGTTATAGGGCATCCCAGGAGAGCTCCATATGTGTGGGTAAAATATATATCCCACAGGGGGAAAATTGAAAAAAAGCTGAAAAAAAAAATTTTTTTTGGGACTTAGAAAATTTTTCAACTTGTGTCAGACTTCCAGAGAGGGGAGCATGTCAGTGCGCGCATCCGATTTCAGTTCCAGAGCGATTCCTCCGATGAGTCCTTGATACTAAGTCATTTTTGGCAAAATTTCTGAGTTTTTGAAAATTTCACAATTTTGTGAAAACTTCCACAAAATGAGGTTCTAGTATGTTATAGGGCATCCCAGGAGGGCTCCATATGTGTGGGTAAAATATATATCCCACAGGGGGAAAATTGAAAAAAAGTTGAAAAAAAAAATTTTTTGGGACTTAGAAAATTTTTCGACTTGTGTCAGACTTCCAGAGAGGGGAGCATGTCAGTGCGCGCATCCGATTTCAGTTCCAGAGCGATTCCTCCGATGAGTCCTTGATACTTAGTCGTTTTTGGCCAAATTACTGAGTTTTTTGAAAATTTCACAATTTTGTGAAAACTTCCACAAAATGAGGTTCTAGTATGTTATAGGGCATCCCAGGAGAGCTCCATATGTGTGGGTAAAATATATATCCCACAGGGGGAAAATTGAAAAAAAGCTGAAAAAAAAATTTTTTTTGGGACTTAGAAAATTTTTCAACTTGTGTCAGACTTCCAGAGAGGGGAGCATGTCAGTGCGCGCATCCGATTTCAGTTCCAGAGCGATTCCTCCGATGAGTCCTTGATACTTAGTCGTTTTTGGCAAAATTTCTGACTTTTTTGAAAATTTCACAATTTTGTGAAAACTTCCACAAAATGAGGTTCTAGTATGTTATAGGGCATCCCAGGAGGGCTCCATATGTGTGGGTAAAATATATATCCCACAGGGGGAAAATTGAAAAAAAGCTGAAAAAAAAAATTTTTTTGGGACTTAGAAAATTTTTCAACTTCTGTCAGACTTCCATAGAGGGGAGCATGTCAGTGCGCGCATCCGATTTCAGTTCCAGAGCGATTCCTCCGATGAGTCCTTGATACTTAGTCGTTTTTGGCAAAATTTCTGAGTTTTTTGAAAATTTCACAATTTTGTGAAAACTTCCACAAAATGAGGTTCTAGTATGTTATAGGGCATCCCAGGAGGGCTCCATATTTGTGGGTAAAATATATATCCCACAGGGGGGAAATTGAAAAAAACCTGAAAAAAAAAATTTTTGGGGACTTAGAAAATGTTCACACATGTGTCAGACTTCCAGAGAGGGGAGCATGTCAGTGCGCGCATCCAATTTCAGTTCCAGAGCGATTCCTCCGATGAGTCCTTGATACTTAGTCGTTTTTGGCAAAATTTCTGACTTTTTTGAAAATTTCACAATTTTGTGAAAACTTCCACAAAATGAGGTTCTAGTATGTTATAGGGCATCCCAGGAGAGCTCCATATGTGTGGGTAAAATATATATCCCACAGGGGGAAAATTGAAAAAAAGCTGAAAAAAAAAATTTTTTTGGGACTTAGAAAATTTTTCAACTTGTGTCAGACTTCCAGAGAGGGGAGCAGGTCAGTGCGCGCATCCGATTTCAGTTCCAGAGCGATTCCTCCGATGAGTCCTTGATACTAAGTCATTTTTGGCAAAATTTCTGAGTTTTTGAAAATTTCACAATTTTGTGAAAACTTCCACAAAATGAGGTTCTAGTATGTTATAGGGCATCCCAGGAGGGCTCCATATGTGTGGGTAAAATATATATCCCACAGGGGGAAAATTGAAAAAAAGTTGAAAAAAAAAATTTTTTGGGACTTAGAAAATTTTTCGACTTGTGTCAGACTTCCAGAGAGGGGAGCATGTCAGTGCGCGCATCCGATTTCAGTTCCAGAGCGATTCCTCCGATGAGTCCTTGATACTTAGTCGTTTTTGGCCAAATTACTGAGTTTTTTGAAAATTTCACAATTTTGTGAAAACTTCCACAAAATGAGGTTCTACTATGTTATAGGGCATCCCAGGAGGGCTCCATATGTGTGGGTAAAATATATATCCCACAGGGGGAAAATTGAAAAAAAGCTGAAAAAAAAAATTTTTTTGGGACTTAGAAAATTTTTCGACTTGTGTCAGACTTCCAGAGAGGGGAGCATGTCAGTGCGCGCATCCGATTTCAGTTCCAGAGCGATTCCTCCGATGAGTCCTTGACACTTAGTCGTTTTTGGCAAAATTTCTGAGTTTTTTGAAAATTTCACAATTTTGTGAAAACTTCCACAAAATGAGGTTCTAGTATGTTATAGGGCATCCCAGGAGGGCTCCATATGTGTGGGTAAAATATATATCCCACAGGGGGAAAATTGAAAAAAAGCTGAAAAAAAAAAATTTTTTGGGACTTAGAAAATTTTTCAACTTGTGTCAGACTTCCATAGAGGGGAGCATGTCAGTGCGCGCATCCGATTTCAGTTCCAGAGCGATTCCTACGATGAGTCCTTGATACTTAGTCGTTTTTGGCAAAATTTCTGAGTTTTTTGAAAATTTCACAATTTTGTGAAAACTTCCACAAAATGAGGTTCTAGTATGTTATAGGGCATCCCAGGAGGGCTCCATATTTGTGGGTAAAATATATATCCCACAGGGGGGAAATTGAAAAAAAGCTGAAAAAAAAAATTTTTGGGGACTTAGAAAATGTTCACACATGTGTCAGACTTCCAGAGAGGGGAGCATGTCAGTGCGCGCATCCAATTTCAGTTCCAGAGCGATTCCTCCGATGAGTCCTTGATACTTAGTCGTTTTTGGCAAAATTTCTGACTTTTTTGAAAATTTCACAATTTTGTGAAAACTTCCACAAAATGAGGTTCTAGTATGTTATAGGGCATCCCAGGAGGGCTCCATATGTGTGGGTAAAATATATATCCCACAGGGGGAAAATTGAAAAAAAGCTGAAAAAAAAAATTTTTTTGGGACTTAGAAAATTTTTCAACTTGTGTCAGACTTCCATAGAGGGGAGCATGTCAGTGCGCGCATCCGATTTCAGTTCCAGAGCGATTCCTCCGATGAGTCCTTGATACTTAGTCGTTTTTGGCAAAATTTCTGAGTTTTTTGAAAATTTCACAATTTTGTGAAAACTTCCACAAAATGAGGTTCTAGTATGTTATAGGGCATCCCAGGAGGGCTCCATATTTGTGGGTAAAATATATATCCCACAGGGGGGAAATTGAAAAAAAGCTGAAAAAAAAAATTTTTGGGGACTTAGAAAATGTTCACACATGTGTCAGACTTCCAGAGAGGGGAGCATGTCAGTGCGCGCATCCAATTTCAGTTCCAGAGCGATTCCTCCGATGAGTCCTTGATACTTAATCGTTTTTGGCAAAATTTCTGACTTTTTTGAAAATTTCACAATTTTGTGAAAACTTCCACAAAATGAGGTTCTAGTATGTTATAGGGCATCCCAGGAGAGCTCCATATGTGTGGGTAAAATATATATCCCACAGGGGGAAAATTGAAAAAAAGCTGAAAAAAAAATTTTTTTTGGGACTTAGAAAATTTTTCAACTTGTGTCAGACTTCCAGAGAGGGGAGCATGTCAGTGCGCGCATCCGATTTCAGTTCCAGAGCGATTCCTCCGATGAGTCCTTGATACTTAGTCGTTTTTGCCAAAATTTCTGACTTTTTGAAAATTTCACAATTTTGTGAAAACTTCCACAAAATGAGGTTCTAGTATGTTATAGGGCATCCCAGGAGGGCTCCATATGTGTGGGTAAAATATATATCCCACAGGGGGGAAATTGAAAAAAAGCTGAAAAAAAAAATTTTTGGGGACTTAGAAAATGTTCACACATGTGTCAGACTTCCAGAGAGGGGAGCATGTCAGTGCGCGCATCCAATTTCAGTTCCAGAGCGATTCCTCCGATGAGTCCTTGATACTTAGTCGTTTTTGGCAAAATTTCTGACTTTTTTGAAAATTTCACAATTTTGTGAAAACTTCCACAAAATGAGGTTCTAGTATGTTATAGGGCATCCCAGGAGAGCTCCATATGTGTGGGTAAAATATATATCCCACAGGGGGAAAATTGAAAAAAAGCTGAAAAAAAAAATTTTTTTTGGGACTTAGAAAATTTTTCAACTTGTGTCAGACTTCCAGAGAGGGGAGCATGTCAGTGCGCGCATCCGATTTCAGTTCCAGAGCGATTCCTCCGATGAGTCCTTGATACTAAGTCATTTTTGGCAAAATTTCTGAGTTTTTGAAAATTTCACAATTTTGTGAAAACTTCCACAAAATGAGGTTCTAGTATGTTATAGGGCATCCCAGGAGGGCTCCATATCTGTGGGTAAAATATATATCCCACAGGGGGAAAATTGAAAAAAAGTTGAAAAAAAAAATTTTTTGGGACTTAGAAAATTTTTCGACTTGTGTCAGACTTCCAGAGAGGGGAGCATGTCAGTGCGCGCATCCGATTTCAGTTCCAGAGCGATTCCTCCGATGAGTCCTTGATACTTAGTCGTTTTTGGCCAAATTACTGAGTTTTTTGAAAATTTCACAATTTTGTGAAAACTTCCACAAAATGAGGTTCTAGTATGTTATAGGGCATCCCAGGAGAGCTCCATATGTGTGGGTAAAATATATATCCCACAGGGGGAAAATTGAAAAAAAGCTGAAAAAAAAATTTTTTTTGGGACTTAGAAAATTTTTCAACTTGTGTCAGACTTCCAGAGAGGGGAGCATGTCAGTGCGCGCATCCGATTTCAGTTCCAGAGCGATTCCTCCGATGAGTCCTTGATACTTAGTCGTTTTTGGCAAAATTTCTGACTTTTTTGAAAATTTCACAATTTTGTGAAAACTTCCACAAAATGAGGTTCTAGTATGTTATAGGGCATCCCAGGAGGGCTCCATATGTGTGGGTAAAATATATATCCCACAGGGGGAAAATTGAAAAAAAGCTGAAAAAAAAAATTTTTTTGGGACTTAGAAAATTTTTCAACTTCTGTCAGACTTCCATAGAGGGGAGCATGTCAGTGCGCGCATCCGATTTCAGTTCCAGAGCGATTCCTCCGATGAGTCCTTGATACTTAGTCGTTTTTGGCAAAATTTCTGAGTTTTTTGAAAATTTCACAATTTTGTGAAAACTTCCACAAAATGAGGTTCTAGTATGTTATAGGGCATCCCAGGAGGGCTCCATATTTGTGGGTAAAATATATATCCCACAGGGGGGAAATTGAAAAAAACCTAAAAAAAAAAATTTTTGGGGACTTAGAAAATGTTCACACATGTGTCAGACTTCCAGAGAGGGGAGCATGTCAGTGCGCGCATCCAATTTCAGTTCCAGAGCGATTCCTCCGATGAGTCCTTGATACTTAGTCGTTTTTGGCAAAATTTCTGACTTTTTTGAAAATTTCACAATTTTGTGAAAACTTCCACAAAATGAGGTTCTAGTATGTTATAGGGCATCCCAGGAGAGCTCCATATGTGTGGGTAAAATATATATCCCACAGGGGGAAAATTGAAAAAAAGCTGAAAAAAAAAATTTTTTTGGGACTTAGAAAATTTTTCAACTTGTGTCAGACTTCCAGAGAGGGGAGCAGGTCAGTGCGCGCATCCGATTTCAGTTCCAGAGCGATTCCTCCGATGAGTCCTTGATACTAAGTCATTTTTGGCAAAATTTCTGAGTTTTTGAAAATTTCACAATTTTGTGAAAACTTCCACAAAATGAGGTTCTAGTATGTTATAGGGCATCCCAGGAGGGCTCCATATGTGTGGGTAAAATATATATCCCACAGGGGGAAAATTGAAAAAAAGCTGAAAAAAAAAATTTTTTTGGGACTTAGAAAATTTTTCGACTTGTGTCAGACTTCCAGAGAGGGGAGCATGTCAGTGCGCGCATCCGATTTCAGTTCCAGAGCGATTCCTCCGATGAGTCCTTGACACTTAGTCGTTTTTGGCAAAATTTCTGAGTTTTTTGAAAATTTCACAATTTTGTGAAAACTTCCACAAAATGAGGTTCTAGTATGTTATAGGGCATCCCAGGAGGGCTCCATATGTGTGGGTAAAATATATATCCCACAGGGGGAAAATTGAAAAAAAGCTGAAAAAAAAAAATTTTTTGGGACTTAGAAAATTTTTCAACTTGTGTCAGACTTCCATAGAGGGGAGCATGTCAGTGCGCGCATCCGATTTCAGTTCCAGAGCGATTCCTCCGATGAGTCCTTGATACTTAGTCGTTTTTGGCAAAATTTCTGAGTTTTTTGAAAATTTCACAATTTTGTGAAAACTTCCACAAAATGAGGTTCTAGTATGTTATAGGGCATCCCAGGAGGGCTCCATATTTGTGGGTAAAATATATATCCCACAGGGGGGAAATTGAAAAAAAGCTGAAAAAAAAAATTTTTGGGGACTTAGAAAATGTTCACACATGTGTCAGACTTCCAGAGAGGGGAGCATGTCAGTGCGCGCATCCAATTTCAGTTCCAGAGCGATTCCTCCGATGAGTCCTTGATACTTAATCGTTTTTGGCAAAATTTCTGACTTTTTTGAAAATTTCACAATTTTGTGAAAACTTCCACAAAATGAGGTTCTAGTATGTTATAGGGCATCCCAGGAGAGCTCCATATGTGTGGGTAAAATATATATCCCACAGGGGGAAAATTGAAAAAAAGCTGAAAAAAAAAATTGTTTTGGGACTTAGAAAATTTTTCAACTTGTGTCAGACTTCCAGAGAGGGGAGCATGTCAGTGCGCGCATCCGATTTCAGTTCCAGAGCGATTCCTCCGATGAGTCCTTGATACTAAGTCATTTTTGGCAAAATTTCTGAGTTTTTGAAAATTTCACAATTTTGTGAAAACTTCCACAAAATGAGGTTCTAGTATGTTATAGGGCATCCCAGGAGGGCTCCATATGTGTGGGTAAAATATATATCCCACGGGGGGAAAATTGAAAAAAAGTTGAAAAAAAAAATTTTTTGGGACTTAGAAAATTTTTCGACTTGTGTCAGACTTCCAGAGAGGGGAGCATGTCAGTGCGCGCATCCGATTTCAGTTCCAGAGCGATTCCTCCGATGAGTCCTTGATACTTAGTCGTTTTTGGCCAAATTACTGAGTTTTTTGAAAATTTCACAATTTTGTGAAAACTTCCACAAAATGAGGTTCTAGTATGTTATAGGGCATCCCAGGAGAGCTCCATATGTGTGGGTAAAATATATATCCCACAGGGGGAAAATTGAAAAAAAGCTGAAAAAAAAAATTTTTTTGGGACTTAGAAAATTTTTCAACTTGTGTCAGACTTCCAGAGAGGGGAGCATGTCAGTGCGCGCATCCGATTTCAGTTCCAGAGCGATTCCTCCGATGAGTCCTTGATACTTAGTCGTTTTTGGCAAAATTTCTGACTTTTTTGAAAATTTCACAATTTTGTGAAAACTTCCACAAAATGAGGTTCTAGTATGTTATAGGGCATCCCAGGAGGGCTCCATATGTGTGGGTAAAATATATATCCCACAGGGGGAAAATTGAAAAAAAGCTGAAAAAAAAAATTTTTTTGGGACTTAGAAAATTTTTCAACTTGTGTCAGACTTCCATAGAGGGGAGCATGTCAGTGCGCGCATCCGATTTCAGTTCCAGAGCGATTCCTCCGATGAGTCCTTGATACTTAGTCGTTTTTGGCAAAATTTCTGAGTTTTTTGAAAATTTCACAATTTTGTGAAAACTTCCACAAAATGAGGTTCTAGTATGTTATAGGGCATCCCAGTAGGGCTCCATATTTGTGGGTAAAATATATATCCCACAGGGGGGAAATTGAAAAAAACCTGAAAAAAAAAATTTTGGGGGACTTAGAAAATGTTCACACATGTGTCAGACTTCCAGAGAGGGGAGCATGTCAGTGCGCGCATCCAATTTCAGTTCCAGAGCGATTCCTCCGATGAGTCCTTGATACTTAGTCGTTTTTGGCAAAATTTCTGACTTTTTTGAAAATTTCACAATTTTGTGAAAACTTCCACAAAATGAGGTTCTAGTATGTTATAGGGCATCCCAGGAGAGCTCCATATGTGTGGGTAAAATATATATCCCACAGGGGGAAAATTGAAAAAAAGCTGAAAAAAAAAATTTTTTTGGGACTTAGAAAATTTTTCAACTTGTGTCAGACTTCCATAGAGGGGAGGATGTCAGTGCGCGCATCCGATTTCAGTTCCAGAGCGATTCCTCCGATGAGTCCTTGATACTTAGTCGTTTTTGGCAAAATTTCTGAGTTTTTTGAAAATTTCACAATTTTGTGAAAACTTCCACAAAATGAGGTACTAGTATGTTATAGGGCATCCCAGGAGGGCTCCATATTTGTGGGTAAAATATATATCCCACAGGGGGGAAATTGAAAAAAAGCTGAAAAAAAAAATTTTTTTGGGACTTAGAAAATTTTTCAACTTGTGTCAGACTTCCAGAGAGGGGAGCATGTCAGTGCGCGCATCCGATTTCAGTTCCAGAGCGATTCCTCCGATGAGTCCTTGATACTTAGTCGTTTTTGGCAAAATTTCTGACTTTTTTGAAAATTTCACAATTTTGTGAAAACTTCCACAAAATGAGGTTCTAGTATGTTATAGGGCATCCCAGGAGGGCTCCATATGTGTGGGTAAAATATATATCCCACAGGGGGAAAATTGAAAAAAAGCTGAAAAAAAAAATTTTTTTGGGACTTAGAAAATTTTTCAACTTGTGTCAGACTTCCATAGAGGGGAGCATGTCAGTGCGCGCATCCGATTTCAGTTCCAGAGCGATTCCTCCGATGAGTCCTTGATACTTAGTCGTTTTTGGCAAAATTTCTGAGTTTTTTGAAAATTTCACAATTTTGTGAAAACTTCCACAAAATGAGGTTCTAGTATGTTATAGGGCATCCCAGGAGGGCTCCATATTTGTGGGTAAAATATATATCCCACAGGGGGGAAATTGAAAAAAAGCTGAAAAAAAAAATTTTTGGGGACTTAGAAAATGTTCACACATGTGTCAGACTTCCAGAGAGGGGAGCATGTCAGTGCGCGCTTCCAATTTCAGTTCCAGAGCGATTCCTCCGATGAGTCCTTGATACTTAGTCGTTTTTGGCAAAATTTCTGACTTTTTTGAAAATTTCACAATTTTGTGAAAACTTCCACAAAATGAGGTTCTAGTATGTTATAGGGCATCCCAGGAGAGCTCCATATGTGTGGGTAAAATATATATCCCACAGGGGGAAAATTGAAAAAAAGCTGAAAAAAAAAATTTTTTTGGGACTTAGAAAATTTTTCAACTTGTGTCAGACTTCCAGAGAGGGGAGCATGTCAGTGCGCGCATCCGATTTCAGTTCCAGAGCGATTCCTCCGATGAGTCCTTGATACTAAGTCATTTTTGGCAAAATTTCTGAGTTTTTGAAAATTTCACAATTTTGAGAAAACTTCCACAAAATGAGGTTCTAGTATGTTATAGGGCATCCCAGGAGGGCTCCATATGTGTGGGTAAAATATATATCCCACAGGGGGAAAATTGAAAAAAAGTTGAAAAAAAAAATTTTTTGGGACTTAGAAAATTTTTCGACTTGTGTCAGACTTCCAGAGAGGGGAGCATGTCAGTGCGCGCATCCGATTTCAGTTCCAGAGCGATTCCTCCGATGAGTCCTTGATACTTAGTCGTTTTTGGCCAAATTACTGAGTTTTTTGAAAATTTCACAATTTTGTGAAAACTTCCACAAAATGAGGTTCTACTATGTTATAGGGCATCCCAGGAGGGCTCCATATGTGTGGGTAAAATATATATCCCACAGGGGGAAAATTGAAAAAAAGCTGAAAAAAAAAATTTTTTTGGGACTTAGAAAATGTTCACACATGTGTCAGACTTCCAGAGAGGGGAGCATGTCAGTGCGCGCATCCGATTTCGGTTCCAGAGCGATTCCTCCGATGAGTCCTTGATACTTAGTCGTTTTTGGCAAAATTTCTGAGTTTTTTGAAAATTTCACAATTTTGTGAAAACTTCCACAAAATGAGGTTCTAGTATGTTATAGGGCATCCCAGGAGGGCTCCATATTTGTGGGTAAAATATATATCCCACAGGGGGGAAATTGAAAAAAAGCTGAAAAAAAAAATTTTTTGGGACTTAGAAAATGTTGACACATGTGTCAGACTTCCAGAGAGGGGAGCATGTCAGTGCGCGCATCCAATTTCAGTTCCAGAGCGATTCCTCCGATGAGTCCTTGATACTTAGTCATTTTTGGCAAAATTTCTGACTTTTTTGAAAATTTCACAATTTTGTGAAAACTTCCACAAAATGAGGTTCTAGTATGTTATAGGGCATCCCAGGAGAGCTCCATATGTGTGGGTAAAATATATATCCCACAGGGAGAAAATTGAAAAAAAGCTGAAAAAAAAAATTTTTTTGGGACTTAGAAAATTTTTCAACTTGTGTCAGACTTCCAGAGAGGGGAGCATGTCAGTGCGCGCATCCGATTTCAGTTCCAGAGCGATTCCTCCGATGAGTCCTTGATACTTAGTCGTTTTTGGCAAAATTTCTGACTTTTTTGAACATTTCACAATTTTGTGAAAACTTCCACAAAATGAGGTTCTAGTATGTTATAGGGCATCCCAGGAGGGCTCCATATGTGTGGGTAAAATATATATCCCACAGGGGGAAAATTGAAAAAAAGCTGAAAAAAAAAATTTTTTTGGGACTTAGAAAATTTTTCAACTTGTGTCAGACTTCCAGAGAGGGGAGCATGTCAGTGCGCGCATCCGATTTCAGTTCCAGAGCGATTCCTCCGATGAGTCCTTGATACTTAGTCGTTTTTGCCAAAATTTCTGAGTTTTTGAAAATTTCACAATTTTGTGAAAACTTCCACAAAATGAGGTTCTAGTATGTTATAGGGCATCCCAGGAGGGCTCCATATGTGTGGGTAAAATATATATCCCACAGGGGGAAAATTGAAAAAAAGTTGAAAAAAAAAATTTTTTGGGACTTAGAAAATTTTTCGACTTGTGTCAGACTTCCAGAGAGGGGAGCATGTCAGTGCGCGCATCCGATTTCAGTTCCAGAGCGATTCCTCCGATGAGTCCTTGATACTTAGTCGTTTTTGGCCAAATTTCTGAGTTTTTTGAAAATTTCACAATTTTGTGAAAACTTCCACAAAATGAGGTTCTACTATGTTATAGGGCATCCCAGGAGGGCTCCATATGTGTGGGTAAAATATATATCCCACAGGGGGAAAATTGAAAAAAAGCTGAAAAAAAAAATTTTTTTGGGACTTAGAAAATTTTTCAACTTGTGTCAGACTTCCAGAGAGGGGAGCATGTCAGTGCGCGCATCCGATTTCAGTTCCAGAGCGATTCCTCCGATGAGTCCTTGATACTTAGTCGTTTTTGCCAAAATTTCTGAGTTTTTGAAAATTTCACAATTTTGTGAAAACTTCCACAAAATGAGGTTCTAGTATGTTATAGGGCATCCCAGGAGGGCTCCATATGTGTGGGTAAAATATATATCCCACAGGGGGAAAATTGAAAAAAAGCTGAAAAAAAAAATTTTTTGGGACTTAGAAAATGTTCACACATGTGTCAGACTTCCAGAGAGGGGAGCATGTCAGTGCGCGCATCCAATTTCAGTTCCAGAGCGATTCCTCCGATGAATCCTTGATACTTAGTCGTTTTTGGCAAAATTTCTGACTTTTTTGAACATTTCACAATTTTGTGAAAACTTCCACAAAATGAGGTTCTAGTATGTTATAGGGCATCCCAGGAGGGCTCCATATGTGTGGGTAAAATATATATCCCACAGGGGGAAAATTGAAAAAAAGCTGAAAAAAAAAATTTTTTTGGGACTTAGAAAATTTTTCAACTTGTGTCAGACTTCCAGAGAGGGGAGCATGTCAGTGCGCGCATCCGATTTCAGTTCCAGAGCGATTCCTCCGATGAGTCCTTGATACTTAGTCGTTTTTGCCAAAATTTCTGAGTTTTTGAAAATTTCACAATTTTGTGAAAACTTCCACAAAATGAGGTTCTAGTATGTTATAGGGCATCCCAGGAGGGCTCCATATGTGTGGGTAAAATATATATCCCACAGGGGGAAAATTGAAAAAAAGTTGAAAAAAAAAATTTTTTGGGACTTAGAAAATTTTTCGACTTGTGTCAGACTTCCAGAGAGGGGAGCATGTCAGTGCGCGCATCCGATTTCAGTTCCAGAGCGATTCCTCCGATGAGTCCTTGATACTTAGTCGTTTTTGGCCAAATTTCTGAGTTTTTTGAAAATTTCACAATTTTGTGAAAACTTCCACAAAATGAGGTTCTACTATGTTATAGGGCATCCCAGGAGGGCTCCATATGTGTGGGTAAAATATATATCCCACGGGGGGAAAATTGAAAAAAAGCTGAAAAAAAAAATTTTTTTGGGACTTAGAAAATTTTTCGACTTGTGTCAGACTTCCAGAGAGGGGAGCATGTCAGTGCGCGCATCCGATTTCAGTTCCAGAGCGATTCCTCCGATGAGTCCTTGATACTTAGTCGTTTTTGCCAAAATTTCTGAGTTTTTGAAAATTTCACAATTTTGTGAAAACTTCCACAAAATGAGGTTCTAGTATGTTATAGGGCATCCCAGGAGGGCTCCATATGTGTGGGTAAAATATATATCCCACAGGGGGAAAATTGAAAAAAAGCTGAAAAAAAAAATTTTTTTGGGACTTAGAAAATTTTTCAACTTGTGTCAGACTTCCAGAGAGGGGAGCATGTCAGTGCGCGCATCCGATTTCAGTTCCAGAGCGATTCCTCCGATGAGTCCTTGATACTTAGTCGTTTTTGCCAAAATTTCTGAGTTTTTGAAAATTTCACAATTTTGTGAAAACTTCCACAAAATGAGGTTCTAGTATGTTATAGGGCATCCCAGGAGGGCTCCATATGTGTGGGTAAAATATATATCCCACAGGGGGAAAATTGAAAAAAAGCTGAAAAAAAAATTTTTTTGGGACTTAGAAAATGTTCACACATGTGTCAGACTTCCAGAGAGGGGAGCATGTCAGTGCGCGCATCCAATTTCAGTTCCAGAGCGATTCCTCCGATGAATCCTTGATACTTAGTCATTTTTGGCAAAATTTCTGACTTTTTTGAACATTTCACAATTTTGTGAAAACTTCCATAAAATGAGGTTCTAGTATGTTATAGGGCATCCCAGGAGGGCTCCATATGTGTGGGTAAAATATATATCCCACAGGGGGAAAATTGAAAAAAAGCTGAAAAAAAAATTTTTTGGGGACTTAGAAAATTTTTCAACTTGTGTCAGACTTCCAGAGAGGGGAGCATGTCAGTGCGCGCATCTGATTTCAGTTCCAGAGCGATTCCTCCGATGAGTCCTTGATACTTAGTCGTTTTTGGCAAAATTTCTGAGTTTTTTGAAAATTTCACAATTTTGTGAAAACTTCCACAAAATGAGGTTCTAGTATGTTATAGGGCATCCCAGGAGGGCTCCGTATGTGTGGGTAAAATATATATCCCACAGGGGGAAAATTGAAAAAAAGCTGAAAAAAAAAATTTTTTTGGGACTTAGAAAATTTTTCGACTTCTGTCAGACTTCCAGAGAGGGGAGCATGTCAGTGCGCGCATCCGATTTCAGTTCCAGAGCGATTCCTCCGATGAGTCCTTGACACTTAGTCGTTTTTGGCAAAATTTCTGAGTTTTTTGAAAATTTCACAATTTTGTGAAGACTTCCACAAAATGAGGTTCTAGTATGTTATAGGGCATCCCAGGAGAGCTCCATATGTGTGGGTAAAATATATATCCCACAGGGGGAAAATTGAAAAAAAGCTGAAAAAAAATTTTTTTGGGGACTTAGAAAATGTTCACACATGTGTCAGACTTCCAGAGAGGGGAGCATGTCAGTGCGCGCATCCAATTTCAGTTCCAGAGCGATTCCTCCAATGAGTCCTTGATACTTAGTCGTTTTTGGCAAAATTTCTGACTTTTTTGAAAATTTCACAATTTTGTGAAAACTTCCACAAAATGAGGTTCTAGTATGTTATAGGGCATCCCAGGAGGGCTCCATATGTGTGGGTAAAATATTTATCCCACAGGGGGAAAATTGAAAAAAAGCTGAAAAAAAAAATTTTTTTGGGACTTAGAAAATTTTTCAACTTGTGTCAGACTTCCAGAGAGGGGAGCATGTCAGTGCGTGCATCCGATTTCAGTTCCAGAGCGATTCCTCCAATGAGTCCTTGATACTTAGTCATTGTTGGCAAAATTTCTGAGTTTTTTGAAAATTTCACAATTTTGTGAAAACTTCCACAAAATGAGGTTCTAGTATGTTATAGGGCATCCCAGGAGGGCTCCATATGTGTGGGTAAAATATATATCCCACAGGGGGAAAATTGAAAAAAAGCTGAAAAAAAAAATTTTTGGGGACTTAGAAAATTTTTCACACATGTGTCAGACTTCCAGAGAGGGGAGCATGTCAGTGCGCGCATCCGATTTCGGTTCCAGAGCGATTCCTCCGATGAGTCCTTGATACTTAGTCGTTTTTGGCAAAATTTCTGAGTTTTTTGAAAATTTCACAATTTTGTGAAAACTTCCACAAAATGAGGTTCTAGTATGTTATAGGGCATCCCAGGAGGGCTCCATATTTGTGGGTAAAATATATATCCCACAGGGGGAAAATTGAAAAAAAGCTGAAAAAAAAATTTTTTTGGGACTTAGAAAATGTTCACACATGTGTCAGACTTCCAGAGAGGGGAGCATGTCAGTGCGCGCATCCAATTTCAGTTCCAGAGCGATTCCTCCGATGAGTCCTTGATACTTAGTCGTTTTTGCCAAAATTTCTGAGTTTTTGAAAATTTCACAATTTTGTGAAAACTTCCACAAAATGAGGTTCTAGTATGTTATAGGGCATCCCAGGAGGGCTCCATATGTGTGGGTAAAATATATATCCCACAGGGGGAAAATTGAAAAAAAGCTGAAAAAAAAAATTTTTTTGGGACTTAGAAAATTTTTCAACTTGTGTCAGACTTCCAGAGAGGGGAGCATGTCAGTGCGCGCATCCGATTTCAGTTCCAGAGCGATTCCTCCGATGAGTCCTTGATACTTAGTCGTTTTTGCCAAAATTTCTGAGTTTTTGAAAATTTCACAATTTTGTGAAAACTTCCACAAAATGAGGTTCTAGTATGTTATAGGGCATCCCAGGAGGGCTCCATATGTGTGGGTAAAATATATATCCCACAGGGGGAAAATTGAAAAAAAGCTGAAAAAAAAATTTTTTTGGGACTTAGAAAATGTTCACACATGTGTCAGACTTCCAGAGAGGGGAGCATGTCAGTGCGCGCATCCAATTTCAGTTCCAGAGCGATTCCTCCGATGAATCCTTGATACTTAGTCATTTTTGGCAAAATTTCTGACTTTTTTGAACATTTCACAATTTTGTGAAAACTTCCATAAAATGAGGTTCTAGTATGTTATAGGGCATCCCAGGAGGGCTCCATATGTGTGGGTAAAATATATATCCCACAGGGGGAAAATTGAAAAAAAGCTGAAAAAAAAATTTTTTGGGGACTTAGAAAATTTTTCAACTTGTGTCAGACTTCCAGAGAGGGGAGCATGTCAGTGCGCGCATCTGATTTCAGTTCCAGAGCGATTCCTCCGATGAGTCCTTGATACTTAGTCGTTTTTGGCAAAATTTCTGAGTTTTTTGAAAATTTCACAATTTTGTGAAAACTTCCACAAAATGAGGTTCTAGTATGTTATAGGGCATCCCAGGAGGGCTCCGTATGTGTGGGTAAAATATATATCCCACAGGGGGAAAATTGAAAAAAAGCTGAAAAAAAAAATTTTTTTGGGACTTAGAAAATTTTTCGACTTCTGTCAGACTTCCAGAGAGGGGAGCATGTCAGTGCGCGCATCCGATTTCAGTTCCAGAGCGATTCCTCCGATGAGTCCTTGACACTTAGTCGTTTTTGGCAAAATTTCTGAGTTTTTTGAAAATTTCACAATTTTGTGAAGACTTCCACAAAATGAGGTTCTAGTATGTTATAGGGCATCCCAGGAGAGCTCCATATGTGTGGGTAAAATATATATCCCACAGGGGGAAAATTGAAAAAAAGCTGAAAAAAAATTTTTTTGGGGACTTAGAAAATGTTCACACATGTGTCAGACTTCCAGAGAGGGGAGCATGTCAGTGCGCGCATCCAATTTCAGTTCCAGAGCGATTCCTCCAATGAGTCCTTGATACTTAGTCGTTTTTGGCAAAATTTCTGACTTTTTTGAAAATTTCACAATTTTGTGAAAACTTCCACAAAATGAGGTTCTAGTATGTTATAGGGCATCCCAGGAGGGCTCCATATGTGTGGGTAAAATATTTATCCCACAGGGGGAAAATTGAAAAAAAGCTGAAAAAAAAAATTTTTTTGGGACTTAGAAAATTTTTCAACTTGTGTCAGACTTCCAGAGAGGGGAGCATGTCAGTGCGTGCATCCGATTTCAGTTCCAGAGCGATTCCTCCAATGAGTCCTTGATACTTAGTCATTGTTGGCAAAATTTCTGAGTTTTTTGAAAATTTCACAATTTTGTGAAAACTTCCACAAAATGAGGTTCTAGTATGTTATAGGGCATCCCAGGAGGGCTCCATATGTGTGGGTAAAATATATATCCCACAGGGGGAAAATTGAAAAAAAGCTGAAAAAAAAAATTTTTGGGGACTTAGAAAATTTTTCACACATGTGTCAGACTTCCAGAGAGGGGAGCATGTCAGTGCGCGCATCCGATTTCGGTTCCAGAGCGATTCCTCCGATGAGTCCTTGATACTTAGTCGTTTTTGGCAAAATTTCTGAGTTTTTTGAAAATTTCACAATTTTGTGAAAACTTCCACAAAATGAGGTTCTAGTATGTTATAGGGCATCCCAGGAGGGCTCCATATTTGTGGGTAAAATATATATCCCACAGGGGGAAAATTGAAAAAAAGCTGAAAAAAAAATTTTTTTGGGACTTAGAAAATGTTCACACATGTGTCAGACTTCCAGAGAGGGGAGCATGTCAGTGCGCGCATCCAATTTCAGTTCCAGAGCGATTCCTCCGATGAGTCCTTGATACTTAGTCATTTTTGGCAAAATTTCTGACTTTTTTGAAAATTTCACAATTTTGTGAAAACTTCCACAAAATGAGGTTCTAGTATGTTATAGGGCATCCCAGGAGAGCTCCATATGTGTGGGTAAAATATATATCCCACAGGGGGAAAATTGAAAAAAAGCTGAAAAAAAAATTTTTTTTGGGACTTAGAAAATTTTTCAACTTGTGTCAGACTTCCAGAGAGGGGAGCATGTCAGTGCGCGCATCCGATTTCAGTTCCAGAGCGATTCCTCCGATGAGTCCTTGATACTTAGTCGTTTTTGGCAAAATTTCTGACTTTTTTGAAAATTTCACAATTTTGTGAAAACTTCCACAAAATGAGGTTCTAGTATGTTATAGGGCATCCCAGGAGGGCTCCATATGTGTGGGTAAAATATATATCCCACAGGGGGAAAATTGAAAAAAAGCTGAAAAAAAAATTTTTTGCGGACTTAGAAAATTTTTCAACTTGTGTCAGACTTCCAGAGAGGGGAGCATGTCAGTGCGTGCATCTGATTTCAGTTCCAGAGCGATTCCTCCGATGAGTCCTTGATACTTAGTCGTTTTTGGCAAAATTTCTGACTTTTTTGAAAATTTCACAATTTTGTGAAAACTTCCACAAAATGAGGTTCTAGTATGTTATAGGGCATCCCAGGAGGGCTCCATATTTGTGGGTAAAATATATATCCCACAGGGGGAAAATTGAAAAAAAGCTGAAAAAAAAAATTTTTTTGGGACTTAGAAAATTTTTCAACTTGTGTCAGACTTCCAGAGAGGGGAGCATGTCAGTGCGCACATCCGATTTCAGTTCCAGAGCGATTCCTCCGATGAGTCCTTGATACTTAGTCGTTTTTGGCAAAATTTCTGACTTTTTTGAACATTTCACAATTTTGTGAAAACTTCCACAAAATGAGGTTCTAGTATGTTATAGGGCATCCCAGGAGGGCTCCATATGTGTGGGTAAAATATATATCCCACAGGGGGAAAATTGAAAAAAAGCTGAAAAAAAAATTTTTTGGGGACTTAGAAAATTTTTCAACTTGTGTCAGACTTCCAGAGAGGGGAGCATGTCAGTGCACGCATCCAATTTCAGTTCCAGAGCGATTCCTCCAATGAGTCCTTGATACTTAGTCGTTTTTGGCAAAATTTCTGACTTTTTTGAAAATTTCACAATTTTGTGAAAACTTCCACAAAATGAGGTTCTAGTATGTTATAGGGCATCCCAGGAGGGCTCCATATGTGTGGGTAAAATATATATCCCACAGGGGGAAAATTGAAAAAAAGCTGAAAAAAAAAATTTTTTGGGGACTTAGAAAATTTTTCAACTTGTGTCAGACTTCCAGAGAGGGGAGCATGTCAGTGCGTGCATCCGATTTCAGTTACAGAGCGATTCCTCCAATGAGTCCTTGATACTCAGTCATTTTTGGCAAAATTTCTGAGTTTTTTGAAAATTTCACAATTTTGTGAAAACTTCCACAAAATGAGGTTCTAGTATGTTATAGGGCATCCCAGGAGGGCTCCATATGTGTGGGTAAAATATATATCCCACAGGGGGAAAATTGAAAAAAAGCTGAAAAAAAAAATTTTTTGGGGACTTAGAAAATTTTTCAACTTGTGTCAGACTTCCAGAGAGGGGAGCATGTCAGTGCGTGCATCCGATTTCAGTTACAGAGCGATTCCTCCAATGAGTCCTTGATACTTAGTCATTTTTGGCAAAATTTCTGAGTTTTTTGAAAATTTCACAATTTTGTGAAAACTTCCACAAAATGAGGTTCTAGTATGTTATAGGGCATCCCAGGAGGGCTCCATATGTGTGGGTAAAATATATATCCCACAGGGGGAAAATTGAAAAAAAGCTGAAAAAAAAATTTTTTGGGGACTTAGAAAATTTTTCACACATGTGTCAGACTTCCAGAGAGGGGAGCATGTCAGTGCGCGCATCCGATTTCGGTTCCAGAGCGATTCCTCCGATGAGTCCTTGATACTTAGTCATTTTTGGCAAAATTTCTGACTTTTTTGAAAATTTCACAATTTTGTGAAAACTTCCACAAAATGAGGTTCTAGTATGTTATAGGGCATCCCAGGAGGGCTCCATATGTGTGGGTAAAATATATATCCCACAGGGGGAAAATTGAAAAAAAGCTGAAAAAAAAAAATTTTTTGGGACTTAGAAAATTTTTCAACTTGTGTCAGACTTCCAGAGAGGGGAGCATGTCAGTGTGCGCATCCGATTTCAGTTAAAGAGCGATTCCTCCGATGAGTCCTTGATACTAAGTCGTTTTTGGCAAAATTTCTGAGTTTTTTGAAAATTTCACAATTTTGTGAAAACTTCTACAAAATGAGGTTCTAGTATGTTATAGGGCATCCCAGGAGGGCTCCATATGTGTGGGTAAAATATATATCCCACAGGGGGAAAATTGAAAAAAAGTTGAAAAAAAATTTTTTTGGGGACTTAGAAAATTTTTCACACATGTGTCAGACTTCCAGAGAGGGGAGCATGTCAGTGCGCGCATCCGATTTCAGTTCCAGAGCGATTCCTCCGATGAGTCCTTGATACTTAGTCGTTTTTGGCAAAATTTCTGACTTTTTTGAAAATTTCACAATTTTGTGAAAACTTCCACAAAATGAGGTTCTAGTATGTTATAGGGCATCCCAGGAGAGCTCCATATGTGTGGGTAAAATATATATCCCACAGGGGGGAAATTGAAAAAAAGCTGAAAAAAAAATTTTTTTGGGACTTAGAAAATGTTCACACATGTGTCAGACTTCCAGAGAAGGGAGCATGTCAGTGCGCGCATCCAATTTCAGTTCCAGAGCGATTCCTCCGATGAGTCCTTGATACTTAGTCGTTTTTGGCAAAATTTCTGACTTTTTTGAAAATTTCACAATTTTGTGAAAACTTCCACAAAATGAGGTTCTAGTATGTTATAGGGCATCCCAGGAGAGCTCCATATTTGTGGGTAAAATATATATCCCACAGGGGGAAAATTGAAAAAAAGCTGAAAAAAAAAATTTTTTTGGGACTTAGAAAATTTTTCAACTTGTGTCAGACTTCCAGAGAGGGGAGCATGTCAGTGTGCGCATCCGATTTCAGTTAAAGAGCGATTCCTCCGATGAGTCCTTGATACTAAGTCGTTTTTGGCAAAATTTCTGAGTTTTTTGAAAATTTCACAATTTTGTGAAAACTTCCACAAAATGAGGTTCTAGTATGTTATAGGGCATCCCAGGAGAGCTCCATATGTGTGGGTAAAATATATATCCCACAGGGGGAAAATTGAAAAAAAGCTGAAAAAAAATTTTTTTGGGGACTTAGAAAATGTTCACACATGTGTCAGACTTCCAGAGAGGGGAGCATGTCAGTGCGCGCATTCAATTTCAGTTCCAGAGCGATTCCTCCAATGAGTCCTTGATACTTAGTCGTTTTTGGCAAAATTTCTGACTTTTTTGAAAATTTCACAATTTTGTGAAAACTTCCACAAAATGAGGTTCTAGTATGTTATAGGGCATCCCAGGAGGGCTCCATATGTGTGGGTAAAATATATATCCCACAGGGGGAAAATTGAAAAAAGCTGAAAAAAAAATTTTTTGGGGACTTAGAAAATTTTTCAACTTGTGTCAGACTTCCAGAGAGGGGAGCATGTCAGTGCGTGCATCCGATTTCAGTTACAGAGCGATTCCTCCAATGAGTCCTTGATACTTAGTCATTTTTGGCAAAATTTCTGAGTTTTTTGAAAATTTCACAATTTTGTGAAAACTTCTACAAAATGAGGTTCTAGTATGTTATAGGGCATCCCAGGAGGGCTCCATATGTGTGGGTAAAATATATATCCCACAGGGGGAAAATTGAAAAAAAGCCGAAAAAAAAATTTTTTGGGGACTTAGAAAATTTTTCACACATGTGTCAGACTTCCAGAGAGGGGAGCATGTCAGTGCGCGCATCCGATTTCAGTTCCAGAGCGATTCCTCCGATGAGTCCTTGATACTTAGTCGTTTTTGGCAAAATTTCTGACTTTTTTGAAAATTTCACAATTTTGTGAAAACTTCCACAAAATGAGGTTCTAGTATGTTATAGGGCATCCCAGGAGAGCTCCATATGTGTGGGTAAAATATATATCCCACAGGGGGGAAATTGAAAAAAAGCTGAAAAAAAAAATTTTTTGGGACTTAGAAAATGTTCACACATGTGTCAGACTTCCAGAGAGGGGAGCATGTCAGTGCGCGCATCCAATTTCAGTTCCAGAGCGATTCCTCCGATGAGTCCTTGATACTTAGTCGTTTTTGGCAAAATTTCTGACTTTTTTGAAAATTTCACAATTTTGTGAAAACTTCCACAAAATGAGGTTCTAGTATGTTATAGGGCATCCCAGGAGAGCTCCATATGTGTGGGTAAAATATATATCCCACAGGGGGAAAATTGAAAAAAAGCTGAAAAAAAAAATTTTTGGGGACTTAGAAAATTTTTCACACATGTGTCAGACTTCCAGAGAGGGGAGCATGTCAGTGCGTGCATCCGATTTCAGTTCCAGAGCGATTCCTCCGATGAGTCCTTGATACTTAGTCATTTTTGGCAAAATTTCTGAGTTTTTTGAAAATTTCACAATTTTGTGAAAACTTCCACAAAATGAGGTTCTAGTATGTTATAGGGCATCCCAGGAGGGCTCCATATGTGTGGGTAAAATATATATCCCACAGGGGGGAAATTGAAAAAAAGCTGAAAAAAAAAATTTTTTGGGACTTAGAAAATGTTCACACATGTGTCAGACTTCCAGAGAGGGGAGCATGTCAGTGCGCGCATCCAATTTCAGTTCCAGAGCGATTCCTCCGATGAGTCCTTGATACTTAGTCGTTTTTGGCAAAATTTCTGACTTTTTTGAAAATTTCACAATTTTGTGAAAACTTCCACAAAATGAGGTTCTAGTATGTTATAGGGCATCCCAGGAGAGCTCCATATGTGTGGGTAAAATATATATCCCACAGGGGGAAAATTGAAAAAAAGCTGAAAAAAAAAATTTTTTTGGGACTTAGAAAATTTTTCAACTTGTGTCAGACTTCCAGAGAGGGGAGCATGTCAGTGCGCGCATCCGATTTCAGTTCCAGAGCGATTCCTCCGATGAGTCCTTGATACTTAGTCGTTTTTGCCAAAATTTCTGAGTTTTTGAAAATTTCACAATTTTGTGAAAACTTCCACAAAATGAGGTTCTAGTATGTTATAGGGCATCCCAGGAGGGCTCCATATGTGTGGGTAAAATATATATCCCACAGGGGGAAAATTGAAAAAAAGTTGAAAAAAAAAATTTTTTGGGACTTAGAAAATTTTTCGACTTGTGTCAGACTTCCAGAGAGGGGAGCATGTCAGTGCGCGCATCCGATTTCAGTTCCAGAGCGATTCCTCCGATGAGTCCTTGATATTTAGTCGTTTTTGGCCAAATTTCTGAGTTTTTTGAAAATTTCACAATTTTGTGAAAACTTCCACAAAATGAGGTTCTACTATGTTATAGGGCATCCCAGGAGGGCTCCATATGTGTGGGTAAAATATATATCCCACAGGGGGGAAATTGAAAAAAAGCTGAAAAAAAAAATTTTTTGGGACTTAGAAAATGTTCACACATGTGTCAGACTTCCAGAGAGGGGAGCATGTCAGTGCGCGCATCCAATTTCAGTTCCAGAGCGATTCCTCCGATGAGTCCTTGATACTTAGTCGTTTTTGGCAAAATTTCTGACTTTTTTGAAAATTTCACAATTTTGTGAAAACTTCCACAAAATGAGGTTCTAGTATGTTATAGGGCATCCCAGGAGAGCTCCATATTTGTGGGTAAAATATATATCCCACAGGGGGAAAATTGAAAAAAAGCTGAAAAAAAAAATTTTTTTGGGACTTAGAAAATTTTTCAACTTGTGTCAGACTTCCAGAGAGGGGAGCATGTCAGTGTGCGCATCCGATTTCAGTTAAAGTGCGATTCCTCCGATGAGTCCTTGATACTAAGTCGTTTTTGGCAAAATTTCTGAGTTTTTTGAAAATTTCACAATTTTGTGAAAACTTCCACAAAATGAGGTTCTAGTATGTTATAGGGCATCCCAGGAGAGCTCCATATGTGTGGGTAAAATATATATCCCACAGGGGGAAAATTGAAAAAAAGCTGAAAAAAAATTTTTTTGGGGACTTAGAAAATGTTCACACATGTGTCAGACTTCCAGAGAGGGGAGCATGTCAGTGCGCGCATTCAATTTCAGTTCCAGAGCGATTCCTCCAATGAGTCCTTGATACTTAGTCGTTTTTGGCAAAATTTCTGACTTTTTTGAAAATTTCACAATTTTGTGAAAACTTCCACAAAATGAGGTTCTAGTATGTTATAGGGCATCCCAGGAGGGCTCCATATGTGTGGGTAAAATATATATCCCACAGGGGGAAAATTGAAAAAAGCTGAAAAAAAAAATTTTTTGGGGACTTAGAAAATTTTTCAACTTGTGTCAGACTTCCAGAGAGGGGAGCATGTCAGTGCGTGCATCCGATTTCAGTTACAGAGCGATTCCTCCAATGAGTCCTTGATACTTAGTCATTTTTGGCAAAATTTCTGAGTTTTTTGAAAATTTCACAATTTTGTGAAAACTTCTACAAAATGAGGTTCTAGTATGTTATAGGGCATCCCAGGAGGGCTCCATATGTGTGGGTAAAATATATATCCCACAGGGGGAAAATTGAAAAAAAGCCGAAAAAAAAATTTTTTGGGTACTTAGAAAATTTTTCACACATGTGTCAGACTTCCAGAGAGGGGAGCATGTCAGTGCGCGCATCCGATTTCAGTTCCAGAGCGATTCCTCCGATGAGTCCTTGATACTTAGTCGTTTTTGGCAAAATTTCTGACTTTTTTGAAAATTTCACAATTTTGTGAAAACTTCCACAAAATGAGGTTCTAGTATGTTATAGGGCATCCCAGGAGAGCTCCATATGTGTGGGTAAAATATATATCCCACAGGGGGGAAATTGAAAAAAAGCTGAAAAAAAAAATTTTTTGGGACTTAGAAAATGTTCACACATGTGTCAGACTTCCAGAGAGGGGAGCATGTCAGTGCGCGCATCCAATTTCAGTTCCAGAGCGATTCCTCCGATGAGTCCTTGATACTTAGTCGTTTTTGGCAAAATTTCTGACTTTTTTGAAAATTTCACAATTTTGTGAAAACTTCCACAAAATGAGGTTCTAGTATGTTATAGGGCATCCCAGGAGAGCTCCATATGTGTGGGTAAAATATATATCCCACAGCGGGAAAATTGAAAAAAAGCTGAAAAAAAAAATTTTTGGGGACTTAGAAAATTTTTCACACATGTGTCAGACTTCCAGAGAGGGGAGCATGTCAGTGCGTGCATCCGATTTCAGTTCCAGAGCGATTCCTCCGATGAGTCCTTGATACTTAGTCATTTTTGGCAAAATTTCTGAGTTTTTTGAAAATTTCACAATTTTGTGAAAACTTCCACAAAATGAGGTTCTAGTATGTTATAGGGCATCCCAGGAGGGCTCCATATGTGTGGGTAAAATATATATCCCACAGGGGGGAAATTGAAAAAAAGCTGAAAAAAAAAATTTTTTGGGACTTAGAAAATGTTCACACATGTGTCAGACTTCCAGAGAGGGGAGCATGTCAGTGCGCGCATCCAATTTCAGTTCCAGAGCGATTCCTCCGATGAGTCCTTGATACTTAGTCGTTTTTGGCAAAATTTCTGACTTTTTTGAAAATTTCACAATTTTGTGAAAACTTCCACAAAATGAGGTTCTAGTATGTTATAGGGCATCCCAGGAGAGCTCCATATGTGTGGGTAAAATATATATCCCACAGGGGGAAAATTGAAAAAAAGCTGAAAAAAAAAATTTTTTTGGGACTTAGAAAATTTTTCAACTTGTGTCAGACTTCCAGAGAGGGGAGCATGTCAGTGCGCGCATCCGATTTCAGTTCCAGAGCGATTCCTCCGATGAGTCCTTGATACTTAGTCGTTTTTGCCAAAATTTCTGAGTTTTTGAAAATTTCACAATTTTGTGAAAACTTCCACAAAATGAGGTTCTAGTATGTTATAGGGCATCCCAGGAGGGCTCCATATGTGTGGGTAAAATATATATCCCACAGGGGGAAAATTGAAAAAAAGTTGAAAAAAAAAATTTTTTGGGACTTAGAAAATTTTTCGACTTGTGTCAGACTTCCAGAGAGGGGAGCATGTCAGTGCGCGCATCCGATTTCAGTTCCAGAGCGATTCCTCCGATGAGTCCTTGATATTTAGTCGTTTTTGGCCAAATTTCTGAGTTTTTTGAAAATTTCACAATTTTGTGAAAACTTCCACAAAATGAGGTTCTACTATGTTATAGGGCATCCCAGGAGGGCTCCATATGTGTGGGTAAAATATATATCCCACAGGGGGAAAATTGAAAAAAAGCTGAAAAAAAAAATTTTTTTGGGACTTAGAAAATTTTTCAACTTGTGTCAGACTTCCAGAGAGGGGAGCATGTCAGTGCGCGCATCCGATTTCAGTTCCAGAGCGATTCCTCCGATGAGTCCTTGATACTTAGTCGTTTTTGCCAAAATTTCTGAGTTTTTGAAAATTTCACAATTTTGTGAAAACTTCCACAAAATGAGGTTCTAGTATGTTATAGGGCATCCCAGGAGGGCTCCATATGTGTGGGTAAAATATATATCCCACAGGGGGAAAATTGAAAAAAAGTTGAAAAAAAAAATTTTTTGGGACTTAGAAAATTTTTCGACTTGTGTCAGACTTCCAGAGAGGGGAGCATGTCAGTGCGCGCATCCGATTTCAGTTCCAGAGCGATTCCTCCGATGAGTCCTTGATACTTAGTCGTTTTTAGCCAAATTTCTGAGTTTTTTGAAAATTTCACAATTTTGTGAAAACTTCCACAAAATGAGGTTCTACTATGTTATAGGGCATCCCAGGAGGGCTCCATATGTGTGGGTAAAATATATATCCCACAGGGGGAAAATTGAAAAAAAGCTGAAAAAAAAAATTTTTTGGGGACTTAGAAAATTTTTCGACTTGTGTCAGACTTCCAGAGAGGGGAGCATGTCAGTGCGCGCATCCGATTTCAGTTCCAGAGCGATTCCTCCGATGAGTCCTTGACACTTAGTCGTTTTTGGCAAAATTTCTGAGTTTTTTGAAAATTTCACAATTTTGTGAAAACTTCCACAAAATGAGGTTCTAGTATGTTATAGGGCATCCCAGGAGAGCTCCATATGTGTGGGTAAAATATATATCCCACAGGGGGAAAATTGAAAAAAAGCTGAAAAAAATTTTTTTGGGGGACTTAGAAAATGTTCACACATGTGTCAGACTTCCAGAGAGGGGAGCATGTCAGTGCACGCATCCAATTTCAGTTCCAGAGCGATTCCTCCAATGAGTCCTTGATACTTAGTCGTTTTTGGCAAAATTTCTGACTTTTTTGAAAATTTCACAATTTTGTGAAAACTTCCACAAAATGAGGTTCTAGTATGTTATAGGGCATCCCAGGAGAGCTCCATATGTGTGGGTAAAATATATATCCCACAGGGGGAAAATTGAAAAAAAGCTGAAAAAAAAAATTTTTTTGGGACTTAGAAAATTTTTCAACTTGTGTCAGACTTCCAGAGAGGGGAGCATGTCAGTGCGCGCATCCGATTTCAGTTCCAGAGCGATTCCTCCGATGAGTCCTTGATACTTAGTCGTTTTTGCCAAAATTTCTGAGTTTTTGAAAATTTCACAATTTTGTGAAAACTTCCACAAAATGAGGTTCTAGTATGTTATAGGGCATCCCAGGAGGGCTCCATATGTGTGGGTAAAATATATATCCCACAGGGGGAAAATTGAAAAAAAGTTGAAAAAAAAAATTTTTTGGGACTTAGAAAATTTTTCGACTTGTGTCAGACTTCCAGAGAGGGGAGCATGTCAGTGCGCGCATCCGATTTCAGTTCCAGAGCGATTCCTCCGATGAGTCCTTGATATTTAGTCGTTTTTGGCCAAATTTCTGAGTTTTTTGAAAATTTCACAATTTTGTGAAAACTTCCACAAAATGAGGTTCTACTATGTTATAGGGCATCCCAGGAGGGCTCCATATGTGTGGGTAAAATATATATCCCACAGGGGGAAAATTGAAAAAAAGCTGAAAAAAAAAATTTTTTTGGGACTTAGAAAATTTTTCAACTTGTGTCAGACTTCCAGAGAGGGGAGCATGTCAGTGCGCGCATCCGATTTCAGTTCCAGAGCGATTCCTCCGATGAGTCCTTGATACTTAGTCGTTTTTGCCAAAATTTCTGAGTTTTTGAAAATTTCACAATTTTGTGAAAACTTCCACAAAATGAGGTTCTAGTATGTTATAGGGCATCCCAGGAGGGCTCCATATGTGTGGGTAAAATATATATCCCACAGGGGGAAAATTGAAAAAAAGTTGAAAAAAAAAATTTTTTGGGACTTAGAAAATTTTTCGACTTGTGTCAGACTTCCAGAGAGGGGAGCATGTCAGTGCGCGCATCCGATTTCAGTTCCAGAGCGATTCCTCCGATGAGTCCTTGATACTTAGTCGTTTTTGGCCAAATTTCTGAGTTTTTTGAAAATTTCACAATTTTGTGAAAACTTCCACAAAATGAGGTTCTACTATGTTATAGGGCATCCCAGGAGGGCTCCATATGTGTGGGTAAAATATATATCCCACAGGGGGAAAATTGAAAAAAAGCTGAAAAAAAAAATTTTTTGGGGACTTAGAAAATTTTTCGACTTGTGTCAGACTTCCAGAGAGGGGAGCATGTCAGTGCGCGCATCCGATTTCAGTTCCAGAGCGATTCCTCCGATGAGTCCTTGACACTTAGTCGTTTTTGGCAAAATTTCTGAGTTTTTTGAAAATTTCACAATTTTGTGAAAACTTCCACAAAATGAGGTTCTAGTATGTTATAGGGCATCCCAGGAGGGCTCCATATGTGTGGGTAAAATATATATCCCACAGGGGGAAAATTGAAAAAAAGTTGAAAAAAAAAATTTTTTGGGACTTAGAAAATTTTTCGACTTGTGTCAGACTTCCAGAGAGGGGAGCATGTCAGTGCGCGCATCCGATTTCAGTTCCAGAGCGATTCCTCCGATGAGTCCTTGATACTTAGTCGTTTTAAGCCAAATTTCTGAGTTTTTTGAAAATTTCACAATTTTGTGAAAACTTCCACAAAATGAGGTTCTACTATGTTATAGGGCATCCCAGGAGGGCTCCATATGTGTGGGTAAAATATATATCCCACAGGGGGAAAATTGAAAAAAAGCTGAAAAAAAATATTTTTTGGGGACTTAGAAAATTTTTCGACTTGTGTCAGACTTCCAGAGAGGGGAGCATGTCAGTGCGCGCATCCGATTTCAGTTCCAGAGCGATTCCTCCGATGAGTCCTTGACACTTAGTCGTTTTTGGCAAAATTTCTGAGTTTTTTGAAAATTTCACAATTTTGTGAAAACTTCCACAAAATGAGGTTCTAGTATGTTATAGGGCATCCCAGGAGAGCTCCATATGTGTGGGTAAAATATATATCCCACAGGGGGAAAATTGAAAAAAAGCTGAAAAAAATTTTTTTTGGGGACTTAGAAAATGTTCACACATGTGTCAGACTTCCAGAGAGGGGAGCATGTCAGTGCACGCATCCAATTTCAGTTCCAGAGTGATTCCTCCAATGAGTCCTTGATACTTAGTCGTTTTTGGCAAAATTTCTGACTTTTTTGAAAATTTCACAATTTTGTGAAAACTTCCACAAAATGAGGTTCTAGTATGTTATAGGGCATCCCAGGAGGGCTCCATATGTGTGGGTAAAATATATATCCCACAGGGAGAAAATTGATAAAAAGCTGAAAAAAAAATTTTTTGGGGACTTAGAAAATTTTTCACACATGTGTCAGACTTCCAGAGAGGGGAGCATGTCAGTGCGCGCATCCGATTTCGGTTCCAGAGCGATTCCTCCGATGAGTCCTTGATACTTAGTCGTTTTTGGCAAAATTTCTGACTTTTTTGAACATTTCACAATTTTGTGAAAACTTCCACAAAATGAGGTTCTAGTATGTTATAGGGCATCCCAGGAGGGCTCCATATGTGTGGGTAAAATATATATCCCACAGGGGGAAAATTGAAAAAAAGCTGAAAAAAAAAATTTTTTTGTGACTTAGAAAATTTTTCAACTTGTGTCAGACTTCCAGAGAGGGGAGCATGTCAGTGCGCGCATCCGATTTCAGTTCCAGAGCGATTCCTCCGATGAGTCCTTGATACTTAGTCGTTTTTGCCAAAATTTCTGAGTTGTTGAAAATTTCACAATTTTGTGAAAACTTCCACAAAATGAGGTTCTAGTATGTTATAGGGCATCCCAGGAGGGCTCCATATGTGTGGGTAAAATATATATCCCACAGGGGGAAAATTGAAAAAAAGCTGAAAAAAAAAATGTTTGTTGGGCCTTAGAAAATTTTTCAACTTGTGTCAGACTTCCAGAGAGGGGAGCATGTCAGTGCGTGCATCCGATTTCAGTTCCAGAGCGATTCCTCCAATGAGTCCTTGATACTTAGTCATTTTTGGCAAAATTTCTGAGTTTTTTGAAAATTTCACAATTTTGTGAAAACTTCCACAAAATGAGGTTCTAGTATGTTATAGGGCATCCCAGGAGGGCTCCATATGTGTGGGTAAAATATATATCCCACAGGGAGAAAATTGAAAAAAAGCTGAAAAAAAAATTTTTTGGGGACTTAGAAAATTTTTCACACATGTGTCAGACTTCCAGAGAGGGGAGCATGTCAGTGCGCGCATCCGATTTCGGTTCCAGAGCGATTCCTCCGATGAGTCCTTGATACTTAGTCGTTTTTGGCAAAATTTCTGACTTTTTTGAACATTTCACAATTTTGTGAAAACTTCCACAAAATGAGGTTCTAGTATGTTATAGGGCATCCCAGGAGGGCTCCATATGTGTGGGTAAAATATATATCCAACAGGGGGAAAATTGAAAAAAAGCTGAAAAAAAAAATTTTTTTGGGACTTAGAAAATTTTTCAACTTGTGTCAGACTTCCAGAGAGGGGAGCATGTCAGTGCGCGCATCCGATTTCAGTTCCAGAGCGATTCCTCCGATGAGTCCTTGATACTTAGTCGTTTTTGCCAAAATTTCTGAGTTTTTGAAAATTTCACAATTTTGTGAAAACTTCCACAAAATGAGGTTCTAGTATGTTATAGGGCATCCCAGGAGGGCTCCATATGTGTGGGTAAAATATATATCCCACAGGGGGAAAATTGAAAAAAAGTTGAAAAAAAAAATTTTTTGGGACTTAGAAAATTTTTCGACTTGTGTCAGACTTCCAGAGAGGGAAGCATGTCAGTGCGCGCATCCGATTTCAGTTCCAGAGCGATTCCTCCGATGAGTCCTTGATACTTAGTCGTTTTTGGCCAAATTTCTGAGTTTTTTGAAAATTTCACAATTTTGTGAAAACTTCCACAAAATGAGGTTCTACTATGTTATAGGGCATCCCAGGAGGGCTCCATATGTGTGGGTAAAATATATATCCCACAGGGGGAAAATTGAAAAAAAGCTGAAAAAAAAAATTTTTTTGGGACTTAGAAAATTTTTCGACTTGTGTCAGACTTCCAGAGAGGGGAGCATGTCAGTGCGCGCATCCGATTTCAGTTCCAGAGCGATTCCTCCGATGAGTCCTTGACACTTAGTCGTTTTTGGCAAAATTTCTGAGTTTTTTGAAAATTTCACAATTTTGTGAAAACTTCCACAAAATGAGGTTCTAGTATGTTATAGGGCATCCCAGGAGAGCTCCATATGTGTGGGTAAAATATATATCCCACAGGGGGAAAATTGAAAAAAAGCTGAAAAAAAAAATTTTTTTGGGACTTAGAAAATTTTTCAACTTGTGTCAGACTTCCAGAGAGGGGAGCATGTCAGTGCGCGCATCCGATTTCAGTTCCAGAGCGATTCCTCCGATGAGCCCTTGATACTAAGTCGTTTTTGGCAAAATTTCTGAGTTTTTTCAAAATTTCACAATTTTGTGAAAACTTCCACAAAATGAGGTTCTAGTATGTTATAGGGCATCCCAGGAGGGCTCCATATGTGTGGGTAAAATATATATCCCACAGGGGGAAAATTGAAAAAAAGCTGAAAAAAAAATTTTTTTGGGACTTAGAAAATGTTCACACATGTGTCAGACTTCCAGAGAGGGGAGCATGTCAGTGCGCGCATCCGATTTCAGTTCCAGAGCGATTCCTCCGATGAGTCCTTGATACTTAGTCGTTTTTGGCAAAATTTCTGACTTTTTTGAACATTTCACAATTTTGTGAAAACTTCAACAAAATGAGGTTCTAGTATGTTATAGGGCATCCCAGGAGGGCTCCATATGTGTGGGTAAAATATATATCCCACAGGGGGAAAATTGAAAAAAAGCTGAAAAAAAAAATTTTTTTGGGACTTAGAAAATTTTTCAACTTGTGTCAGACTTCCAGAGAGGGGAGCATGTCAGTGCGCGCATCCGATTTCAGTTCCAGAGCGATTCCTCCGATGAGTCCTTGATACTTAGTCGTTTTTGCCAAAATTTCTGAGTTTTTGAAAATTTCACAATTTTGTGAAAACTTCCACAAAATGAGGTTCTAGTATGTTATAGGGCATCCCAGCAGAGCTCCATATGTGTGGGTAAAATATATATCCCACAGGGGGAAAATTGAAAAAAAGCTGAAAAAAAATTTTTTTGGGACTTAGAAAATGTTCACACATGTGTCAGACTTCCAGAGAGGGGAGCATGTCAGTGCGCGCATCCAATTTCAGTTCCAGAGCGATTCCTCCAATGAGTCCTTGATACTTAGTCGTTTTTGGCAAAATTTCTGACTTTTTTGAAAATTTCACAATTTTGTGAAAACTTCCACAAAATGAGGTTCTAGTATGTTATAGGGCATCCCAGGAGGGCTCCATATGTGTGGGTAAAATATATATCCCACAGGGAGAAAATTGAAAAAAAGCTGAAAAAAAAATGTTTTGGGGACTTAGAAAATTTTTCACACATGTGTCAGACTTCCAGAGAGGGGAGCATGTCAGTGCGCGCATCCGATTTCGGTTCCAGAGCGATTCCTCCGATGAGTCCTTGATACTTAGTCGTTTTTGGCAAAATTTCTGAGTTTTTTGAAAATTTCACAATTTTGTGAAAACTTCCACAAAATGAGGTTCTAGTATGTTATAGGGCATCCCAGGAGGGCTCCATATTTGTGGGTAAATTATATATCCCACAGGGGGAAAATTGAAAAAAAGCTGAAAAAAAAATTTTTTTGGGACTTAGAAAATGTTCACACATGTGTCAGACTTCCAGAGAGGGGAGCATGTCAGTGCGCGCATCCGATTTCAGTTCCAGAGCGATTCCTCCGATGAGTCCTTGATACTTAGTCGTTTTTGGCAAAATTTCTGACTTTTTTGAACATTTCACAATTTTGTGAAAACTTCCACAAAATGAGGTTCTAGTATGTTATAGGGCATCCCAGGAGGGCTCCATATGTGTGGGTAAAATATATATCCCACAGGGGGAAAATTGAAAAAAAGCTGAAAAAAAAAATTTTTTTGGGACTTAGAAAATTTTTCAACTTGTGTCAGACTTCCAGAGAGGGGAGCATGTCAGTGCGCGCATCCGATTTCAGTTCCAGAGCGATTCCTCCGATGAGTCCTTGATACTTAGTCGTTTTTGCCAAAATTTCTGAGTTTTTGAAAATTTCACAATTTTGTGAAAACTTCCACAAAATGAGGTTCTAGTATGTTATAGGGCATCCCAGGAGGGCTCCATATGTGTGGGTAAAATATATATCCCACAGGGGGAAAATTGAAAAAAAGTTGAAAAAAAAAATTTTTTGGGACTTAGAAAATTTTTCAACTTGTGTCAGACTTCCAGAGAGGGGAGCATGTCAGTGCGCGCATCCGATTTCAGTTCCAGAGCGATTCCTCCGATGAGTCCTTGATACTTAGTCGTTTTTGGCAAAATTTCTGAGTTTTTTGAAAATTTCACAATTTTGTGAAAACTTCCACAAAATGAGGTTCTAGTATGTTATAGGGCATCCCAGGAGGGCTCCATATGTGTGGGTAAAATATATATCCCACAGGGGGAAAATTGAAAAAAAGCTGAAAAAAAAAATTTTTTTGGGACTTAGAAAATTTTTCAACTTGTGTCAGACTTCCAGAGAGGGGAGCATGTCAGTGCGCGCATCCGATTTCAGTTCCAGAGCGATTCCTCCGATGAGCCCTTGATACTAAGTCGTTTTTGGCAAAATTTCTGAGTTTTTTCAAAATTTCACAATTTTGTGAAAACTTCCACAAAATGAGGTTCTAGTATGTTATAGGGCATCCCAGGAGGGCTCCATATGTGTGGGTAAAATATATATCCCACAGGGGGAAAATTGAAAAAAAGCTGAAAAAAAAATTTTTTTTGGGACTTAGACAATTTTTCGACTTGTGTCAGACTTCCAGAGAGGGGAGCATGTCAGTGCGCGCATCCGATTTCAGTTCCAGAGCGATTCCTCCGATGAGTCCTTGACACTTAGTCGTTTTTGGCAAAATTTCTGAGTTTTTTGAAAATTTCACAATTTTGTGAAAACTTCCACAAAATGAGGTTCTAGTATGTTATAGGGCATCCCAGCAGAGCTCCATATGTGTGGGTAAAATATATATCCCACAGGGGGAAAATTGAAAAAAAGCTGAAAAAAAAATTTTTTGGGACTTAGAAAATGTTCACACATGTGTCAGACTTCCAGAGAGGGGAGCATGTCAGTGCGCGCATCCGATTTCAGTTCCAGAGCGATTCCTCCGATGAGCCCTTGATACTAAGTCGTTTTTGGCAAAATTTCTGAGTTTTTTGAAAATTTCACAATTTTGTGAAAACTTCCACAAAATGAGGTTCTAGTATGTTATAGGGCATCCCAGGAGGGCTCCATATTTGTGGGTAAAATATATATCCCACAGGGGGAAAATTGAAAAAAAGCTGAAAAAAAAATTTTTTTGGGACTTAGAAAATGTTCACACATGTGTCAGACTTCCAGAGAGGGGAGCATGTCAGTGCGCGCATCCGATTTCAGTTCCAGAGCGATTCCTCCGATGAGTCCTTGATACTTAGTCGTTTTTGGCAAAATTTCTGACTTTTTTGAACATTTCACAATTTTGTGAAAACTTCCACAAAATGAGGTTCTAGTATGTTATAGGGCATCCCAGGAGGGCTCCATATGTGTGGGTAAAATATATATCCCACAGGGGGAAAATTGAAAAAAAGCTGAAAAAAAAAATTTTTTTGGGACTTAGAAAATTTTTCAACTTGTGTCAGACTTCCAGAGAGGGGAGCATGTCAGTGCGCGCATCCGATTTCAGTTCCAGAGCGATTCCTCCGATGAGTCCTTGATACTTAGTCGTTTTTGCCAAAATTTCTGAGTTTTTGAAAATTTCACAATTTTGTGAAAACTTCCACAAAATGAGGTTCTAGTATGTTATAGGGCATCCCAGGAGGGCTCCATATGTGTGGGTAAAATATATATCCCACAGGGGGAAAATTGAAAAAAAGTTGAAAAAAAAAATTTTTTGGGACTTAGAAAATTTTTCAACTTGTGTCAGACTTCCAGAGAGGGGAGCATGTCAGTGCGTGCATCCGATTTCAGTTCCAGAGCGATTCCTCCGATGAGTCCTTGATACTTAGTCGTTTTTGGCAAAATTTCTGAGTTTTTTGAAAATTTCACAATTTTGTGAAAACTTCCACAAAATGAGGTTCTAGTATGTTATAGGGCATCCCAGGAGGGCTCCATATTTGTGGGTAAATTATATATCCCACAGGGGGAAAATTGAAAAAAAGCTGAAAAAAAAATTTTTTTGGGACTTAGAAAATGTTCACACATGTGTCAGACTTCCAGAGAGGGGAGCATGTCAGTGCGCGCATCCGATTTCAGTTCCAGAGCGATTCCTCCGATGAGTCCTTGATACTTAGTCGTTTTTGGCAAAATTTCTGACTTTTTTGAACATTTCACAATTTTGTGAAAACTTCCACAAAATGAGGTTCTAGTATGTTATAGGGCATCCCAGGAGGGCTCCATATGTGTGGGTAAAATATATATCCCACAGGGGGAAAATTGAAAAAAAGCTGAAAAAAAAAATTTTTTTGGGACTTAGAAAATTTTTCAACTTGTGTCAGACTTCCAGAGAGGGGAGCATGTCAGTGCGCGCATCCGATTTCAGTTCCAGAGCGATTCCTCCGATGAGTCCTTGATACTTAGTCGTTTTTGCCAAAATTTCTGAGTTTTTGAAAATTTCACAATTTTGTGAAAACTTCCACAAAATGAGGTTCTAGTATGTTATAGGGCATCCCAGGAGGGCTCCATATGTGTGGGTAAAATATATATCCCACAGGGGGAAAATTGAAAAAAAGTTGAAAAAAAAAATTTTTTGGGACTTAGAAAATTTTTCAACTTGTGTCAGACTTCCAGAGAGGGGAGCATGTCAGTGCGCGCATCCGATTTCAGTTCCAGAGCGATTCCTCCGATGAGTCCTTGATACTTAGTCGTTTTTGGCAAAATTTCTGAGTTTTTTGAAAATTTCACAATTTTGTGAAAACTTCCACAAAATGAGGTTCTAGTATGTTATAGGGCATCCCAGGAGGGCTCCATATGTGTGGGTAAAATATATATCCCACAGGGGGAAAATTGAAAAAAAGCTGAAAAAAAAAATTTTTTTGGGACTTAGAAAATTTTTCAACTTGTGTCAGACTTCCAGAGAGGGGAGCATGTCAGTGCGCGCATCCGATTTCAGTTCCAGAGCGATTCCTCCGATGAGCCCTTGATACTAAGTCGTTTTTGGCAAAATTTCTGAGTTTTTTCAAAATTTCACAATTTTGTGAAAACTTCCACAAAATGAGGTTCTAGTATGTTATAGGGCATCCCAGGAGGGCTCCATATGTGTGGGTAAAATATATATCCCACAGGGGGAAAATTGAAAAAAAGCTGAAAAAAAAAATTTTTTTGGGACTTAGACAATTTTTCGACTTGTGTCAGACTTCCAGAGAGGGGAGCATGTCAGTGCGCGCATCCGATTTCAGTTCCAGAGCGATTCCTCCGATGAGTCCTTGACACTTAGTCGTTTTTGGCAAAATTTCTGAGTTTTTTGAAAATTTCACAATTTTGTGAAAACTTCCACAAAATGAGGTTCTAGTATGTTATAGGGCATCCCAGCAGAGCTCCATATGTGTGGGTAAAATATATATCCCACAGGGGGAAAATTGAAAAAAAGCTGAAAAAAAAATTTTTTGGGACTTAGAAAATGTTCACACATGTGTCAGACTTCCAGAGAGGGGAGCATGTCAGTGCGCGCATCCGATTTCAGTTCCAGAGCGATTCCTCCGATGAGCCCTTGATACTAAGTCGTTTTTGGCAAAATTTCTGAGTTTTTTGAAAATTTCACAATTTTGTGAAAACTTCCACAAAATGAGGTTCTAGTATGTTATAGGGCATCCCAGGAGGGCTCCATATTTGTGGGTAAAATATATATCCCACAGGGGGAAAATTGAAAAAAAGCTGAAAAAAAAATTTTTTTGGGACTTAGAAAATGTTCACACATGTGTCAGACTTCCAGAGAGGGGAGCATGTCAGTGCGCGCATCCGATTTCAGTTCCAGAGCGATTCCTCCGATGAGTCCTTGATACTTAGTCGTTTTTGGCAAAATTTCTGACTTTTTTGAACATTTCACAATTTTGTGAAAACTTCCACAAAATGAGTTTCTAGTATGTTATAGGGCATCCCAGGAGGGCTCCATATGTGTGGGTAAAATATATATCCCACAGGGGGAAAATTGAAAAAAAGCTGAAAAAAAAAATTTTTTTGGGACTTAGAAAATTTTTCAACTTGTGTCAGACTTCCAGAGAGGGGAGCATGTCAGTGCGCGCATCCGATTTCAGTTCCAGAGCGATTCCTCCGATGAGTCCTTGATACTTAGTCGTTTTTGCCAAAATTTCTGAGTTTTTGAAAATTTCACAATTTTGTGAAAACTTCCACAAAATGAGGTTCTAGTATGTTATAGGGCATCCCAGGAGGGCTCCATATGTGTGGGTAAAATATATATCCCACAGGGGGAAAATTGAAAAAAAGTTGAAAAAAAAAATTTTTTGGGACTTAGAAAATTTTTCAACTTGTGTCAGACTTCCAGAGAGGGGAGCATGTCAGTGCGTGCATCCGATTTCAGTTCCAGAGCGATTCCTCCGATGAGTCCTTGATACTTAGTCGTTTTTGGCAAAATTTCTGAGTTTTTTGAAAATTTCACAATTTTGTGAAAACTTCCACAAAATGAGGTTCTAGTATGTTATAGGGCATCCCAGGAGGGCTCCATATGTGTGGGTAAAATATATATCCCACAGGGGGAAAATTGAAAAAAAGCTGAAAAAAAAAATTTTTTTGGGACTTAGAAAATTTTTCAACTTGTGTCAGACTTCCAGAGAGGGGAGCATGTCAGTGCGCGCATCCGATTTCAGTTCCAGAGCGATTCCTCCGATGAGCCCTTGATACTAAGTCGTTTTTGGCAAAATTTCTGAGTTTTTTCAAAATTTCACAATTTTGTGAAAACTTCCACAAAATGAGGTTCTAGTATGTTATAGGGCATCCCAGGAGGGCTCCATATGTGTGGGTAAAATATATATCCCACAGGGGGAAAATTGAAAAAAAGCTGAAAAAAAAATTTTTTTGGGACTTAGACAATTTTTCGACTTGTGTCAGACTTCCAGAGAGGGGAGCATGTCAGTGCGCGCATCCGATTCAGTTCCAGAGCGATTCCTCCGATGAGTCCTTGACACTTAGTCGTTTTTGGCAAAATTTCTGAGTTTTTTGAAAATTTCACAATTTTGTGAAAACTTCCACAAAATGAGGTTCTAGTATGTTATAGGGCATCCCAGCAGAGCTCCATATGTGTGGGTAAAATATATATCCCACAGGGGGAAAATTGAAAAAAAGCTGAAAAAAAATTTTTTTGGGACTTAGAAAATGTTCACACATGTGTCAGACTTCCAGAGAGGGGAGCATGTCAGTGCGCGCATCCGATTTCAGTTCCAGAGCGATTCCTCCGATGAGCCCTTGATACTAAGTCGTTTTTGGCAAAATTTCTGAGTTTTTTGAAAATTTCACAATTTTGTGAAAACTTCCACAAAATAAGGTTCTAGTATGTTATAGGGCATCCCAGGAGGGCTCCATATGTGTGGGTAAAATATATATCCCACAGGGGGAAAATTGAAAAAAAGCTGAAAAAAAAAATTTTTTTGGGACTTAGAAAATTTTTCAACTTGTGTCAGACTTCCAGAGAGGGGAGCATGTCAGTGCGCGCATCCGATTTCAGTTCCAGAGCGATTCCTCCGATGAGCCCTTGATACTAAGTCGTTTTTGGCAAAATTTCTGAGTTTTTTCAAAATTTCACAATTTTGTGAAAACTTCCACAAAATGAGGTTCTAGTATGTTATAGGGCATCCCAGGAGGGCTCCATATGTGTGGGTAAAATATATATCCCACAGGGGGAAAATTGAAAAAAAGCTGAAAAAAAAATTTTTTTGGGACTTAGACAATTTTTCGACTTGTGTCAGACTTCCAGAGAGGGGAGCATGTCAGTGCGCGCATCCGATTTCAGTTCCAGAGCGATTCCTCCGATGAGTCCTTGACACTTAGTCGTTTTTGGCAAAATTTCTGAGTTTTTTGAAAATTTCACAATTTTGTGAAAACTTCCACAAAATGAGGTTCTAGTATGTTATAGGGCATCCCAGCAGAGCTCCATATGTGTGGGTAAAATATATATCCCACAGGGGGAAAATTGAAAAAAAGCTGAAAAAAAATTTTTTTGGGACTTAGAAAATGTTCACACATGTGTCAGACTTCCAGAGAGGGGAGCATGTCAGTGCGCGCATCCGATTTCAGTTCCAGAGCGATTCCTCCGATGAGCCCTTGATACTAAGTCGTTTTTGGCAAAATTTCTGAGTTTTTTGAAAATTTCACAATTTTGTGAAAACTTCCACAAAATAAGGTTCTAGTATGTTATAGGGCATCCCAGGAGGGCTCCATATGTGTGGGTAAAATATATATCCCACAGGGGGAAAATTGAAAAAAAGCTGAAAAAAAAAATTTTTTTGGGACTTAGAAAATTTTTCAACTTGTGTCAGACTTCCAGAGAGGGGAGCATGTCAGTGCGCGCATCCGATTTCAGTTCCAGAGCGATTCCTCCGATGAGCCCTTGATACTAAGTCGTTTTTGGCAAAATTTCTGAGTTTTTTCAAAATTTCACAATTTTGTGAAAACTTCCACAAAATGAGGTTCTAGTATGTTATAGGGCATCCCAGGAGGGCTCCATATGTGTGGGTAAAATATATATCCCACAGGGGGAAAATTGAAAAAAAGCTGAAAAAAAAAATTTTTTTGGGACTTAGACAATTTTTCGACTTGTGTCAGACTTCCAGAGAGGGGAGCATGTCAGTGCGCGCATCCGATTTCAGTTCCAGAGCGATTCCTCCGATGAGTCCTTGACACTTAGTCGTTTTTGGCAAAATGTCTGAGTTTTTTGAAAATTTCACAATTTTGTGAAAACTTCCACAAAATGAGGTTCTAGTATGTTATAGGGCATCCCAGCAGAGCTCCATATGTGTGGGTAAAATATATATCCCACAGGGGGAAAATTGAAAAAAAGCTGAAAAAAAATTTTTTTGGGACTTAGAAAATGTTCACACATGTGTCAGACTTCCAGAGAGGGGAGCATGTCAGTGCGCGCATCCGATTTCAGTTCCAGAGCGATTCCTCCGATGAGCCCTTGATACTAAGTCGTTTTTGGCAAAATTTCTGAGTTTTTTGAAAATTTCACAATTTTGTGAAAACTTCCACAAAATGAGGTTCTAGTATGTTATAGGGCATCCCAGGAGGGCTCCATATGTGTGGGTAAAATATATATCCCACAGGGGGAAAATTGAAAAAAAGCTGAAAAAAAAAATTTTTTTGGGACTTAGACAATTTTTCGACTTGTGTCAGACTTCCAGAGAGGGGAGCATGTCAGTGCGCGCATCCGATTTCAGTTCCAGAGCGATTCCTCCGATGAGTCCTTGACACTTAGTCGTTTTTGGCAAAATTTCTGAGTTTTTTGAAAATTTCACAATTTTGTGAAAACTTCCACAAAATGAGGTTCTAGTATGTTATAGGGCATCCCAGCAGAGCTCCATATGTGTGGGTAAAATATATATCCCACAGGGGGAAAATTGAAAAAAAGCTGAAAAAAAATTTTTTTGGGACTTAGAAAATGTTCACACATGTGTCAGACTTCCAGAGAGGGGAGCATGTCAGTGCGCGCATACAATTTCAGTTCCAGAGCGATTCCTCCAATGAGTCCTTGATACTTAGTCGTTTTTGGCAAAATTTCTGACTTTTTTGAAAATTTCACAATTTTGTGAAAACTTCCACAAAATGAGGTTCTAGTATGTTATAGGGCATCCCAGGAGGGCTCCATATGTGTGGGTAAAATATATATCCCACAGGGGGAAAATTGAAAAAAAGCTGAAAAAAAAAATTTTTTTGGGACTTAGAAAATTTTTCAACTTGTGTCAGACTTCCAGAGAGGGGAGCATGTCAGTGCGTGCATCCGATTTCAGTTCCAGAGCGATTCCTCCAATGAGTCCTTGATACTTAGTCATTTTTGGCAAAATTTCTGAGTTTTTTGAAAATTTCACAATTTTGTGAAAACTTCCACAAAATGAGGTTCTAGTATGTTATAGGGCATCCCAGGAGGGCTCCATATGTGTGGGTAAAATATATATCCCACAGGGGGAAAATTGAAAAAAAGCTGAAAAAAAAAATTTTTGGGGACTTAGAAAATTTTTCACACATGTGTCAGACTTCCAGAGAGGGGAGCATGTCAGTGCGCGCATCCGATTTCGGTTCCAGAGCGATTCCTCCGATGAGTCCTTGATACTTAGTCGTTTTTGGCAAAATTTCTGAGTTTTTTGAAAATTTCACAATTTTGTGAAAACTTCCACAAAATGAGGTTCTAGTATGTTATAGGGCATCCCAGGAGGGCTCCATATTTGTGGGTAAAGTATATATCCCACAGGGGGAAAATTGAAAAAAAGCTGAAAAAATAAATTTTTTGGGACTTAGAAAATGTTCACACATGTGTCAGACTTCCAGAGAGGGGAGCATGTCAGTGCGCGCATCCAATTTCAGTTCCAGAGCGATTCCTCCGATGAGTCCTTGATACTTAGTCATTTTTGGCAAAATTTCTGACTTTTTTGAAAATTTCACAATTTTGTGAAAACTTCCACAAAATGAGGTTCTAGTATGTTATAGGGCATCCCAGGAGAGCTCCATATGTGTGGGTAAAATATATATCCCACAGGGGGAAAATTGAAAAAAAGCTGAAAAAAAAATTTTTTTTGGGACTTAGAAAATTTTTCAACTTGTGTCAGACTTCCAGAGAGGGGAGCATGTCAGTGCGCGCATCCGATTTCAGTTCCAGAGCGATTCCTCCGATGAGTCCTTGATACTTAGTCGTTTTTGGCAAAATTTCTGACTTTTTTGAACATTTCACAATTTTGTGAAAACTTCCACAAAATGAGGTTCTAGTATGTTATAGGGCATCCCAGGAGGGCTCCATATGTGTGGGTAAAATATATATCCCACAGGGGGAAAATTGAAAAAAAGCTGAAAAAAAAAATTTTTTTGGGACTTAGACAATTTTTCGACTTGTGTCAGACTTCCAGAGAGGGGAGCATGTCAGTGCGCGCATCCGATTTCAGTTCCAGAGCGATTCCTCCGATGAGTCCTTGATACTTAGTCGTTTTTGCCAAAATTTCTGAGTTTTTGAAAATTTCACAATTTTGTGAAAACTTCCACAAAATGAGGTTCTAGTATGTTATAGGGCATCCCAGGAGGGCTCCATATGTGTGGGTAAAATATATATCCCACAGGGGGAAAATTGAAAAAAAGTTGAAAAAAAAAATTTTTTGGGACTTAGAAAATTTTTCAACTTGTGTCAGACTTCCAGAGAGGGGAGCATGTCAGTGCGTGCATCCGATTTCAGTTCCAGAGCGATTCCTCCGATGAGTCCTTGATACTTAGTCGTTTTTGGCAAAATTTCTGAGTTTTTTGAAAATTTCACAATTTTGTGAAAACTTCCACAAAATGAGGTTCTAGTATGTTATAGGGCATCCCAGGAGGGCTCCATATGTGTGGGTAAAATATATATCCCACAGGGGGAAAATTGAAAAAAAGCTGAAAAAAAAAATTTTTTTGGGACTTAGAAAATTTTTCAACTTGTGTCAGACTTCCAGAGAGGGGAGCATGTCAGTGCGCGCATCCGATTTCAGTTCCAGAGCGATTCCTCCGATGAGCCCTTGATACTAAGTCGTTTTTGGCAAAATTTCTGAGTTTTTTCAAAATTTCACAATTTTGTGAAAACTTCCACAAAATGAGGTTCTAGTATGTTATAGGGCATCCCAGGAGGGCTCCATATGTGTGGGTAAAATATATATCCCACAGGGGGAAAATTGAAAAAAAGCTGAAAAAAAAATTTTTTTGGGACTTAGACAATTTTTCGACTTGTGTCAGACTTCCAGAGAGGGGAGCATGTCAGTGCGCGCATCCGATTTCAGTTCCAGAGCGATTCCTCCGATGAGTCCTTGACACTTAGTCGTTTTTGGCAAAATTTCTGAGTTTTTTGAAAATTTCACAATTTTGTGAAAACTTCCACAAAATGAGGTTCTAGTATGTTATAGGGCATCCCAGCAGAGCTCCATATGTGTGGGTAAAATATATATCCCACAGGGGGAAAATTGAAAAAAAGCTGAAAAAAAATTTTTTTGGGACTTAGAAAATGTTCACACATGTGTCAGACTTCCAGAGAGGGGAGCATGTCAGTGCGCGCATCCGATTTCAGTTCCAGAGCGATTCCTCCGATGAGCCCTTGATACTAAGTCGTTTTTGGCAAAATTTCTGAGTTTTTTGAAAATTTCACAATTTTGTGAAAACTTCCACAAAATAAGGTTCTAGTATGTTATAGGGCATCCCAGGAGGGCTCCATATGTGTGGGTAAAATATATATCCCACAGGGGGAAAATTGAAAAAAAGCTGAAAAAAAAAATTTTTTTGGGACTTAGAAAATTTTTCAACTTGTGTCAGACTTCCAGAGAGGGGAGCATGTCAGTGCGCGCATCCGATTTCAGTTCCAGAGCGATTCCTCCGATGAGCCCTTGATACTAAGTCGTTTTTGGCAAAATTTCTGAGTTTTTTCAAAATTTCACAATTTTGTGAAAACTTCCACAAAATGAGGTTCTAGTATGTTATAGGGCATCCCAGGAGGGCTCCATATGTGTGGGTAAAATATATATCCCACAGGGGGAAAATTGAAAAAAAGCTGAAAAAAAAAATTTTTTTGGGACTTAGACAATTTTTCGACTTGTGTCAGACTTCCAGAGAGGGGAGCATGTCAGTGCGCGCATCCGATTTCAGTTCCAGAGCGATTCCTCCGATGAGTCCTTGACACTTAGTCGTTTTTGGCAAAATTTCTGAGTTTTTTGAAAATTTCACAATTTTGTGAAAACTTCCACAAAATGAGGTTCTAGTATGTTATAGGGCATCCCAGCAGAGCTCCATATGTGTGGGTAAAATATATATCCCACAGGGGGAAAATTGAAAAAAAGCTGAAAAAAATTTTTTTTGGGACTTAGAAAATGTTCACACATGTGTCAGACTTCCAGAGAGGGGAGCATGTCAGTGCGCGCATCCAATTTCAGTTCCAGAGCGATTCCTCCGATGAGTCCTTGATACTTAGTCATTTTTGGCAAAATTTCTGACTTTTTTGAAAATTTCACAATTTTGTGAAAACTTCCACAAAATGAGGTTCTAGTATGTTATAGGGCATCCCAGGAGAGCTCCATATGTGTGGGTAAAATATATATCCCACAGGGGGAAAATTGAAAAAAAGCTGAAAAAAAAATTTTTTTTGGGACTTAGAAAATTTTTCAACTTGTGTCAGACTTCCAGAGAGGGGAGCATGTCAGTGCGCGCATCCGATTTCAGTTCCAGAGCGATTCCTCCGATGAGTCCTTGATACTTAGTCGTTTTTGGCAAAATTTCTGACTTTTTTGAACATTTCACAATTTTGTGAAAACTTCCACAAAATGAGGTTCTAGTATGTTATAGGGCATCCCAGGAGGGCTCCATATGTGTGGGTAAAATATATATCCCACAGGGGGAAAATTGAAAAAAAGCTGAAAAAAAAAATTTTTTTGGGACTTAGAAAATTTTTCAACTTGTGTCAGACTTCCAGAGAGGGGAGCATGTAAGTGCGCGCATCCGTTTTCAGTTAAAGAGCGATTCCTCCGATGAGTCCTTGATACTAAGTCGTTTTTGGCAAAATTTCTGAGTTTTTTGAAAATTTCACAATTTTGTGAAAACTTCCACAAAATGAGGTTCTAGTATGTTATAGGGCATCCCAGGAGGGCTCCATATGTGTGGGTAAAATATATATCCCACAGGAGGAAAATTGAAAAAAAGCTGAAAAAAAAAATTTTTTTGGGACTTAGAAAATTTTTCAACTTGTGTCAGACTTCCAGAGAGGGGAGCATGTCAGTGCGCGCATCCGTTTTCAGTTAAAGAGCGATTCCTCCGATGAGTCCTTGATACTAAGTCGTTTTTGGCAAAATTTCTGAGTTTTTTGAAAATTTCACAATTTTGTGAAAACTTCCACAAAATGAGGTTCTAGTATGTTATAGGGCATCCCAGGAGGGCTCCATATGTGTGGGTAAAATATATATCCCACAGGGGGAAAATTGAAAAAAAGCTGAAAAAAAAATTTTTTGGGGACTTAGAAAATTTTTCAACTTGTGTCAGACTTCCAGAGAGGGGAGCATGTCAGTGCGCGCATCCGTTTTCAGTTAAAGAGCGATTCCTCCGATGAGTCCTTGATACTAAGTCGTTTTTGGCAAAATTTCTGAGTTTTTTGAAAATTTCACAATTTTGTGAAAACTTCCACAAAATGAGGTTCTAGTATGTTATAGGGCATCCCAGGAGGGCTCCATATGTGTGGGTAAAATATATATCCCACAGGGGGAAAATTGAAAAAAAGCTGAAAAAAAAAATTTTTGGGGACTTAGAAAATGTTCACACATGTGTCAGACTTCCAGAGAGGGGAGCATGTCAGTGCGCGCATCCGATTTCGGTTCCAGAGCGATTCCTCCGATGAGTCCTTGATACTTAGTCGTTTTTGGCAAAATTTCTGAGTTTTTTGAAAATTTCACAATTTTGTGAAAACTTCCACAAAATGAGGTTCTAGTATGTTATAGGGCATCCCAGGAGGGCTCCATATTTGTGGGTAAAATATATATCCCACAGGGGGAAAATTGAAAAAAAGCTGAAAAAAAAAATTTTTTGGGACTTAGAAAATGTTCACACATGTGTCAGACTTCCAGAGAGGGGAGCATGTCAGTGCGCGCATCCAATTTCAGTTCCAGAGCGATTTCTCCGATGAGTCCTTGATACTTAGTCATTTTTGGCAAAATTTCTGACTTTTTTGAAAATTTCACAATTTTGTGAAAACTTCCACAAAATGAGGTTCTAGTATGTTATAGGGCATCCCAGGAGAGCTCCATATGTGTGGGTAAAATATATATCCCACAGGGGGAAAATTGAAAAAAAGCTGAAAAAAAAATTTTTTTGGGGACTTAGAAAATTTTTCAACTTGTGTCAGACTTCCAGAGAGGGGAGCATGTCAGTGCGCGCATCTGATTTCAGTTCCAGAGCGATTCCTCCGATGAGCCCTTGATACTAAGTCGTTTTTGGCAAAATTTCTGAGTTTTTTGAAAATTTCACAATTTTGTGAAAACTTCCACAAAATGAGGTTCTAGTATGTTATAGGGCATCCCAGGAGGGCTCCATATGTGTGGGTAAAATATATATCCCACAGGGGGAAAATTGAAAAAAAGCTGAAAAAAAAAATTTTTTTGGGACTTAGACAATTTTTCGACTTGTGTCAGACTTCCAGAGAGGGGAGCATGTCAGTGCGCGCATCCGATTTCAGTTCCAGAGCGATTCCTCCGATGAGTCCTTGACACTTAGTCGTTTTTGGCAAAATTTCTGAGTTTTTTGAAAATTTCACAATTTTGTGAAAACTTCCACAAAATGAGGTTCTAGTATGTTATAGGGCATCCCAGCAGAGCTCCATATGTGTGGGTAAAATATATATCCCACAGGGGGAAAATTGAAAAAAAGCTGAAAAAAAATTTTTTTGGGGACTTAGAAAATTTTTCACACATGTGTCAGACTTCCAGAGAGGGGAGCATGTCAGTGCGCGCATCCGATTTCGGTTCCAGAGCGATTCCTCCGATGAGTCCTTGATACTTAGTCGTTTTTGGCAAAATTTCTGAGTTTTTTGAAAATTTCACAATTTTGTGAAAACTTCCACAAAATGAGGTTCTAGTATGTTATAGGGCATCCCAGGAGGGCTCCATATTTGTGGGTAAAATATATATCCCACAGGGGGAAAATTGAAAAAAAGCTGAAAAAAAAAATTTTTTGGGACTTAGAAAATGTTCACACATGTGTCAGACTTCCAGAGAGGGGAGCATGTCAGTGCGCGCATCCAATTTCAGTTCCAGAGCGATTCCTCCGATGAGTCCTTGATACTTAGTCATTTTTGGCAAAATTTCTGACTTTTTTGAAAATTTCACAATTTTGTGAAAACTTCCACAAAATGAGGTTCTAGTATGTTATAGGGCATCCCAGGAGAGCTCCATATGTGTGGGTAAAATATATATCCCACAGGGGGAAAATTGAAAAAAAGCTGAAAAAAAAATTTTTTTTGGGACTTAGAAAATTTTTCAACTTGTGTCACACTTCCAGAGAGGGGAGCATGTCAGTGCGCGCATCCGATTTCAGTTCCAGAGCGATTCCTCCGATGAGTCCTTGATACTTAGTCGTTTTTGGCAAAATTTCTGACTTTTTTGAACATTTCACAATTTTGTGAAAACTTCCACAAAATGAGGTTCTAGTATGTTATAGGGCATCCCAGGAGGGCTCCATATGTGTGGGTAAAATATATATCCCACAGGGGGAAAATTGAAAAAAAGCTGAAAAAAAAATTTTTGGGGGACTTAGAAAATTTTTCAACTTGTGTCAGACTTCCAGAGAGGTGAGCATGTCAGTGCGCGCATCTGATTTCAGTTCCAGAGCGATTCCTCCGATGAGTCCTTGATACTTAGTCGTTTTTGGCAAAATTTCTGACTTTTTTGAAAATTTCACAATTTTGTGAAAACTTCCACAAAATGAGGTTCTAGTATGTTATAGGGCATCCCAGGAGGGCTCCATATGTGTGGGTAAAATATATATCCCACAGGGGGAAAATTGAAAAAAAGCTGAAAAAAAAAATTTTTTTGGGACTTAGAAAATTTTTCAACTTGTGTCAGACTTCCAGAGAGGGGAGCATGTCAGTGCGCGCATCCGTTTTCAGTTAAAGAGCGATTCCTCCGATGAGTCCTTGATACTAAGTCGTTTTTGGCAAAATTTCTGAGTTTTTTGAAAATTTCACAATTTTGTGAAAACTTCCACAAAATGAGGTTCTAGTATGTTATAGGGCATCCCAGGAGGGCTCCATATGTGTGGGTAAAATATATATCCCACAGGGGGAAAATTGAAAAAAAGCTGAAAAAAAAAATTTTTGGGGACTTAGAAAATTTTTCACACATGTGTCAGACTTCCAGAGAGGGGAGCATGTCAGTGCGCGCATCCGATTTCGGTTCCAGAGCGATTCCTCCGATGAGTCCTTGATACTTAGTCGTTTTTGGCAAAATTTCTGAGTTTTTTGAAAATTTCACAATTTTGTGAAAACTTCCACAAAATGAGGTTCTAGTATGTTATAGGGCATCCCAGGAGGGCTCCATATTTGTGGGTAAAATATATATCCCACAGGGGGAAAATTGAAAAAAAGCTGAAAAAAAAAATTTTTTGGGACTTAGAAAATGTTCACACATGTGTCAGACTTCCAGAGAGGGGAGCATGTCAGTGCGCGCATCCAATTTCAGTTCCAGAGCGATTTCTCCGATGAGTCCTTGATACTTAGTCATTTTTGGCAAAATTTCTGACTTTTTTGAAAATTTCACAATTTTGTGAAAACTTCCACAAAATGAGGTTCTAGTATGTTATAGGGCATCCCAGGAGAGCTCCATATGTGTGGGTAAAATATATATCCCACAGGGGGAAAATTGAAAAAAAGCTGAAAAAAAAATTTTTTTGGGGACTTAGAAAATTTTTCAACTTGTGTCAGACTTCCAGAGAGGGGAGCATGTCAGTGCGCGCATCCGATTTCGGTTCCAGAGCGATTCCTCCGATGAGTCCTTGATACTTAGTCGTTTTTGGCAAAATTTCTGAGTTTTTTGAAAATTTCACAATTTTGTGAAAACTTCCACAAAATGAGGTTCTAGTATGTTATAGGGCATCCCAGGAGGGCTCCATATTTGTGGTAAAATATATATCCCACAGGGGGAAAATTGAAAAAAAGCTGAAAAAAAAAATTTTTTGGGACTTAGAAAATGTTCACACATGTGTCAGACTTCCAGAGAGGGGAGCATGTCAGTGCGCGCATCCAATTTCAGTTCCAGAGCGATTCCTCCGATGAGTCCTTGATACTTAGTCATTTTTGGCAAAATTTCTGACTTTTTTGAAAATTTCACAATTTTGTGAAAACTTCCACAAAATGAGGTTCTAGTATGTTATAGGGCATCCCAGGAGAGCTCCATATGTGTGGGTAAAATATATATCCCACAGGGGGAAAATTGAGAAAAAGCTGAAAAAAAAATTTTTTTTGGGACTTAGAAAATTTTTCAACTTGTGTCAGACTTCCAGAGAGGGGAGCATGTCAGTGCGCGCATCCGATTTCAGTTCCAGAGCGATTCCTCCGATGAGTCCTTGATACTTAGTCGTTTTTGGCAAAATTTCTGACTTTTTTGAACATTTCACAATTTTGTGAAAACTTCCACAAAATGAGGTTCTAGTATGTTATAGGGCATCCCAGGAGGGCTCCATATGTGTGGGTAAAATATATATCCCACAGGGGGAAAATTGAAAAAAAGCTGAAAAAAAAATTTTTGGGGGACTTAGAAAATTTTTCAACTTGTGTCAGACTTCCAGAGAGGGGAGCATGTCAGTGCGCGCATCTGATTTCAGTTCCAGAGCGATTCCTCCGATGAGTCCTTGATACTTAGTCGTTTTTGGCAAAATTTCTGACTTTTTTGAAAATTTCACAATTTTGTGAAAACTTCCACAAAATGAGGTTCTAGTATGTTATAGGGCATCCCAGGAGGGCTCCATATGTGTGGGTAAAATATATATCCCACAGGGGGAAAATTGAAAAAAAGCTGAAAAAAAAAATTTTTTTGGGACTTAGAAAATTTTTCAACTTGTGTCAGACTTCCAGAGAGGGGAGCATGTAAGTGCGCGCATCCGTTTTCAGTTAAAGAGCGATTCCTCCGATGAGTCCTTGATACTAAGTCGTTTTTGGCAAAATTTCTGAGTTTTTTGAAAATTTCACAATTTTGTGAAAACTTCCACAAAATGAGGTTCTAGTATGTTATAGGGCATCCCAGGAGGGCTCCATATGTGTGGGTAAAATATATATCCCACAGGAGGAAAATTGAAAAAAAGCTGAAAAAAAAAATTTTTTTGGGACTTAGAAAATTTTTCAACTTGTGTCAGACTTCCAGAGAGGGGAGCATGTCAGTGCGCGCATCCGTTTTCAGTTAAAGAGCGATTCCTCCGATGAGTCCTTGATACTAAGTCGTTTTTGGCAAAATTTCTGAGTTTTTTGAAAATTTCACAATTTTGTGAAAACTTCCACAAAATGAGGTTCTAGTATGTTATAGGGCATCCCAGGAGGGCTCCATATGTGTGGGTAAAATATATATCCCACAGGGGGAAAATTGAAAAAAAGCTGAAAAAAAAATTTTTGGGGGACTTAGAAAATTTTTCAACTTGTGTCAGACTTCCAGAGAGGGGAGCATGTCAGTGCGCGCATCCGTTTTCAGTTAAAGAGCGATTCCTCCGATGAGTCCTTGATACTAAGTCGTTTTTGGCAAAATTTCTGAGTTTTTTGAAAATTTCACAATTTTGTGAAAACTTCCACAAAATGAGGTTCTAGTATGTTATAGGGCATCCCAGGAGGGCTCCATATGTGTGGGTAAAATATATATCCCACAGGGGGAAAATTGAAAAAAAGCTGAAAAAAAAAATTTTTGGGGACTTAGAAAATTTTTCACACATGTGTCAGACTTCCAGAGAGGGGAGCATGTCAGTGCGCGCATCCGATTTCGGTTCCAGAGCGATTCCTCCGATGAGTCCTTGATACTTAGTCGTTTTTGGCAAAATTTCTGACTTTTTTGAAAATTTCACAATTTTGTGAAAACTTCCACAAAATGAGGTTCTAGTATGTTATAGGGCATCCCAGGAGAGCTCCATATGTGTGGGTAAAATATATATCCCACAGGGGGAAAATTGAAAAAAAGCTGAAAAAAAAATTTTTTTGGGGACTTAGAAAATTTTTCAACTTGTGTCAGACTTCCAGAGAGGGGAGCATGTCAGTGCGCGCATCTGATTTCAGTTCCAGAGCGATTCCTCCGATGAGTCCTTGATACTTAGTCGTTTTTGGCAAAATTTCTGACTTTTTTGAAAATTTCACAATTTTGTGAAAACTTCCACAAAATGAGGTTCTAGTATGTTATAGGGCATCCCAGGAGGGCTCCATATGTGTGGGTAAAATATATATCCCACAGGGGGAAAATTGAAAAAAAGCTGAAAAAAAAAATTTTTTGGGACTTAGAAAATGTTCACACATGTGTCAGACTTCCAGAGAGGGGAGCATGTCAGTGCGCGCATCCAATTTCAGTTCCAGAGCGATTCCTCCGATGAGTCCTTGATACTTAGTCATTTTTGGCAAAATTTCTGACTTTTTTGAAAATTTCACAATTTTGTGAAAACTTCCACAAAATGAGGTTCTAGTATGTTATAGGGCATCCCAGGAGAGCTCCATATGTGTGGGTAAAATATATATCCCACAGGGGGAAAATTGAGAAAAAGCTGAAAAAAAAATTTTTTTTGGGACTTAGAAAATTTTTCAACTTGTGTCAGACTTCCAGAGAGGGGAGCATGTCAGTGCGCGCATCCGATTTCAGTTCCAGAGCGATTCCTCCGATGAGTCCTTGATACTTAGTCGTTTTTGGCAAAATTTCTGACTTTTTTGAACATTTCACAATTTTGTGAAAACTTCCACAAAATGAGGTTCTAGTATGTTATAGGGCATCCCAGGAGGGCTCCATATGTGTGGGTAAAATATATATCCCACAGGGGGAAAATTGAAAAAAAGCTGAAAAAAAAATTTTTGGGGGACTTAGAAAATTTTTCAACTTGTGTCAGACTTCCAGAGAGGGGAGCATGTCAGTGCGCGCATCTGATTTCAGTTCCAGAGCGATTCCTCCGATGAGTCCTTGATACTTAGTCGTTTTTGGCAAAATTTCTGACTTTTTTGAAAATTTCACAATTTTGTGAAAACTTCCACAAAATGAGGTTCTAGTATGTTATAGGGCATCCCAGGAGGGCTCCATATGTGTGGGTAAAATATATATCCCACAGGGGGAAAATTGAAAAAAAGCTGAAAAAAAAAATTTTTTTGGGACTTAGAAAATTTTTCAACTTGTGTCAGACTTCCAGAGAGGGGAGCATGTAAGTGCGCGCATCCGTTTTCAGTTAAAGAGCGATTCCTCCGATGAGTCCTTGATACTAAGTCGTTTTTGGCAAAATTTCTGAGTTTTTTGAAAATTTCACAATTTTGTGAAAACTTCCACAAAATGAGGTTCTAGTATGTTATAGGGCATCCCAGGAGGGCTCCATATGTGTGGGTAAAATATATATCCCACAGGAGGAAAATTGAAAAAAAGCTGAAAAAAAAAATTTTTTTGGGACTTAGAAAATTTTTCAACTTGTGTCAGACTTCCAGAGAGGGGAGCATGTCAGTGCGCGCATCCGTTTTCAGTTAAAGAGCGATTCCTCCGATGAGTCCTTGATACTAAGTCGTTTTTGGCAAAATTTCTGAGTTTTTTGAAAATTTCACAATTTTGTGAAAACTTCCACAAAATGAGGTTCTAGTATGTTATAGGGCATCCCAGGAGGGCTCCATATGTGTGGGTAAAATATATATCCCACAGGGGGAAAATTGAAAAAAAGCTGAAAAAAAAATTTTTGGGGGACTTAGAAAATTTTTCAACTTGTGTCAGACTTCCAGAGAGGGGAGCATGTCAGTGCGCGCATCCGTTTTCAGTTAAAGAGCGATTCCTCCGATGAGTCCTTGATACTAAGTCGTTTTTGGCAAAATTTCTGAGTTTTTTGAAAATTTCACAATTTTGTGAAAACTTCCACAAAATGAGGTTCTAGTATGTTATAGGGCATCCCAGGAGGGCTCCATATGTGTGGGTAAAATATATATCCCACAGGGGGAAAATTGAAAAAAAGCTGAAAAAAAAAATTTTTGGGGACTTAGAAAATTTTTCACACATGTGTCAGACTTCCAGAGAGGGGAGCATGTCAGTGCGCGCATCCGATTTCGGTTCCAGAGCGATTCCTCCGATGAGTCCTTGATACTTAGTCGTTTTTGGCAAAATTTCTGACTTTTTTGAAAATTTCACAATTTTGTGAAAACTTCCACAAAATGAGGTTCTAGTATGTTATAGGGCATCCCAGGAGAGCTCCATATGTGTGGGTAAAATATATATCCCACAGGGGGAAAATTGAAAAAAAGCTGAAAAAAAAATTTTTTTGGGGACTTAGAAAATTTTTCAACTTGTGTCAGACTTCCAGAGAGGGGAGCATGTCAGTGCGCGCATCTGATTTCAGTTCCAGAGCGATTCCTCCGATGAGTCCTTGATACTTAGTCGTTTTTGGCAAAATTTCTGACTTTTTTGAAAATTTCACAATTTTGTGAAAACTTCCACAAAATGAGGTTCTAGTATGTTATAGGGCATCCCAGGAGGGCTCCATATGTGTGGGTAAAATATATATCCCACAGGGGGAAAATTGAAAAAAAGCTGAAAAAAAAAATTTTTTTGGGACTTAGAAAATTTTTCAACTTGTGTCAGACTTCCAGAGAGGGGAGCATGTCAGTGCGCGCATCCGTTTTCAGTTAAAGAGCGATTCCTCCGATGAGTCCTTGATACTAAGTCGTTTTTGGCAAAATTTCTGAGTTTTTTGAAAATTTCACAATTTTGTGAAAACTTCCACAAAATGAGGTTCTAGTATGTTATAGGGCATCCCAGGAGGGCTCCATATGTGTGGGTAAAATATATATCCCACAGGAGGAAAATTGAAAAAAAGCTGAAAAAAAAAATTTTTTTGGGACTTAGAAAATTTTTCAACTTGTGTCAGACTTCCAGAGAGGGGAGCATGTCAGTGCGCGCATCCGATTTCAGTTCCAGAGCGATTCCTCCGATGAGTCCTTGATACTTAGTCGTTTTTGGCAAAATTTCTGAGTTTTTTGAAAATTTCACAATTTTGTGAAAACTTCCACAAAATGAGGTTCTAGTATGTTATAGGGCATCCCAGGAGGGCTCCATATGTGTGGGTAAAATATATATCCCACAGGGGGAAAATTGAAAAAAAGCTGAAAAAAAAAAATTTTTTGGGACTTAGAAAATTTTTCAACTTGTGTCAGACTTCCAGAGAGGGGAGCATGTCAGTGCGCGCATCCGATTTCAGTTCCAGAGCGATTCCTCCGATGAGTCCTTGATACTTAGTCGTTTTTGGCAAAATTTCTGAGTTTTTTGAAAATTTCACAATTTTGTGAAAACTTCCACAAAATGAGGTTCTAGTATGTTATAGGGCATCCCAGGAGGGCTCCATATGTGTGGGTAAAATATATATCCCACAGGGGGAAAATTGAAAAAAAGCTGAAAAAAAAAAATTTTTTGGGACTTAGAAAATTTTTCAACTTGTGTCAGACTTCCAGAGAGGGGAGCATGTCAGTGCGCGCATCCGATTTCAGTTCCAGAGCGATTCCTCCGATGAGCCCTTGATACTAAGTCGTTTTTGGCAAAATTTCTGAGTTTTTTGAAAATTTCACAATTTTGTGAAAACTTCCACAAAATGAGGTTCTAGTATGTTATAGGGCATCCCAGGAGGGCTCCATATGTGTGGGTAAAATATATATCCCACAGGGGGAAAATTGAAAAAAAGCTGAAAAAAAAAATTTTTTTGGGACTTAGACAATTTTTCGACTTGTGTCAGACTTCCAGAGAGGGGAGCATGTCAGTGCGCGCATCCGATTTCAGTTCCAGAGCGATTCCTCCGATGAGTCCTTGACACTTAGTCGTTTTTGGCAAAATTTCTGAGTTTTTTGAAAATGTCACAATTTTGTGAAAACTTCCACAAAATGAGGTTCTAGTATGTTATAGGGCATCCCAGGAGAGCTCCATATGTGTGGGTAAAATATATATCCCACAGGGGGAAAATTGAAAAAAAGCTGAAAAAAAATTTTTTTGGGACTTAGAAAATGTTCACACATGTGTCAGACTTCCAGAGAGGGGAGCATGTCAGTGCGCGCATCCAATTTCAGTTCCAGAGCGATTCCTCCAATGAGTCCTTGATACTTAGTCGTTTTTGGCAAAATTTCTGACTTTTTTGAAAATTTCACAATTTTGTGAAAACTTCCACAAAATGAGGTTCTAGTATGTTATAGGGCATCCCAGGAGGGCTCCATATGTGTGGGTAAAATATATATCCCACAGGGGGAAAATTGAAAAAAAGCTGAAAAAAAAAATTTTTTTGGGACTTAGAAAATTTTTCAACTTGTGTCAGACTTCCAGAGAGGGGAGCATGTCAGTGCGTGCATCCGATTTCAGTTCCAGAGCGATTCCTCCAATGAGTCCTTGATACTTAGTCATTTTTGGCAAAATTTCTGAGTTTTTTGAAAATTTCACAATTTTGTGAAAACTTCCACAAAATGAGGTTCTAGTATGTTATAGGGCATCCCAGGAGGGCTCCATATGTGTGGGTAAAATATATATCCCACAGGGGGAAAATTGAAAAAAAGCTGAAAAAAAAATTTTTTGGGGACTTAGAAAATTTTTCAACTTGTGTCAGACTTCCAGAGAGGGGAGCATGTCAGTGCGCGCATCCGTTTTCAGTTAAAGAGCGATTCCTCCGATGAGTCCTTGATACTAAGTCGTTTTTGGCAAAATTTCTGAGTTTTTTGAAAATTTCACAATTTTGTGAAAACTTCCACAAAATGAGGTTCTAGTATGTTATAGGGCATCCCAGGAGGGCTCCATATGTGTGGGTAAAATATATATCCCACAGGGGGAAAATTGAAAAAAAGCTGAAAAAAAAAATTTTTGGGGACTTAGAAAATTTTTCACACATGTGTCAGACTTCCAGAGAGGGGAGCATGTCAGTGCGCGCATCCGATTTCGGTTCCAGAGCGATTCCTCCGATGAGTCCTTGATACTTAGTCGTTTTTGGCAAAATTTCTGAGTTTTTTGAAAATTTCACAATTTTGTGAAAACTTCCACAAAATGAGGTTCTAGTATGTTATAGGGCATCCCAGGAGGGCTCCATATTTGTGGGTAAAATATATATCCCACAGGGGGAAAATTGAAAAAAAGCTGAAAAAAAAAATTTTTGGGGACTTAGAAAATGTTCACACATGTGTCAGACTTCCAGAGAGGGGAGCATGTCAGTGCGCGCATCCAATTTCAGTTCCAGAGCGATTCCTCCGATGAGTCCTTGATACTTAGTCATTTTTGGCAAAATTTCTGACTTTTTTGAAAATTTCACAATTTTGTGAAAACTTCCACAAAATGAGGTTCTAGTATGTTATAGGGCATCCCAGGAGAGCTCCATATGTGTGGGTAAAATATATATCCCACAGGGGGAAAATTGAAAAAAAGCTGAAAAAAAAATTTTTTTGGGGACTTAGAAAATTTTTCAACTTGTGTCAGACTTCCAGAGAGGGGAGCATGTCAGTGCGCGCATCTGATTTCAGTTCCAGAGCGATTCCTCCGATGAGTCCTTGATACTTAGTCGTTTTTGGCAAAATTTCTGACTTTTTTGAAAATTTCACAATTTTGTGAAAACTTCCACAAAATGAGGTTCTAGTATGTTATAGGGCATCCCAGGAGGGCTCCATATGTGTGGGTAAAATATATATCCCACAGGGGGAAAATTGAAAAAAAGCTGAAAAAAAAAATTTTTTTGGGACTTAGAAAATTTTTCAACTTGTGTCAGACTTCCAGAGAGGGGAGCATGTCAGTGCGCGCATCCGTTTTCAGTTAAAGAGCGATTCCTCCGATGAGTCCTTGATACTAAGTCGTTTTTGGCAAAATTTCTGAGTTTTTTGAAAATTTCACAATTTTGTGAAAACTTCCACAAAATGAGGTTCTAGTATGTTATAGGGCATCCCAGGAGGGCTCCATATGTGTGGGTAAAATATATATCCCACAGGAGGAAAATTGAAAAAAAGCTGAAAAAAAAAATTTTTTTGGGACTTAGAAAATTTTTCAACTTGTGTCAGACTTCCAGAGAGGGGAGCATGTCAGTGCGCGCATCCGATTTCAGTTCCAGAGCGATTCCTCCGATGAGTCCTTGATACTTAGTCGTTTTTGGCAAAATTTCTGAGTTTTTTGAAAATTTCACAATTTTGTGAAAACTTCCACAAAATGAGGTTCTAGTATGTTATAGGGCATCCCAGGAGGGCTCCATATGTGTGGGTAAAATATATATCCCACAGGGGGAAAATTGAAAAAAAGCTGAAAAAAAAAAATTTTTTGGGACTTAGAAAATTTTTCAACTTGTGTCAGACTTCCAGAGAGGGGAGCATGTCAGTGCGCGCATCCGATTTCAGTTCCAGAGCGATTCCTCCGATGAGTCCTTGATACTTAGTCGTTTTTGGCAAAATTTCTGAGTTTTTTGAAAATTTCACAATTTTGTGAAAACTTCCACAAAATGAGGTTCTAGTATGTTATAGGGCATCCCAGGAGGGCTCCATATGTGTGGGTAAAATATATATCCCACAGGGGGAAAATTGAAAAAAAGCTGAAAAAAAAAAATTTTTTGGGACTTAGAAAATTTTTCAACTTGTGTCAGACTTCCAGAGAGGGGAGCATGTCAGTGCGCGCATCCGATTTCAGTTCCAGAGCGATTCCTCCGATGAGCCCTTGATACTAAGTCGTTTTTGGCAAAATTTCTGAGTTTTTTGAAAATTTCACAATTTTGTGAAAACTTCCACAAAATGAGGTTCTAGTATGTTATAGGGCATCCCAGGAGGGCTCCATATGTGTGGGTAAAATATATATCCCACAGGGGGAAAATTGAAAAAAAGCTGAAAAAAAAAATTTTTTTGGGACTTAGACAATTTTTCGACTTGTGTCAGACTTCCAGAGAGGGGAGCATGTCAGTGCGCGCATCCGATTTCAGTTCCAGAGCGATTCCTCCGATGAGTCCTTGACACTTAGTCGTTTTTGGCAAAATTTCTGAGTTTTTTGAAAATGTCACAATTTTGTGAAAACTTCCACAAAATGAGGTTCTAGTATGTTATAGGGCATCCCAGGAGAGCTCCATATGTGTGGGTAAAATATATATCCCACAGGGGGAAAATTGAAAAAAAGCTGAAAAAAAATTTTTTTGGGACTTAGAAAATGTTCACACATGTGTCAGACTTCCAGAGAGGGGAGCATGTCAGTGCGCGCATCCAATTTCAGTTCCAGAGCGATTCCTCCAATGAGTCCTTGATACTTAGTCGTTTTTGGCAAAATTTCTGACTTTTTTGAAAATTTCACAATTTTGTGAAAACTTCCACAAAATGAGGTTCTAGTATGTTATAGGGCATCCCAGGAGGGCTCCATATGTGTGGGTAAAATATATATCCCACAGGGGGAAAATTGAAAAAAAGCTGAAAAAAAAAATTTTTTTGGGACTTAGAAAATTTTTCAACTTGTGTCAGACTTCCAGAGAGGGGAGCATGTCAGTGCGTGCATCCGATTTCAGTTCCAGAGCGATTCCTCCAATGAGTCCTTGATACTTAGTCATTTTTGGCAAAATTTCTGAGTTTTTTGAAAATTTCACAATTTTGTGAAAACTTCCACAAAATGAGGTTCTAGTATGTTATAGGGCATCCCAGGAGGGCTCCATATGTGTGGGTAAAATATATATCCCACAGGGGGAAAATTGAAAAAAAGCTGAAAAAAAAATTTTTTGGGGACTTAGAAAATTTTTCACACATGTGTCAGACTTCCAGAGAGGGGAGCATGTCAGTGCGCGCATCCGATTTCGGTTCCAGAGCGATTCCTCCGATGAGTCCTTGATACTTAGTCGTTTTTGGCAAAATTTCTGAGTTTTTTGAAAATTTCACAATTTTGTGAAAACTTCCACAAAATGAGGTTCTAGTATGTTATAGGGCATCCCAGGAGGGCTCCATATTTGTTAGTAAAATATATATCCCACAGGGGGAAAATTGAAAAAAAGCTGAAAAAAAAAATTTTTTGGGACTTAGAAAATGTTCACACATGTGTCAGACTTCCAGAGAGGGGAGCATGTCAGTGCGCGCATCCAATTTCAGTTCCAGAGCGATTCCTCCGATGAGTCCTTGATACTAAGTCGTTTTTGGCAAAATTTCTGAGTTTTTTGAAAATTTCACAATTTTGTGAAAACTTCCACAAAATGAGGTTCTAGTATGTTATAGGGCATCCCAGGAGGGCTCCATATGTGTGGGTAAAATATATATCCCACAGGAGGAAAATTGAAAAAAAGCTGAAAAAAAAAATTTTTTTGGGACTTAGAAAATTTTTCAACTTGTGTCAGACTTCCAGAGAGGGGAGCATGTCAGTGCGCGCATCCGTTTTCAGTTAAAGAGCGATTCCTCCGATGAGTCCTTGATACTAAGTCGTTTTTGGCAAAATTTCTGAGTTTTTTGAAAATTTCACAATTTTGTGAAAACTTCCACAAAATGAGGTTCCAGTATGTTATAGGGCATCCCAGGAGGGCTCCATATGTGTGGGTAAAATATATATCCCACAGGGGGAAAATTGAAAAAAAGCTGAAAAAAAAATTTTTGGGGGACTTAGAAAATTTTTCAACTTGTGTCAGACTTCCAGAGAGGGGAGCATGTCAGTGCGCGCATCCGTTTTCAGTTAAAGAGCGATTCCTCCGATGAGTCCATGATACTAAGTCGTTTTTGGCAAAATTTCTGAGTTTTTTGAAAATTTCACAATTTTGTGAAAACTTCCACAAAATGAGGTTCTAGTATGTTATAGGGCATCCCAGGAGGGCTCCATATGTGTGGGTAAAATATATATCCCACAGGGGGAAAATTGAAAAAAAGCTGAAAAAAAAAATTTTTGGGGACTTAGAAAATTTTTCACACATGTGTCAGACTTCCAGAGAGGGGAGCATGTCAGTGCGCGCATCCGATTTCGGTTCCAGAGCGATTCCTCCGATGAGTCCTTGATACTTAGTCGTTTTTGGCAAAATTTCTGAGTTTTTTGAAAATTTCACAATTTTGTGAAAACTTCCACAAAATGAGGTTCTAGTATGTTATAGGGCATCCCAGGAGGGCTCCATATGTGTGGGTAAAATATATATCCCACAGGGGGAAAATTGAAAAAAAGCTGAAAAAAAAAAATTTTTTGGGACTTAGAAAATTTTTCAACTTGTGTCAGACTTCCAGAGAGGGGAGCATGTCAGTGCGCGCATCCGATTTCAGTTCCAGAGCGATTCCTCCGATGAGCCCTTGATACTAAGTCGTTTTTGGCAAAATTTCTGAGTTTTTTGAAAATTTCACAATTTTGTGAAAACTTCCACAAAATGAGGTTCTAGTATGTTATAGGGCATCCCAGGAGGGCTCCATATGTGTGGGTAAAATATATATCCCACAGGGGGAAAATTGAAAAAAAGCTGAAAAAAAAAATTTTTGGGGACTTAGAAAATTTTTCACACATGTGTCAGACTTCCAGAGAGGGGAGCATGTCAGTGCGCGCATCCGATTTCGGTTCCAGAGCGATTCCTCCGATGAGTCCTTGATACTTAGTCGTTTTTGGCAAAATTTCTGAGTTTTTTGAAAATTTCACAATTTTGTGAAAACTTCCACAAAATGAGGTTCTAGTATGTTATAGGGCATCCCAGGAGGGCTCCATATGTGTGGGTAAAATATATATCCCACAGGGGGAAAATTGAAAAAAAGCTGAAAAAAAAATTTTTTGGGGACTTAGAAAATTTTTCACACATGTGTCAGACTTCCAGAGAGGGGAGCATGTCAGTGCGCGCATCCGATTTCGGTTCCAGAGCGATTCCTCCGATGAGTCCTTGATACTTAGTCGTTTTTGGCAAAATTTCTGAGTTTTTTGAAAATTTCACAATTTTGTGAAAACTTCCACAAAATGAGGTTCTAGTATGTTATAGGGCATCCCAGGAGGGCTCCATATTTGTTAGTAAAATATATATCCCACAGGGGGAAAATTGAAAAAAAGCTGAAAAAAAAAATTTTTTGGGACTTAGAAAATGTTCACACATGTGTCAGACTTCCAGAGAGGGGAGCATGTCAGTGCGCGCATCCAATTTCAGTTCCAGAGCGATTCCTCCGATGAGTCCTTGATACTTAGTCGTTTTTGGCAAAATTTCTGAGTTTTTTGAAAATTTCACAATTTTGTGAAAACTTCCACAAAATGAGGTTCTAGTATGTTATAGGGCATCCCAGGAGGGCTCCATATGTGTGGGTAAAATATATATCCCACAGGGGGAAAATTGAAAAAAAGCTGAAAAAAAAAAATTTTTTGGGACTTAGAAAATTTTTCAACTTGTGTCAGACTTCCAGAGAGGGGAGCATGTCAGTGCGCGCATCCGATTTCAGTTCCAGAGCGATTCCTCCGATGAGCCCTTGATACTAAGTCGTTTTTGGCAAAATTTCTGAGTTTTTTGAAAATTTCACAATTTTGTGAAAACTTCCACAAAATGAGGTTCTAGTATGTTATAGGGCATCCCAGGAGGGCTCCATATGTGTGGGTAAAATATATATCCCACAGGGGGAAAATTGAAAAAAAGCTGAAAAAAAAAATTTTTTTGGGACTTAGACAATTTTTCGACTTGTGTCAGACTTCCAGAGAGGGGAGCATGTCAGTGCGCGCATCCGATTTCAGTTCCAGAGCGATTCCTCCGATGAGTCCTTGACACTTAGTCGTTTTTGGCAAAATTTCTGAGTTTTTTGAAAATGTCACAATTTTGTGAAAACTTCCACAAAATGAGGTTCTAGTATGTTATAGGGCATCCCAGGAGAGCTCCATATGTGTGGGTAAAATATATATCCCACAGGGGGAAAATTGAAAAAAAGCTGAAAAAAAATTTTTTTGGGACTTAGAAAATGTTCACACATGTGTCAGACTTCCAGAGAGGGGAGCATGTCAGTGCGCGCATCCAATTTCAGTTCCAGAGCGATTCCTCCAATGAGTCCTTGATACTTAGTCGTTTTTGGCAAAATTTCTGACTTTTTTGAAAATTTCACAATTTTGTGAAAACTTCCACAAAATGAGGTTCTAGTATGTTATAGGGCATCCCAGGAGGGCTCCATATGTGTGGGTAAAATATATATCCCACAGGGGGAAAATTGAAAAAAAGCTGAAAAAAAAAATTTTTTTGGGACTTAGAAAATTTTTCAACTTGTGTCAGACTTCCAGAGAGGGGAGCATGTCAGTGCGTGCATCCGATTTCAGTTCCAGAGCGATTCCTCCAATGAGTCCTTGATACTTAGTCATTTTTGGCAAAATTTCTGAGTTTTTTGAAAATTTCACAATTTTGTGAAAACTTCCACAAAATGAGGTTCTAGTATGTTATAGGGCATCCCAGGAGGGCTCCATATGTGTGGGTAAAATATATATCCCACAGGGGGAAAATTGAAAAAAAGCTGAAAAAAAAATTTTTTGGGGACTTAGAAAATTTTTCACACATGTGTCAGACTTCCAGAGAGGGGAGCATGTCAGTGCGCGCATCCGATTTCGGTTCCAGAGCGATTCCTCCGATGAGTCCTTGATACTTAGTCGTTTTTGGCAAAATTTCTGAGTTTTTTGAAAATTTCACAATTTTGTGAAAACTTCCACAAAATGAGGTTCTAGTATGTTATAGGGCATCCCAGGAGGGCTCCATATTTGTTAGTAAAATATATATCCCACAGGGGGAAAATTGAAAAAAAGCTGAAAAAAAAAATTTTTTGGGACTTAGAAAATGTTCACACATGTGTCAGACTTCCAGAGAGGGGAGCATGTCAGTGCGCGCATCCAATTTCAGTTCCAGAGCGATTCCTCCGATGAGTCCTTGATACTAAGTCGTTTTTGGCAAAATTTCTGAGTTTTTTGAAAATTTCACAATTTTGTGAAAACTTCCACAAAATGAGGTTCTAGTATGTTATAGGGCATCCCAGGAGGGCTCCATATGTGTGGGTAAAATATATATCCCACAGGAGGAAAATTGAAAAAAAGCTGAAAAAAAAAATTTTTTTGGGACTTAGAAAATTTTTCAACTTGTGTCAGACTTCCAGAGAGGGGAGCATGTCAGTGCGCGCATCCGTTTTCAGTTAAAGAGCGATTCCTCCGATGAGTCCTTGATACTAAGTCGTTTTTGGCAAAATTTCTGAGTTTTTTGAAAATTTCACAATTTTGTGAAAACTTCCACAAAATGAGGTTCCAGTATGTTATAGGGCATCCCAGGAGGGCTCCATATGTGTGGGTAAAATATATATCCCACAGGGGGAAAATTGAAAAAAAGCTGAAAAAAAATTTTTTGGGGGACTTAGAAAATTTTTCAACTTGTGTCAGACTTCCAGAGAGGGGAGCATGTCAGTGCGCGCATCCGTTTTCAGTTAAAGAGCGATTCCTCCGATGAGTCCATGATACTAAGTCGTTTTTGGCAAAATTTCTGAGTTTTTTGAAAATTTCACAATTTTGTGAAAACTTCCACAAAATGAGGTTCTAGTATGTTATAGGGCATCCCAGGAGGGCTCCATATGTGTGGGTAAAATATATATCCCACAGGGGGAAAATTGAAAAAAAGCTGAAAAAAAAAATTTTTGGGGACTTAGAAAATTTTTCACACATGTGTCAGACTTCCAGAGAGGGGAGCATGTCAGTGCGCGCATCCGATTTCGGTTCCAGAGCGATTCCTCCGATGAGTCCTTGATACTTAGTCGTTTTTGGCAAAATTTCTGAGTTTTTTGAAAATTTCACAATTTTGTGAAAACTTCCACAAAATGAGGTTCTAGTATGTTATAGGGCATCCCAGGAGGGCTCCATATGTGTGGGTAAAATATATATCCCACAGGGGGAAAATTGAAAAAAAGCTGAAAAAAAAAAATTTTTTGGGACTTAGAAAATTTTTCAACTTGTGTCAGACTTCCAGAGAGGGGAGCATGTCAGTGCGCGCATCCGATTTCAGTTCCAGAGCGATTCCTCCGATGAGCCCTTGATACTAAGTCGTTTTTGGCAAAATTTCTGAGTTTTTTGAAAATTTCACAATTTTGTGAAAACTTCCACAAAATGAGGTTCTAGTATGTTATAGGGCATCCCAGGAGGGCTCCATATGTGTGGGTAAAATATATATCCCACAGGGGGAAAATTGAAAAAAAGCTGAAAAAAAAAATTTTTGGGGACTTAGAAAATTTTTCACACATGTGTCAGACTTCCAGAGAGGGGAGCATGTCAGTGCGCGCATCCGATTTCGGTTCCAGAGCGATTCCTCCGATGAGTCCTTGATACTTAGTCGTTTTTGGCAAAATTTCTGAGTTTTTTGAAAATTTCACAATTTTGTGAAAACTTCCACAAAATGAGGTTCTAGTATGTTATAGGGCATCCCAGGAGGGCTCCATATGTGTGGGTAAAATATATATCCCACAGGGGGAAAATTGAAAAAAAGCTGAAAAAAAAATTTTTTGGGGACTTAGAAAATTTTTCACACATGTGTCAGACTTCCAGAGAGGGGAGCATGTCAGTGCGCGCATCCGATTTCGGTTCCAGAGCGATTCCTCCGATGAGTCCTTGATACTTAGTCGTTTTTGGCAAAATTTCTGAGTTTTTTGAAAATTTCACAATTTTGTGAAAACTTCCACAAAATGAGGTTCTAGTATGTTATAGGGCATCCCAGGAGGGCTCCATATTTGTTAGTAAAATATATATCCCACAGGGGGAAAATTGAAAAAAAGCTGAAAAAAAAAATTTTTTGGGACTTAGAAAATGTTCACACATGTGTCAGACTTCCAGAGAGGGGAGCATGTCAGTGCGCGCATCCAATTTCAGTTCCAGAGCGATTCCTCCGATGAGTCCTTGATACTAAGTCGTTTTTGGCAAAATTTCTGAGTTTTTTGAAAATTTCACAATTTTGTGAAAACTTCCACAAAATGAGGTTCTAGTATGTTATAGGGCATCCCAGGAGGGCTCCATATGTGTGGGTAAAATATATATCCCACAGGAGGAAAATTGAAAAAAAGCTGAAAAAAAAAATTTTTTTGGGACTTAGAAAATTTTTCAACTTGTGTCAGACTTCCAGAGAGGGGAGCATGTCAGTGCGCGCATCCGTTTTCAGTTAAAGAGCGATTCCTCCGATGAGTCCTTGATACTAAGTCGTTTTTGGCAAAATTTCTGAGTTTTTTGAAAATGTCACAATTTTGTGAAAACTTCCACAAAATGAGGTTCTAGTATGTTATAGGGCATCCCAGGAGAGCTCCATATGTGTGGGTAAAATATATATCCCACAGGGGGAAAATTGAAAAAAAGCTGAAAAAAAATTTTTTTGGGACTTAGAAAATGTTCACACATGTGTCAGACTTCCAGAGAGGGGAGCATGTCAGTGCGCGCATCCAATTTCAGTTCCAGAGCGATTCCTCCAATGAGTCCTTGATACTTAGTCGTTTTTGGCAAAATTTCTGACTTTTTTGAAAATTTCACAATTTTGTGAAAACTTCCACAAAATGAGGTTCTAGTATGTTATAGGGCATCCCAGGAGGGCTCCATATGTGTGGGTAAAATATATATCCCACAGGGGGAAAATTGAAAAAAAGCTGAAAAAAAAAATTTTTTTGGGACTTAGAAAATTTTTCAACTTGTGTCAGACTTCCAGAGAGGGGAGCATGTCAGTGCGTGCATCCGATTTCAGTTCCAGAGCGATTCCTCCAATGAGTCCTTGATACTTAGTCATTTTTGGCAAAATTTCTGAGTTTTTTGAAAATTTCACAATTTTGTGAAAACTTCCACAAAATGAGGTTCTAGTATGTTATAGGGCATCCCAGGAGGGCTCCATATGTGTGGGTAAAATATATATCCCACAGGGGGAAAATTGAAAAAAAGCTGAAAAAAAAATTTTTTGGGGACTTAGAAAATTTTTCACACATGTGTCAGACTTCCAGAGAGGGGAGCATGTCAGTGCGCGCATCCGATTTCGGTTCCAGAGCGATTCCTCCGATGAGTCCTTGATACTTAGTCGTTTTTGGCAAAATTTCTGAGTTTTTTGAAAATTTCACAATTTTGTGAAAACTTCCACAAAATGAGGTTCTAGTATGTTATAGGGCATCCCAGGAGGGCTCCATATTTGTTAGTAAAATATATATCCCACAGGGGGAAAATTGAAAAAAAGCTGAAAAAAAAAATTTTTTGGGACTTAGAAAATGTTCACACATGTGTCAGACTTCCAGAGAGGGGAGCATGTCAGTGCGCGCATCCAATTTCAGTTCCAGAGCGATTCCTCCGATGAGTCCTTGATACTAAGTCGTTTTTGGCAAAATTTCTGAGTTTTTTGAAAATTTCACAATTTTGTGAAAACTTCCACAAAATGAGGTTCTAGTATGTTATAGGGCATCCCAGGAGGGCTCCATATGTGTGGGTAAAATATATATCCCACAGGAGGAAAATTGAAAAAAAGCTGAAAAAAAAAATTTTTTTGGGACTTAGAAAATTTTTCAACTTGTGTCAGACTTCCAGAGAGGGGAGCATGTCAGTGCGCGCATCCGTTTTCAGTTAAAGAGCGATTCCTCCGATGAGTCCTTGATACTAAGTCGTTTTTGGCAAAATTTCTGAGTTTTTTGAAAATTTCACAATTTTGTGAAAACTTCCACAAAATGAGGTTCCAGTATGTTATAGGGCATCCCAGGAGGGCTCCATATGTGTGGGTAAAATATATATCCCACAGGGGGAAAATTGAAAAAAAGCTGAAAAAAAAATTTTTGGGGGACTTAGAAAATTTTTCAACTTGTGTCAGACTTCCAGAGAGGGGAGCATGTCAGTGCGCGCATCCGTTTTCAGTTAAAGAGCGATTCCTCCGATGAGTCCATGATACTAAGTCGTTTTTGGCAAAATTTCTGAGTTTTTTGAAAATTTCACAATTTTGTGAAAACTTCCACAAAATGAGGTTCTAGTATGTTATAGGGCATCCCAGGAGGGCTCCATATGTGTGGGTAAAATATATATCCCACAGGGGGAAAATTGAAAAAAAGCTGAAAAAAAAAATTTTTGGGGACTTAGAAAATTTTTCACACATGTGTCAGACTTCCAGAGAGGGGAGCATGTCAGTGCGCGCATCCGATTTCGGTTCCAGAGCGATTCCTCCGATGAGTCCTTGATACTTAGTCGTTTTTGGCAAAATTTCTGAGTTTTTTGAAAATTTCACAATTTTGTGAAAACTTCCACAAAATGAGGTTCTAGTATGTTATAGGGCATCCCAGGAGGGCTCCATATGTGTGGGTAAAATATATATCCCACAGGGGGAAAATTGAAAAAAAGCTGAAAAAAAAAAATTTTTTGGGACTTAGAAAATTTTTCAACTTGTGTCAGACTTCCAGAGAGGGGAGCATGTCAGTGCGCGCATCCGATTTCAGTTCCAGAGCGATTCCTCCGATGAGCCCTTGATACTAAGTCGTTTTTGGCAAAATTTCTGAGTTTTTTGAAAATTTCACAATTTTGTGAAAACTTCCACAAAATGAGGTTCTAGTATGTTATAGGGCATCCCAGGAGGGCTCCATATGTGTGGGTAAAATATATATCCCACAGGGGGAAAATTGAAAAAAAGCTGAAAAAAAAAATTTTTTTGGGACTTAGACAATTTTTCGACTTGTGTCAGACTTCCAGAGAGGGGAGCATGTCAGTGCGCGCATCCGATTTCAGTTCCAGAGCGATTCCTCCGATGAGTCCTTGACACTTAGTCGTTTTTGGCAAAATTTCTGAGTTTTTTGAAAATTTCACAATTTTGTGAAAACTTCCACAAAATGAGGTTCTAGTATGTTATAGGGCATCCCAGGAGAGCTCCATATGTGTGGGTAAAATATATATCCCACAGGGGGAAAATTGAAAAAAAGCTGAAAAAAAATTTTTTTGGGGACTTAGAAAATTTTTCACACATGTGTCAGACTTCCAGAGAGGGGAGCATGTCAGTGCGTGCATCCGATTTCAGTTCCAGAGCGATTCCTCCAATGAGTCCTTGATACTTAGTCATTTTTGGCAAAATTTCTGAGTTTTTTGAAAATTTCACAATTTTGTGAAAACTTCCACAAAATGAGGTTCTAGTATGTTATAGGGCATCCCAGGAGGGCTCCATATGTGTGGGTAAAATATATATCCCACAGGGGGAAAATTGAAAAAAAGCTGAAAAAAAAATTTTTTGGGGACTTAGAAAATTTTTCACACATGTGTCAGACTTCCAGAGAGGGGAGCATGTCAGTGCGCGCATCCGATTTCGGTTCCAGAGCGATTCCTCCGATGAGTCCTTGATACTTAGTCGTTTTTGGCAAAATTTCTGAGTTTTTTGAAAATTTCACAATTTTGTGAAAACTTCCACAAAATGAGGTTCTAGTATGTTATAGGGCATCCCAGGAGGGCTCCATATTTGTTAGTAAAATATATATCCCACAGGGGGAAAATTGAAAAAAAGCTGAAAAAAAAAATTTTTTGGGACTTAGAAAATGTTCACACATGTGTCAGACTTCCAGAGAGGGGAGCATGTCAGTGCGCGCATCCAATTTCAGTTCCAGAGCGATTCCTCCGATGAGTCCTTGATACTAAGTCGTTTTTGGCAAAATTTCTGAGTTTTTTGAAAATTTCACAATTTTGTGAAAACTTCCACAAAATGAGGTTCTAGTATGTTATAGGGCATCCCAGGAGGGCTCCATATGTGTGGGTAAAATATATATCCCACAGGAGGAAAATTGAAAAAAAGCTGAAAAAAAAAATTTTTTTGGGACTTAGAAAATTTTTCAACTTGTGTCAGACTTCCAGAGAGGGGAGCATGTCAGTGCGCGCATCCGTTTTCAGTTAAAGAGCGATTCCTCCGATGAGTCCTTGATACTAAGTCGTTTTTGGCAAAATTTCTGAGTTTTTTGAAAATTTCACAATTTTGTGAAAACTTCCACAAAATGAGGTTCCAGTATGTTATAGGGCATCCCAGGAGGGCTCCATATGTGTGGGTAAAATATATATCCCACAGGGGGAAAATTGAAAAAAAGCTGAAAAAAAAAATTTTTGGGGACTTAGAAAATTTTTCACACATGTGTCAGACTTCCAGAGAGGGGAGCATGTCAGTGCGCGCATCCGATTTCGGTTCCAGAGCGATTCCTCCGATGAGTCCTTGATACTTAGTCGTTTTTGGCAAAATTTCTGAGTTTTTTGAAAATTTCACAATTTTGTGAAAACTTCCACAAAATGAGGTTCTAGTATGTTATAGGGCATCCCAGGAGGGCTCCATATGTGTGGGTAAAATATATATCCCACAGGGGGAAAATTGAAAAAAAGCTGAAAAAAAAATTTTTTGGGGACTTAGAAAATTTTTCACACATGTGTCAGACTTCCAGAGAGGGGAGCATGTCAGTGCGCGCATCCGATTTCGGTTCCAGAGCGATTCCTCCGATGAGTCCTTGATACTTAGTCGTTTTTGGCAAAATTTCTGAGTTTTTTGAAAATTTCACAATTTTGTGAAAACTTCCACAAAATGAGGTTCTAGTATGTTATAGGGCATCCCAGGAGGGCTCCATATTTGTTAGTAAAATATATATCCCACAGGGGGAAAATTGAAAAAAAGCTGAAAAAAAAAATTTTTTGGGACTTAGAAAATGTTCACACATGTGTCAGACTTCCAGAGAGGGGAGCATGTCAGTGCGCGCATCCAATTTCAGTTCCAGAGCGATTCCTCCGATGAGTCCTTGATACTAAGTCGTTTTTGGCAAAATTTCTGAGTTTTTTGAAAATTTCACAATTTTGTGAAAACTTCCACAAAATGAGGTTCTAGTATGTTATAGGGCATCCCAGGAGGGCTCCATATGTGTGGGTAAAATATATATCCCACAGGAGGAAAATTGAAAAAAAGCTGAAAAAAAAAATTTTTTTGGGACTTAGAAAATTTTTCAACTTGTGTCAGACTTCCAGAGAGGGGAGCATGTCAGTGCGCGCATCCGTTTTCAGTTAAAGAGCGATTCCTCCGATGAGTCCTTGATACTAAGTCGTTTTTGGCAAAATTTCTGAGTTTTTTGAAAATTTCACAATTTTGTGAAAACTTCCACAAAATGAGGTTCCAGTATGTTATAGGGCATCCCAGGAGGGCTCCATATGTGTGGGTAAAATATATATCCCACAGGGGGAAAATTGAAAAAAAGCTGAAAAAAAAAATTTTTGGGGACTTAGAAAATTTTTCACACATGTGTCAGACTTCCAGAGAGGGGAGCATGTCAGTGCGCGCATCCGATTTCGGTTCCAGAGCGATTCCTCCGATGAGTCCTTGATACTTAGTCGTTTTTGGCAAAATTTCTGAGTTTTTTGAAAATTTCACAATTTTGTGAAAACTTCCACAAAATGAGGTTCTAGTATGTTATAGGGCATCCCAGGAGGGCTCCATATGTGTGGGTAAAATATATATCCCACAGGGGGAAAATTGAAAAAAAGCTGAAAAAAAAAAATTTTTTGGGACTTAGAAAATTTTTCAACTTGTGTCAGACTTCCAGAGAGGGGAGCATGTCAGTGCGCGCATCCGATTTCAGTTCCAGAGCGATTCCTCCGATGAGCCCTTGATACTAAGTCGTTTTTGGCAAAATTTCTGAGTTTTTTGAAAATTTCACAATTTTGTGAAAACTTCCACAAAATGAGGTTCTAGTATGTTATAGGGCATCCCAGGAGGGCTCCATATGTGTGGGTAAAATATATATCCCACAGGGGGAAAATTGAAAAAAAGCTGAAAAAAAAAATTTTTTTGGGACTTAGACAATTTTTCGACTTGTGTCAGACTTCCAGAGAGGGGAGCATGTCAGTGCGCGCATCCGATTTCAGTTCCAGAGCGATTCCTCCGATGAGTCCTTGACACTTAGTCGTTTTTGGCAAAATTTCTGAGTTTTTTGAAAATTTCACAATTTTGTGAAAACTTCCACAAAATGAGGTTCTAGTATGTTATAGGGCATCCCAGGAGAGCTCCATATGTGTGGGTAAAATATATATCCCACAGGGGGAAAATTGAAAAAAAGCTGAAAAAAAATTTTTTTGGGACTTAGAAAATGTTCACACATGTGTCAGACTTCCAGAGAGGGGAGCATGTCAGTGCGCGCATCCAATTTCAGTTCCAGAGCGATTCCTCCAATGAGTCCTTGATACTTAGTCGTTTTTGGCAAAATTTCTGACTTTTTTGAAAATTTCACAATTTTGTGAAAACTTCCACAAAATGAGGTTCTAGTATGTTATAGGGCATCCCAGGAGGGCTCCATATGTGTGGGTAAAATATATATCCCACAGGGGGAAAATTGAAAAAAAGCTGAAAAAAAAAATTTTTTTGGGACTTAGAAAATTTTTCAACTTGTGTCAGACTTCCAGAGAGGGGAGCATGTCAGTGCGTGCATCCGATTTCAGTTCCAGAGCGATTCCTCCAATGAGTCCTTGATACTTAGTCATTTTTGGCAAAATTTCTGAGTTTTTTGAAAATTTCACAATTTTGTGAAAACTTCCACAAAATGAGGTTCTAGTATGTTATAGGGCATCCCAGGAGGGCTCCATATGTGTGGGTAAAATATATATCCCACAGGGGGAAAATTGAAAAAAAGCTGAAAAAAAAATTTTTTGGGGACTTAGAAAATTTTTCACACATGTGTCAGACTTCCAGAGAGGGGAGCATGTCAGTGCGCGCATCCGATTTCAGTTCCAGAGCGATTCCTCCGATGAGTCCTTGATACTTAGTCGTTTTTGGCAAAATTTCTGAGTTTTTTGAAAATTTCACAATTTTGTGAAAACTTCCACAAAATGAGGTTCTAGTATGTTATAGGGCATCCCAGGAGGGCTCCATATTTGTTAGTAAAATATATATCCCACAGGGGGAAAATTGAAAAAAAGCTGAAAAAAAAAATTTTTTGGGACTTAGAAAATGTTCACACATGTGTCAGACTTCCAGAGAGGGGAGCATGTCAGTGCGCGCATCCAATTTCAGTTCCAGAGCGATTCCTCCGATGAGTCCTTGATACTAAGTCGTTTTTGGCAAAATTTCTGAGTTTTTTGAAAATTTCACAATTTTGTGAAAACTTCCACAAAATGAGGTTCTAGTATGTTATAGGGCATCCCAGGAGGGCTCCATATGCGTGGGTAAAATATATATCCCACAGGAGGAAAATTGAAAAAAAGCTGAAAAAAAAAATTTTTTTGGGACTTAGAAAATTTTTCAACTTGTGTCAGACTTCCAGAGAGGGGAGCATGTCAGTGCGCGCATCCGTTTTCAGTTAAAGAGCGATTCCTCCGATGAGTCCTTGATACTAAGTCGTTTTTGGCAAAATTTCTGAGTTTTTTGAAAATTTCACAATTTTGTGAAAACTTCCACAAAATGAGGTTCCAGTATGTTATAGGGCATCCCAGGAGGGCTCCATATGTGTGGGTAAAATATATATCCCACAGGGGGAAAATTGAAAAAAAGCTGAAAAAAAAATTTTTGGGGGACTTAGAAAATTTTTCAACTTGTGTCAGACTTCCAGAGAGGGGAGCATGTCAGTGCGCGCATCCGTTTTCAGTTAAAGAGCGATTCCTCCGATGAGTCCATGATACTAAGTCGTTTTTGGCAAAATTTCTGAGTTTTTTGAAAATTTCACAATTTTGTGAAAACTTCCACAAAATGAGGTTCTAGTATGTTATAGGGCATCCCAGGAGGGCTCCATATGTGTGGGTAAAATATATATCCCACAGGGGGAAAATTGAAAAAAAGCTGAAAAAAAAAATTTTTGGGGACTTAGAAAATTTTTCACACATGTGTCAGACTTCCAGAGAGGGGAGCATGTCAGTGCGCGCATCCGATTTCGGTTCCAGAGCGATTCCTCCGATGAGTCCTTGATACTTAGTCGTTTTTGGCAAAATTTCTGAGTTTTTTGAAAATTTCACAATTTTGTGAAAACTTCCACAAAATGAGGTTCTAGTATGTTATAGGGCATCCCAGGAGGGCTCCATATTTGTGGGTAAAATATATATCCCACAGGGGGAAAATTGAAAAAAAGCTGAAAAAAAAAATTTTTTGGGACTTAGAAAATGTTCACACATGTGTCAGACTTCCAGAGAGGGGAGCATGTCAGTGCGCGCATCCAATTTCAGTTCCAGAGCGATTCCTCCGATGAGTCCTTGATACTTAGTCGTTTTTGGCAAAATTTCTGACTTTTTTGAAAATTTCACAATTTTGTGAAAACTTCCACAAAATGAGGTTCTAGTATGTTATAGGGCATCCCAGGAGGGCTCCATATGTGTGGGTAAAATATATATCCCACAGGAGGAAAATTGAAAAAAAGCTGAAAAAAAAAATTTTTTTGGGACTTAGAAAATTTTTCAACTTGTGTCAGACTTCCAGAGAGGGGAGCATGTCAGTGCGCGCATCCGTTTTCAGTTAAAGAGCGATTCCTCCGATGAGTCCTTGATACTAAGTCGTTTTTGGCAAAATTTCTGAGTTTTTTGAAAATTTCACAATTTTGTGAAAACTTCCACAAAATGAGGTTCTAGTATGTTATAGGGCATCCCAGGAGGGCTCCATATGTGTGGGTAAAATATATATCCCACAGGGGGAAAATTGAAAAAAAGCTGAAAAAAAAATTTTTTGGGACTTAGAAAATTTTTCAACTTGTGTCAGACTTCCAGAGAGGGGAGCATGTCAGTGCGCGCATCCGATTTCAGTTCCAGAGCGATTCCTCCGATGAGTCCTTGATACTTAGTCGTTTTTGGCAAAATTTCTGACTTTTTTGAACATTTCACAATTTTGTGAAAACTTCCACAAAATGAGGTTCTAGTATGTTATAGGGCATCCCAGGAGGGCTCCATATGTGTGGGTAAAATATATATCCCACAGGGGGAAAATTGAAAAAAAGCTGAAAAAAAAATTTTTTGGGGACTTAGAAAATTTTTCAACTTGTGTCAGACTTCCAGAGAGGGGAGCATGTCAGTGCGCGCATCCGATTTCAGTTAAAGAGCGATTCCTCCGATGAGTCCTTGATACTAAGTAGTTTTTGGCAAAATTTCTGAGTTTTTTGAAAATTTCACAATTTTGTGAAAACTTCCACAAAATGAGGTTCTAGTATGTTATAGGGCATCCCAGGAGGGCTCCATATGTGTGGGTAAAATATATATCCCACAGGGGGAAAATTGAAAAAAAGCTGAAAAAAAAATTTTTTGGGGACTTAGAAAATTTTTCACACATGTGTCAGACTTCCAGAGAGGGGAGCATGTCAGTGCGCGCATCCGATTTCGGTTCCAGAGCGATTCCTCCGATGAGTCCTTGATACTTAGTCGTTTTTGGCAAAATTTCTGAGTTTTTTGAAAATTTCACAATTTTGTGAAAACTTCCACAAAATGAGGTTCTAGTATGTTATAGGGCATCCCAGGAGGGCTCCATATTTGTGGGTAAAATATATATCCCACAGGGGGAAAATTGAAAAAAAGCTGAAAAAAAAATTTTTTTGGGACTTAGAAAATGTTCACACATGTGTCAGACTTCCAGAGAGGGGAGCATGTCAGTGCGCGCATCCAATTTCAGTTCCAGAGCGATTCCTCCGATGAGTCCTTGATACTTAGTCATTTTTGGCAAAATTTCTGACTTTTTTGAAAATTTCACAATTTTGTGAAAACTTCCACAAAATGAGGTTCTAGTATGTTATAGGGCATCCCAGGAGAGCTCCATATGTGTGGGTAAAATATATATCCCACAGGGGGAAAATTGAAAAAAAGCTGAAAAAAAAATTTTTTTGGGACTTAGAAAATTTTTCAACTTGTGTCAGACTTCCAGAGAGGGGAGCATGTCAGTGCGCGCATCCGATTTCAGTTCCAGAGCGATTCCTCCGATGAGTCCTTGATACTTAGTCGTTTTTGGCAAAATTTCTGACTTTTTTGAACATTTCACAATTTTGTGAAAACTTCCACAAAATGAGGTTCTAGTATGTTATAGGGCATCCCAGGAGGGCTCCATATGTGTGGGTAAAATATATATCCCACAGGGGGAAAATTGAAAAAAAGCTGAAAAAAAAATTTTTTGGGGACTTAGAAAATTTTTCAACTTGTGTCAGACTTCCAGAGAGGGGAGCACGTCAGTGCGCGCATCTGATTTCAGTTCCAGAGCGATTCCTCCGATGAGTCCTTGATACTTAGTCGTTTTTGGCAAAATTTCTGAGTTTTTTGAAAATTTCACAATTTTGTGAAAACTTCCACAAAATGAGGTTCTAGTATGTTATAGGGCATCCCAGGAGGGCTCCATATGTGTGGGTAAAATATATATCCCACAGGGGGAAAATTGAAAAAAAGCTGAAAAAAAAAATTTTTGGGGACTTAGAAAATTTTTCACACATGTGTCAGACTTCCAGAGAGGGGAGCATGTCAGTGCGCGCATCCGATTTCGGTTCCAGAGCGATTCCTCCGATGAGTCCTTGATACTTAGTCGTTTTTGGCAAAATTTCTGAGTTTTTTGAAAATTTCACAATTTTGTGAAAACTTCCACAAAATGAGGTTCTAGTATGTTATAGGGCATCCCAGGAGGGCTCCATATTTGTGGGTAAAATATATATCCCACAGGGGGAAAATTGAAAAAAAGCTGAAAAAAAATTTTTTTTGGGACTTAGAAAATGTTCACACATGTGTCAGACTTCCAGAGAGGGGAGCATGTCAGTGCGCGCATCCAATTTCAGTTCCAGAGCGATTCCTCCGATGAGTCCTTGATACTTAGTCATTTTTGGCAAAATTTCTGACTTTTTTGAAAATTTCACAATTTTGTGAAAACTTCCACAAAATGAGGTTCTAGTATGTTATAGGGCATCCCAGGAGAGCTCCATATGTGTGGGTAAAATATATATCCCACAGGGGGAAAATTGAAAAAAACCTGAAAAAAAAATTTTTTTGGGACTTAGAAAATTTTTCAACTTGTGTCAGACTTCCAGAGAGGGGAGCACGTCAGTGCGCGCATCTGATTTCAGTTCCAGAGCGATTCCTCCGATGAGTCCTTGATACTTAGTCGTTTTTGGCAAAATTTCTGACTTTTTTGAAAATTTCACAATTTTGTGAAAACTTCCACAAAATGAGGTTCTAGTATGTTATAGGGCATCCCAGCAGGGCTCCATATGTGTGGGTAAAATATATATCCCACAGGGGGAAAATTGAAAAAAAGCTGAAAAAAAAAATTTTTTTGGGACTTAGAAAATTTTTCAACTTGTGTCAGACTTCCAGAGAGGGGAGCATGTCAGTGCGCGCATCCGATTTCAGTTCCAGAGCGATTCCTCCGATGAGTCCTTGATACTTAGTCGTTTTTGGCAAAATTTCTGAGTTTTTTGAAAATTTCACAATTTTGTGAAAACTTACACAAAATGAGGTTCTAGTATGTTATAGGGCATCCCAGGAGGGCTCCATATGTGTGGGTAAAATATATATCCCACAGGGGGAAAATTGAAAAAAAGCTGAAAAAAAAAATTTTTTTGGGACTTAGAAAAATTTTCAACTTGTGTCAGACTTCCAGAGAGGGGAGCATGTCAGTGCGCGCATCCGATTTCAGTTCCAGAGCGATTCCTCCGATGAGTCCTTGATACTAAGTCGTTTTTGGCAAAATTTCTGACTTTTTTGAAAATTTCACAATTTTGTGAAAACTTCCACAAAATGAGGTTCTAGTATGTTATAGGGCATCCCAGGAGGGCTCCATATGTGTGGGTAAAATATATATCCCACAGGGGGAAAATTGAAAAAAAGCTGAAAAAAAAATTTTTGGGGACTTAGAAAATTTTTCACACATGTGTCAGACTTCCAGAGAGGGGAGCATGTCAGTGCGCGCATCCGATTTCAGTTCCAGAGCGATTCCTCCGAGGAGTCCTTGATACTTAGTCGTTTTTGGCAAAATTTCTGAGTTTTTTGAAAATTTCACAATTTTGTGAAAACTTCCACAAAATGAGGTTCTAGTATGTTATAGGGCATCCCAGGAGGGCTCCATATTTGTGGGTAAAATATATATCCCACAGGGGGAAAATTGAAAAAAAGCTGAAAAAAAAAATTTTTTTGGGACTTAGAAAATTTTTCAACTTGTGTCAGACTTCCAGAGAGGGGAGCATGTCAGTGCGCGCATCCGATTTCAGTTAAAGAGCGATTCCTCCGATGAGTCCTTGATACTAAGTCGTTTTTGGCAAAATTTCTGAGTTTTTTGAAAATTTCACAATTTTGTGAAAACTTCCACAAAATGAGGTTCTAGTATGTTATAGGGCATCCCAGGAGGGCTCCATATGTGTGGGTAAAATATATATCCCACAGGGGGAAAATTGAAAAAAAGCTGAAAAAAAAATTTTTTGGGGACTTAGAAAATTTTTCAACTTGTGTCAGACTTCCAGAGAGGGGAGCATGTCAGTGCGCGCATCTGATTTCAGTTCCAGAGCGATTCCTGAGATGAGTCCTTGATACTTAGTCGTTTTTGGCAAAATTTCTGACTTTTTTGAAAATTTCACAATTTTGTGAAAACTTCCACAAAATGAGGTTCTAGTATGTTATAGGGCATCCCAGGAGGGCTCCATATGTGTGGGTAAAATATATATCCCACAGGGGGAAAATTGAAAAAAAGCTGAAAAAAAAAATTTTTGGGGACTTAGAAAATTTTTCACACATGTGTCAGACTTCCAGAGAGGGGAGCATGTCAGTGCGCGCATCCGATTTCGGTTCCAGAGCGATTCCTCCGATGAGTCCTTGATACTTAGTCGTTTTTGGCAAAATTTCTGAGTTTTTTGAAAATTTCACAATTTTGTGAAAACTTCCACAAAATGAGGTTCTAGTATGTTATAGGGCATCCCAGGAGGGCTCCATATTTGTGGGTAAAATATATATCCCACAGGGGGAAAATTGAAAAAAAGCTGAAAAAAAAAATTTTTTGTGACTTAGAAAATGTTCACACATGTGTCAGACTTCCAGAGAGGGGAGCATGTCAGTGCGCGCATCCAATTTCAGTTCCAGAGCGATTCCTCCGATGAGTCCTTGATACTTAGTCATTTTTGGCAAAATTTCTGACTTTTTTGAAAATTTCACAATTTTGTGAAAACTTCCACAAAATGAGGTTCTAGTATGTTATAGGGCATCCCAGGAGAGCTCCATATGTGTGGGTAAAATATATATCCCACAGGGGGAAAATTGAAAAAAAGCTGAAAAAAAAATTTTTTTGGGACTTAGAAAATTTTTCAACTTGTGTCAGACTTCCAGAGAGGGGAGCATGTCAGTGCGCGCATCCGATTTCAGTTCCAGAGCGATTCCTCCGATGAGTCCTTGATACTTAGTCGTTTTTGGCAAAATTTCTGACTTTTTTGAACATTTCACAATTTTGTGAAAACTTCCACAAAATGAGGTTCTAGTATGTTATAGGGCATCCCAGGAGGGCTCCATATGTGTGGGTAAAATATATATCCCACAGGGGGAAAATTGAAAAAAAGCTGAAAAAAAAATTTTTTGGGGACTTAGAAAATTTTTCAACTTGTGTCAGACTTCCAGAGAGGAGAGCACGTCAGTGCGCGCATCTGATTTCAGTTCCAGAGCGATTCCTCCGATGAGTCCTTGATACTTAGTCGTTTTTGGCAAAATTTCTGACTTTTTTGAAAATTTCACAATTTTGTGAAAACTTCCACAAAATGAGGTTCTAGTATGTTATAGGGCATCCCAGGAGGGCTCCATATGTGTGGGTAAAATATATATCCCACAGGGGGAAAATTGAAAAAAAGCTGAAAAAAAATTTTTTTGGGACTTAGAAAATTTTTCACACATGTGTCAGACTTCCAGAGAGGGGAGCATGTCAGTGCGCGCATCCGATTTCAGTTCCAGAGCGATTCCTCCGATGAGTCCTTGATACTTAGTCGTTTTTGGCAAAATTTCTGACTTTTTTGAAAATTTCACAATTTTGTGAAAACTTCCACAAAATGAGGTTCTAGTATGTTATAGGGCATCCCAGGAGGGCTCCATATGTGTGGGTAAAATATATATCCCACAGGGGGAAAATTGAAAAAAAGCTGAAAAAAAAAATTTTTGGGGACTTAGAAAATTTTTCACACATGTGTCAGACTTCCAGAGAGGGGAGCATGTCAGTGCGCGCATCCGATTTCGGTTCCAGAGCGATTCCTCCGATGAGTCCTTGATACTTAGTCGTTTTTGGCAAAATTTCTGAGTTTTTTGAAAATTTCACAATTTTGTGAAAACTTCCACAAAATGAGGTTCTAGTATGTTATAGGGCATCCCAGGAGGGCTCCATATTTGTGGGTAAAATATATATCCCACAGGGGGAAAATTGAAAAAAAGCTGAAAAAAAAAATTTTTTGTGACTTAGAAAATGTTCACACATGTGTCAGACTTCCAGAGAGGGGAGCATGTCAGTGCGCGCATCCAATTTCAGTTCCAGAGCGATTCCTCCGATGAGTCCTTGATACTTAGTCATTTTTGGCAAAATTTCTGACTTTTTTGAAAATTTCACAATTTTGTGAAAACTTCCACAAAATGAGGTTCTAGTATGTTATAGGGCATCCCAGGAGAGCTCCATATGTGTGGGTAAAATATATATCCCACAGGGGGAAAATTGAAAAAAAGCTGAAAAAAAAATTTTTTTGGGACTTAGAAAATTTTTCAACTTGTGTCAGACTTCCAGAGAGGGGAGCATGTCAGTGCGCGCATCCGATTTCAGTTCCAGAGCGATTCCTCCGATGAGTCCTTGATACTTAGTCGTTTTTGGCAAAATTTCTGACTTTTTTGAACATTTCACAATTTTGTGAAAACTTCCACAAAATGAGGTTCTAGTATGTTATAGGGCATCCCAGGAGGGCTCCATATGTGTGGGTAAAATATATATCCCACAGGGGGAAAATTGAAAAAAAGCTGAAAAAAAAATTTTTTGGGGACTTAGAAAATTTTTCAACTTGTGTCAGACTTCCAGAGAGGAGAGCACGTCAGTGCGCGCATCTGATTTCAGTTCCAGAGCGATTCCTCCGATGAGTCCTTGATACTTAGTCGTTTTTGGCAAAATTTCTGACTTTTTTGAAAATTTCACAATTTTGTGAAAACTTCCACAAAATGAGGTTCTAGTATGTTATAGGGCATCCCAGGAGGGCTCCATATGTGTGGGTAAAATATATATCCCACAGGGGGAAAATTGAAAAAAAGCTGAAAAAAAATTTTTTTGGGACTTAGAAAATTTTTCACACATGTGTCAGACTTCCAGAGAGGGGAGCATGTCAGTGCGCGCATCCGATTTCAGTTCCAGAGCGATTCCTCCGATGAGTCCTTGATACTTAGTCGTTTTTGGCAAAATTTCTGAGTTTTTTGAAAATTTCACAATTTTGTGAAAACTTCCACAAAATGAGGTTCTAGTATGTTATAGGGCATCCCAGGAGGGCTCCATATGTGTGGGTAAAATATATATCCCACAGGGGGAAAATTGAAAAAAAGCTGAAAAAAAAAATTTTTTTGGGACTTAGAAAATTTTTCAACTTGTGTCAGACTTCCAGAGAGGGGAGCATGTCAGTGCGCGCATCCGATTTCAGTTCCAGAGCGATTCATCCGATGAGTCCTTGATACTAAGTCGTTTTTGGCAAAATTTCTGAGTTTTTTGAAAATTTCACAATTTTGTGAAAACTTCCACAAAATGAGGTTCTAGTATGTTATAGGGCATCCCAGGAGGGCTCCATATGTGTGGGTAAAATATATATCCCACAGGGGGAAAATTGAAAAAAAGCTGAAAAAAAAAATTTTTTTGGGACTTAGAAAATTTTTCAACTTGTGTCAGACTTCCAGAGAGGGGAGCATGTCAGTGCGCGCATCCAATTTCAGTTCCAGAGCGATTCCTCCGATGAGTCCTTGATACTTAGTCATTTTTGGCAAAATTTCTGACTTTTTTGAAAATTTCACAATTTTGTGAAAACTTCCACAAAATGAGGTTCTAGTATGTTATAGGGCATCCCAGGAGAGCTCCATATGTGTGGGTAAAATATATATCCCACAGGGGGAAAATTGAAAAAAAGCTGAAAAAAAAATTTTTTTTGGGACTTAGAAAATTTTTCAACTTGTGTCAGACTTCCAGAGAGTGGAGCATGTCAGTGCGCGCATCCGATTTCAGTTCCAGAGCGATTCCTCCGATGAGTCCTTGATACTTAGTCGTTTTTGGCAAAATTTCTGACTTTTTTGAACATTTCACAATTTTGTGAAAACTTCCACAAAATGAGGTTCTAGTATGTTATAGGGCATCCCAGGAAGGCTCCATATGTGTGGGTAAAATATATATCCCACAGGGGGAAAATTGAAAAAAAGCTGAAAAAAAAATTTTTTGGGGACTTAGAAAATTTTTCAACTTGTGTCAGACTTCCAGAGAGGGGAGCATGTCAGTGCGCGCATCTGATTTCAGTTCCAGAGCGATTCCTCCGATGAGTCCTTGATACTTAGTCGTTTTTGGCAAAATTTCTGACTTTTTTGAAAATTTCACAATTTTGTGAAAACTTCCACAAAATGAGGTTCTAGTATGTTATAGGGCATCCCAGGAGGGCTCCATATGTGTGGGTAAAATATATATCCCACAGGGGGAAAATTGAAAAAAAGCTGAAAAAAAAAATTTTTGGGGACTTAGAAAATTTTTCACACATGTGTCAGACTTCCAGAGAGGGGAGCATGTCAGTGCACGCATCCAATTTCAGTTCCAGAGCGATTCCTCCGATGAGTCCTTGATACTTAGTCATTTTTGGCAAAATTTCTGACTTTTTTGAAAATTTCACAATTTTGTGAAAACTTCCACAAAATGAGGTTCTAGTATGTTATAGGGCATCCCAGGAGAGCTCCATATGTGTGGGTAAAATATATATCCCACAGGGGGAAAATTGAAAAAAAGCTGAAAAAAAAATTTTTTTTGGGACTTAGAAAATTTTTCAACTTGTGTCAGACTTCCAGAGAGGGGAGCATGTCAGTGCGCGCATCCGATTTCAGTTCCAGAGCGATTCCTCCGATGAGTCCTTGATACTTAGTCGTTTTTGGCAAAATTTCTGACTTTTTTGAACATTTCACAATTTTGTGAAAACTTCCACAAAATGAGGTTCTAGTATGTTATAGGGCATCCCAGGAGGGCTCCATATGTGTGGGTAAAATATATATCCCACAGGGGGAAAATTGAAAAAAAGCTGAAAAAAAAATTTTTTGGGGACTTAGAAAATTTTTCAACTTGTGTCAGACTTCCAGAGAGGAGAGCACGTCAGTGCGCGCATCTGATTTCAGTTCCAGAGCGATTCCTCCGATGAGTCCTTGATACTTAGTCGTTTTTGGCAAAATTTCTGACTTTTTTGAAAATTTCACAATTTTGTGAAAACTTCCACAAAATGAGGTTCTAGTATGTTATAGGGCATCCCAGGAGGGCTCCATATGTGTGGGTAAAATATATATCCCACAGGGGGAAAATTGAAAAAAAGCTGAAAAAAAATTTTTTTGGGACTTAGAAAATTTTTCACACATGTGTCAGACTTCCAGAGAGGGGAGCATGTCAGTGCGCGCATCCGATTTCAGTTCCAGAGCGATTCCTCCGATGAGTCCTTGATACTTAGTCGTTTTTGGCAAAATTTCTGAGTTTTTTGAAAATTTCACAATTTTGTGAAAACTTCCACAAAATGAGGTTCTAGTATGTTATAGAGCATCCCAGGAGGGCTCCATATGTGTGGGTAAAATATATATCCCACAGGGGGAAAATTGAAAAAAAGCTGAAAAAAAAAATTTTTTTGGGACTTAGAAAATTTTTCAACTTGTGTCAGACTTCCAGAGAGGGGAGCATGTCAGTGCGCGCATCCGATTTCAGTTCCAGAGCGATTCATCCGATGAGTCCTTGATACTAAGTCGTTTTTGGCAAAATTTCTGAGTTTTTTGAAAATTTCACAATTTTGTGAAAACTTCCACAAAATGAGGTTCTAGTATGTTATAGGGCATCCCAGGAGGGCTCCATATGTGTGGGTAAAATATATATCCCACAGGGGGAAAATTGAAAAAAAGCTGAAAAAAAAAATTTTTTTGGGACTTAGAAAATTTTTCAACTTGTGTCAGACTTCCAGAGAGGGGAGCATGTCAGTGCGCGCATCCAATTTCAGTTCCAGAGCGATTCCTCCGATGAGTCCTTGATACTTAGTCATTTTTGGCAAAATTTCTGACTTTTTTGAAAATTTCACAATTTTGTGAAAACTTCCACAAAATGAGGTTCTAGTATGTTATAGGGCATCCCAGGAGAGCTCCATATGTGTGGGTAAAATATATATCCCACAGGGGGAAAATTGAAAAAAAGCTGAAAAAAAAATTTTTTTTGGGACTTAGAAAATTTTTCAACTTGTGTCAGACTTCCAGAGAGTGGAGCATGTCAGTGCGCGCATCCGATTTCAGTTCCAGAGCGATTCCTCCGATGAGTCCTTGATACTTAGTCGTTTTTGGCAAAATTTCTGACTTTTTTGAACATTTCACAATTTTGTGAAAACTTCCACAAAATGAGGTTCTAGTATGTTATAGGGCATCCCAGGAAGGCTCCATATGTGTGGGTAAAATATATATCCCACAGGGGGAAAATTGAAAAAAAGCTGAAAAAAAAATTTTTTGGGGACTTAGAAAATTTTTCAACTTGTGTCAGACTTCCAGAGAGGGGAGCATGTCAGTGCGCGCATCTGATTTCAGTTCCAGAGCGATTCCTCCGATGAGTCCTTGATACTTAGTCGTTTTTGGCAAAATTTCTGACTTTTTTGAAAATTTCACAATTTTGTGAAAACTTCCACAAAATGAGGTTCTAGTATGTTATAGGGCATCCCAGGAGGGCTCCATATGTGTGGGTAAAATATATATCCCACAGGGGGAAAATTGAAAAAAAGCTGAAAAAAAAAATTTTTGGGGACTTAGAAAATTTTTCACACATGTGTCAGACTTCCAGAGAGGGGAGCATGTCAGTGCACGCATCCAATTTCAGTTCCAGAGCGATTCCTCCGATGAGTCCTTGATACTTAGTCATTTTTGGCAAAATTTCTGACTTTTTTGAAAATTTCACAATTTTGTGAAAACTTCCACAAAATGAGGTTCTAGTATGTTATAGGGCATCCCAGGAGAGCTCCATATGTGTGGGTAAAATATATATCCCACAGGGGGAAAATTGAAAAAAAGCTGAAAAAAAAATTTTTTTTGGGACTTAGAAAATTTTTCAACTTGTGTCAGACTTCCAGAGAGGGGAGCATGTCAGTGCGCGCATCCGATTTCAGTTCCAGAGCGATTCCTCCGATGAGTCCTTGATACTTAGTCGTTTTTGGCAAAATTTCTGACTTTTTTGAACATTTCACAATTTTGTGAAAACTTCCACAAAATGAGGTTCTAGTATGTTATAGGGCATCCCAGGAGGGCTCCATATGTGTGGGTAAAATATATATCCCACAGGGGGAAAATTGAAAAAAAGCTGAAAAAAAAAATTTTTTTGGGACTTAGAAAATTTTTCAACTTGTGTCAGACTTCCAGAGAGGGGAGCATGTCAGTGCGCGCATCCGATTTCAGTTCTAGAGCGATTCCTCCGATGAGTCCTTGATACTTAGTCGTTTTTGGCAAAATTTCTGAGTTTTTTGAAAATTTCACAATTTTGTGAAAACTTACACAAAATGAGGTTCTAGTATGTTATAGGGCATCCCAGGAGGGCTCCATATGTGTGGGTAAAATATATATCCCACAGGGGGAAAATTGAAAAAAAGCTGAAAAAAAAATTTTTGGGGGACTTAGAAAATTTTTCAACTTGTGTCAGACTTCCAGAGAGGGGAGCATGTCAGTGCGCGCATCTGATTTCAGTTCCAGAGCGATTCCTCCGATGAGTCCTTGATACTTAGTCGTTTTTGGCAAAATTTCTGACTTTTTTGAACATTTCACAATTTTGTGAAAACTTCCATAAAATGAGGTTCTAGTATGTTATAGGGCATCCCAGGAGGGCTCCATATGTGTGGGTAAAATATATATCCCACAGGGGGAAAAATGAAAAAAAGCTGAAAAAAAAAATTTTTTTGGGACTTAGAAAATTTTTCAACTTGTGTCAGACTTCTAGAGAGGGGAGCATGTCAGTGCGCGCATCCGATTTCAGTTCCAGAGCGATTCCTCCGATGAGTCCTTGATACTTAGTCGTTTTTGGCAAAATTTCTGAGTTTTTTGAAAATTTCACAATTTTGTGAAAACTTCCACAAAATGAGGTTCTAGTATGTTATAGGGCATCCCAGGAGGGCTCCATATGTGTGGGGAAAATATATATCCCACAGGGGGAAAATTGAAAAAAAGCTGAAAAAAAAAATTTTTTGGGGACTTAGAAAATTTTTCAACTTGTGTCAGACTTCCAGAGAGGGGAGCATGTCAGTGCGCGCATCCAATTTCAGTTCCAGAGCGATTCCTCCGATGAGTCCTTGATACTTAGTCATTTTTGGCAAAATTTCTGACTTTTTTGAAAATTTCACAATTTTGTGAAAACTTCCACAAAATGAGGTTCTAGTATGTTATAGGGCATCCCAGGAGAGCTCCATATGTTTGGGTAAAATATATATCCCACAGGGGGAAAATTGAAAAAAAGCTGAAAAAAAAAATTTTTTTGGGACTTAGAAAAATTTTCAACTTGTGTCAGACTTCCAGAGAGGGGAGCATGTCAGTGCGCGCATCCGATTTCAGTTCCAGAGCGATTCCTCCGATGAGTCCTTGATACTAAGTCGTTTTTGGCAAAATTTCTGAGTTTTTTGAAAATTTCACAATTTTGTGAAAACTTCCACAAAATGAGGTTCTAGTATGTTATAGGGCATCCCAGGAGGGCTCCATATGTGTGGGTAAAATATATATCCCACAGGGGGAAAATTGAAAAAAAGCTGAAAAAAAAAATTTTTTTGGGACTTAGAAAATTTTTCAACTTGTGTCAGACTTCCAGAGAGGGGAGCATGTCAGTGCGCGCATCCGATTTCAGTTCCAGAGTGATTCCTCCGATGAGTCCTTGATACTTAGTCGTTTTTGGCAAAATTTCTGACTTTTTTGAAAATTTCACAATTTTGTGAAAACTTCCACAAAATGAGGTTCTAGTATGTTATAGGGCATCCCAGGAGGGCTCCATATGTGTGGGTAAAATATATATCCCACAGGGGGAAAATTGAAAAAAAGCTGAAAAAAAAAATTTTTTTGGGACTTAGAAAATTTTTCAACTTGTGTCAGACTTCCAGAGAGGGGAGCATGTCAGTGCGCGCATCCGATTTCAGTTCCAGAGCGATTCCTCCGATGAGTCCTTGATACTAAGTCGTTTTTGGCAAAATTTCTGAGTTTTTTGAAAATTTCACAATTTTGTGAAAACTTCCACAAAATGAGGTTCTAGTATGTTATAGGGCATCCCAGGAGGGCTCCATATGTGTGGGGAAAATATATATCCCACAGGGGGAAAATTGAAAAAAAGCTGAAAAAAAAAATTTTTTGGGGACTTAGAAAATTTTTCAACTTGTGTCAGACTTCCAGAGAGGGGAGCATGTCAGTGCGCGCATCCAATTTCAGTTCCAGAGCGATTCCTCCGATGAGTCCTTGATACTTAGTCATTTTTGGCAAAATTTCTGACTTTTTTGAAAATTTCACAATTTTGTGAAAACTTCCACAAAATGAGGTTCTAGTATGTTATAGGGCATCCCAGGAGAGCTCCATATGTTTGGGTAAAATATATATCCCACAGGGGGAAAATTGAAAAAAAGCTGAAAAAAAAATTTTTTTTGGGACTTAGAAAATTTTTCAACTTGTGTCAGACTTCCAGAGAGGGGAGCATGTCAGTGCGCGCATCCGATTTCAGTTCCAGAGCGATTCCTCCGATGAGTCCTTGATACTTAGTCGTTTTTGGCAAAATTTCTGACTTTTTTGAACATTTCACAATTTTGTGAAAACTTCCACAAAATGAGGTTCTAGTATGTTATAGGGCATCCCAGGAGGGCTCCATATGTGTGGGTAAAATATATATCCCACAGGGGGAAAATTGAAAAAAAGCTGAAAAAAAAATTTTTGGGGGACTTAGAAAATTTTTCAACTTGTGTCAGACTTCCAGAGAGGGGAGCATGTCAGTGCGCGCATCTGATTTCAGTTCCAGAGCGATTCCTCCGATGAGTCCTTGATACTTAGTCGTTTTTGGAAAAATTTCTGACTTTTTTGAAAATTTCACAATTTTGTGAAAACTTCCACAAAATGAGGTTCTAGTATGTTATAGGGCATCCCAGGAGGGCTCCATATGTGTGGGTAAAATATATATCCCACAGGGGGAAAATTGAAAAAAAGCTGAAAAAAAAAATTTTTTTGGGACTTAGAAAATTTTTCAACTTGTGTCAGACTTGCAGAGAGGGGAGCATGTCAGTGCGCGCATCCGATTTCAGTTCCAGAGCGATTCCTCCGATGAGTCCTTGATACTTAGTCGTTTTTGGCAAAATTTCTGAGTTTTTTGAAAATTTCACAATTTTGTGAAAACTTCCACAAAATGAGGTTCTAGTATGTTATAGGGCATCCCAGGAGGGCTCCATATGTGTGGGTAAAATATATATCCCACAGGGGGAAAATTGAAAAAAAGCTGAAAAAAAAAATTTTTTTGGGACTTAGAAAATTTTTCAACTTGTGTCAGACTTCCAGAGAGGGGAGCATGTCAGTGCGCGCATCCGATTTCAGTTCCAGAGCGATTCCTCCGATGAGTCCTTGATACTAAGTCGTTTTTGGCAAAATTTCTGAGTTTTTTGAAAATTTCACAATTTTGTGAAAACTTCCACAAAATGAGGTTCTAGTATGTTATAGGGCATCCCAGGAGGGCTCCATATGTGTGGGGAAAATATATATCCCACAGGGGGAAAATTGAAAAAAAGCTGAAAAAAAAAATTTTTTGGGGACTTAGAAAATTTTTCAACTTGTGTCAGACTTCCAGAGAGGGGAGCATGTCAGTGCGCGCATCCAATTTCAGTTCCAGAGCGATTCCTCCGATGAGTCCTTGATACTTAGTCATTTTTGGCAAAATTTCTGACTTTTTTGAAAATTTCACAATTTTGTGAAAACTTCCACAAAATGAGGTTCTAGTATGTTATAGGGCATCCCAGGAGAGCTCCATATGTTTGGGTACAATATATATCCCACAGGGGGAAAATTGAAAAAAAGCTGAAAAAAAAATTTTTTTTGGGACTTAGAAAATTTTTCAACTTGTGTCAGACTTCCAGAGAGGGGAGCATGTCAGTGCGCGCATCCGATTTCAGTTCCAGAGCGATTCCTCCGATGCGTCCTTGATACTTAGTCGTTTTTGGCAAAATTTCTGACTTTTTTGAACATTTCACAATTTTGTGAAAACTTCCACAAAATGAGGTTCTAGTATGTTATAGGGCATCCCAGGAGGGCTCCATATGTGTGGGTAAAATATATATCCCACAGGGGGAAAATTGAAAAAAAGCTGAAAAAAAAATTTTTTGGGGACTTAGAAAATTTTTCAACTTGTGTCAGACTTCCAGAGAGGGGAGCATGTCAGTGCGCGCATCTGATTTCAGTTCCAGAGCGATTCCTCCGATGAGTCCTTGATACTTAGTCGTTTTTGGCAAAATTTCTGACTTTTTTGAAAATTTCACAATTTTGTGAAAACTTCCACAAAATGAGGTTCTAGTATGTTATAGGGCATCCCAGGAGGGCTCCATATGTGTGGGTAAAATATATATCCCACAGGGGGAAAATTGAAAAAAAGCTGAAAAAAAAAATTTTTTTGGGACTTAGAAAATTTTTCAACTTGTGTCAGACTTCCAGAGAGGGGAGCATGTCAGTGCGCGCATCCGATTTCAGTTCCAGAGCGATTCCTCCGATGAGTCCTTGATACTAAGTTGTTTTTGGCAAAATTTCTGAGTTTTTTGAAAATTTCACAATTTTGTGAAAACTTCCACAAAATGAGGTTCTAGTATGTTATAGGGCATCCCAGGAGGGCTCCATATGTGTGGGGAAAATATATATCCCACAGGGGGAAAATTGAAAAAAAGCTGAAAAAAAAAATTTTTTGGGGACTTAGAAAATTTTTCAACTTGTGTCAGACTTCCAGAGAGGGGAGCATGTCAGTGCGCGCATCCAATTTCAGTTCCAGAGCGATTCCTCCGATGAGTCCTTGATACTTAGTCATTTTTGGCAAAATTTCTGACTTTTTTGAAAATTTCACAATTTTGTGAAAACTTCCACAAAATGAGGTTCTAGTATGTTATAGGGCATCCCAGGAGAGCTCCATATGTTTGGGTAAAATATATATCCCACAGGGGGAAAATTGAAAAAAAGCTGAAAAAAAAAATTTTTTTGGGACTTAGAAAATTTTTCAACTTGTGTCAGACTTCCAGAGAGGGGAGCATGTCAGTGCGCGCATCCGATTTCAGTTCCAGAGCGATTCCTCCGATGAGTCCTTGATACTTAGTCGTTTTTGGCAAAATTTCTGACTTTTTTGAACATTTCACAATTTTGTGAAAACTTCCACAAAATGAGGTTCTAGTATGTTATAGGGCATCCCAGGAGGGCTCCATATGTGTGGGTAAAATATATATCCCACAGGGGGAAAATTGAAAAAAAGCTGAAAAAAAAAATTTTTTTGGGACTTAGAAAATTTTTCAACTTGTGTCAGACTTCCAGAGAGGGGAGCATGTCAGTGCGCGCATCCGATTTCAGTTCCAGAGTGATTCCTCCGATGAGTCCTTGATACTTAGTCGTTTTTGGCAAAATTTCTGAGTTTTTTGAAAATTTCACAATTTTGTGAAAACTTCCACAAAATGAGGATCTAGTATGTTATAGGGCATCCCAGGAGGGCTCCATATGTGTGGGTAAAATATATATCCCACAGGGGGAAAATTGAAAAAAAGCTGAAAAAAAAAATTTTTTTGGGACTTAGAAAATTTTTCAACTTGTGTCAGACTTCCAGAGAGGGGAGCATGTCAGTGCGCGCATCCGATTTCAGTTCCAGAGCGATGCCTCCGATGAGTCCTTGATACTAAGTCGTTTTTGGCAAAATTTCTGAGTTTTTTGAAAATTTCACAATTTTGTGAAAACTTCCACAAAATGAGGTTCTAGTATGTTATAGGGCATCCCAGGAGGGCTCCATATGTGTGGGTAAAATATATATCCCACAGGGGGAAAATTGAAAAAAAGCTGAAAAAAAAATTTTTTGGGGACTTAGAAAATTTTTCAACTTGTGCCAGACTTCCAGAAAGGGGAGCATGTCAGTGCGCGCATCTGATTTCAGTTCCAGAGCGATTCCTCCGATGAGTCCTTGATACTTAGTCGTTTTTGGCAAAATTTCTGACTTTTTTGAAAATTTCACAATTTTGTGAAAACTTCCACAAAATGAGGTTCTAGTATGTTATAGGGCATCCCAGGAGGGCTCCATATGTGTGGGTAAAATATATATCCCACAGGGGGAAAATTGAAAAAAAGCTGAAAAAAAAAATTTTTTTGGGACTTAGAAAATTTTTCAACTTGTGTCAGACTTCCAGAGAGGGGAGCATGTCAGTGCGCGCATCCGATTTCAGTTCCAGAGCGATTCCTCCGATGAGTCCTTGATACTAAGTCGTTTTTGGCAAAATTTCTGAGTTTTTTGAAAATTTCACAATTTTGTGAAAACTTCCACAAAATGAGGTTCTAGTATGTTATAGGGCATCCCAGGAGGGCTCCATATGTGTGGGTAAAATATATATCCCACAGGGGGAAAATTGAAAAAAAGCTGAAAAAAAAAATTTTTTTGGGACTTAGAAAATTTTTCAACTTGTGTCAGACTTCCAGAGAGGGGAGCATGTCAGTGCGCGCATCCGATTTCAGTTCCAGAGCGATTCCTCCGATGAGTCCTTGATACTAAGTCGTTTTTGGCAAAATTTCTGAGTTTTTTGAAAATTTCACAATTTTGTGAAAACTTCCACAAAATGAGGTTCTAGTATGTTATAGGGCATCCCAGGAGGGCTCCATATGTGTGGGTAAAATATATATCCCACAGGGGGAAAATTGAAAAAAAGCTGAAAAAAAATTTTTTTGGGGACTTAGAAAATTTTTCAACTTGTGTCAGACTTCCAGAGAGGGGAGCATGTCAGTGCGCGCATCTGATTTCAGTTCCAGAGCGATTCCTCCGATGAGTCCTTGATACTTAGTCATTTTTGGCAAAATTTATGACTTTTTTGAAAATTTCACAATTTTGTGAAAACTTCCACAAAATGAGGTTCTAGTATGTTATAGGGCATCCCAGGAGAGCTCCATATGTTTGGGTAAAATATATATCCCACAGGGGGAAAATTGAAAAAAAGCTGAAAAAAAAAATTTTTTTGGGACTTAGAAAATTTTTCAACTTGTGTCAGACTTCCAGAGAGGGGAGCATGTCAGTGCGCGCATCCGATTTCAGTTCCAGAGCGATTCCTCCGATGAGTCCTTGATACTTAGTCGTTTTTGGCAAAATTTCTGACTTTTTTGAACATTTCACAATTTTGTGAAAACTTCCACAAAATGAGGTTCTAGTATGTTATAGGGCATCCCAGGAGGGCTCCATATGTGTGGGTAAAATATATATCCCACAGGGGGAAAATTGAAAAAAAGCTGAAAAAAAAAATTTTTTTGGGACTTAGAAAATTTTTCAACTTGTGTCAGACTTCCAGAGAGGGGAGCATGTCAGTGCGCGCATCCGATTTCAGTTCCAGAGTGATTCCTCCGATGAGTCCTTGATACTAAGTCGTTTTTGGCAAAATTTCTGAGTTTTTGGAAAATTTCACAATTTTGTGAAAACTTCCACAAAATGAGGTTCTAGTATGTTATAGGGCATCCCAGGAGGGCTCCATATGTGTGGGTAAAATATATATCCCACAGGGGGAAAATTGAAAAAAAGCTGAAAAAAAAATTTTTTGGGGACTTAGAAAATTTTTCAACTTGTGTCAGACTTCCAGAGAGGGGAGCATGTCAGTGCGCGCATCCGATTTCAGTTCCAGAGCGATGCCTCCGATGAGTCCTTGATACTAAGTCGTTTTTGGCAAAATTTCTGAGTTTTTTGAAAATTTCACAATTTTGTGAAAACTTCCACAAAATGAGGTTCTAGTATGTTATAGGGCATCCCAGGAGGGCTCCATATGTGTGGGTAAAATATATATCCCACAGGGGGAAAATTGAAAAAAAGCTGAAAAAAAAATTTTTTGGGGACTTAGAAAATTTTTCAACTTGTGCCAGACTTCCAGAAAGGGGAGCATGTCAGTGCGCGCATCTGATTTCAGTTCCAGAGCGATTCCTCCGATGAGTCCTTGATACTTAGTCGTTTTTGGCAAAATTTCTGACTTTTTTGAAAATTTCACAATTTTGTGAAAACTTCCACAAAATGAGGTTCTAGTATGTTATAGGGCATCCCAGGAGGGCTCCATATGTGTGGGTAAAATATATATCCCACAGGGGGAAAATTGAAAATAAGCTGAAAAAAAAAATTTTTTGGGGACTTAGAAAATTTTTCAACTTGTGTCAGACTTCCAGAGAGGGGAGCATGTCAGTGCGTGCATCCGATTTCAGTTCCAGAGCGATTCCTCCGATGAGTCCTTGATACTTAGTCGTTTTTGGCAAAATTTCTGAGTTTTTTGAAAATTTCACAATTTTGTGAAAACTTCCACAAAATGAGGTTCTAGTATGTTATAGGGCATCCCAGGAGGGCTCCATATGTGTGGGTAAAATATATATCCCACAGGGGGAAAATTGAAAAAAAGCTGAAAAAAAAAATTTTTTTGGGACTTAGAAAATTTTTCAACTTGTGTCAGACTTCCAGAGAGGGGAGCATGTCAGTGCGCGCATCCGATTTCAGTTCCAGAGCGATTCCTCCGATGAGTCCTTGATACTAAGTCGTTTTTGGCAAAATTTCTGAGTTTTTTGAAAATTTCACAATTTTGTGAAAACTTCCACAAAATGAGGTTCTAGTATGTTATAGGGCATCCCAGGAGGGCTCCATATGTGTGGGTAAAATATATATCCCACAGGGGGAAAATTGAAAAAAAGCTGAAAAAAAATTTTTTTGGGGACTTAGAAAATTTTTCAACTTGTGTCAGACTTCCAGAGAGGGGAGCATGTCAGTGCGCGCATCTGATTTCAGTTCCAGAGCGATTCCTCCGATGAGTCCTTGATACTTAGTCATTTTTGGCAAAATTTCTGACTTTTTTGAAAATTTCACAATTTTGTGAAAACTTCCACAAAATGAGGTTCTAGTATGTTATAGGGCATCCCAGGAGAGCTCCATATGTTTGGGTAAAATATATATCCCACAGGGGGAAAATTGAAAAAAAGCTGAAAAAAAAAATTTTTTTGGGACTTAGAAAATTTTTCAACTTGTGTCAGACTTCCAGAGAGGGGAGCATGTCAGTGCGCGCATCCGATTTCAGTTCCAGAGCGATTCCTCCGATGAGTCCTTGATACTTAGTCGTTTTTGGCAAAATTTCTGACTTTTTTGAACATTTCACAATTTTGTGAAAACTTCCACAAAATGAGGTTCTAGTATGTTATAGGGCATCCCAGGAGGGCTCCATATGTGTGGGTAAAATATATATCCCACAGGGGGAAAATTGAAAAAAAGCTGAAAAAAAAAATTTTTTTGGGACTTAGAAAATTTTTCAACTTGTGTCAGACTTCCAGAGAGGGGAGCATGTCAGTGCGCGCATCCGATTTCAGTTCCAGAGTGATTCCTCCGATGAGTCCTTGATACTTAGTCGCTTTTGGCAAAATTTCTGAGTTTTTTGAAAATTTCACAATTTTGTGAAAACTTCCACAAAATGAGGATCTAGTATGTTATAGGGCATCCCAGGAGGGCTCCATATGTGTGGGTAAAATATATATCCCACAGGGGGAAAATTGAAAAAAAGCTGAAAAAAAAAATTTTTTTGGGACTTAGAAAATTTTTCCACTTGTGTCAGACTTCCAGAGAGGGGAGCATGTCAGTGCGCGCATCCGATTTCAGTTCCAGAGCGATTCCTCCGATGAGTCCTTGATACTAAGTCGTTTTTGGCAAAATTTCTGAGTTTTTTGAAAATTTCACAATTTTGTGAAAACTTCCACAAAATGAGGTTCTAGTATGTTATAGGGCATCCCAGGAGGGCTCCATATGTGTGGGTAAAATATATATCCCACAGGGGGAAAATTGAAAAAAAGCTGAAAAAAAAATTTTTTTTGGGACTTAGAAAATTTTTCAACTTGTGTCAGACTTCCAGAGAGGGGAGCATGTCAGTGCGCGCATCTGATTTCAGTTCCAGAGCGATTCCTCCGATGAGTCCTTGATACTTAGTCGTTTTTGGCAAAATTTCTGACTTTTTTGAAAATTTCACAATTTTGTGAAAACTTCCACAAAATGAGGTTCTAGTATGTTATAGGGCATCCCAGGAGGGCTCCATATGTGTGGGTAAAATATATATCCCACAGGGGGAAAATTGAAAAAAAGCTGAAAAAAAAAATTTTTTTGGGACTTAGAAAATTTTTCAACTTGTGTCAGACTTCCAGAGAGGGGAGCATGTCAGTGCGCGCATCCGATTTCAGTTCCAGAGCGATTCCTCCGATGAGTCCTTGATACTAAGTCGTTTTTGGCAAAATTTCTGAGTTTTTTGAAAATTTCACAATTTTGTGAAAACTTCCACAAAATGAGGTTCTAGTATGTTATAGGGCATCCCAGGAGGGCTCCATATGTGTGGGTAAAATATATATCCCACAGGGGGAAAATTGAAAAAAAGCTGAAAAAAAATTTTTTTGGGGACTTAGAAAATTTTTCAACTTGTGTCAGACTTCCAGAGAGGGGAGCATGTCAGTGCGCGCATCTGATTTCAGTTCCAGAGCGATTCCTCCGATGAGTCCTTGATACTTAGTCATTTTTGGCAAAATTTCTGACTTTTTTGAAAATTTCACAATTTTGTGAAAACTTCCACAAAATGAGGTTCTAGTATGTTATAGGGCATCCCAGGAGAGCTCCATATGTTTGGGTAAAATATATATCCCACAGGGGGAAAATTGAAAAAAAGCTGAAAAAAAAAATTTTTTTGGGACTTAGAAAATTTTTCAACTTGTGTCAGACTTCCAGAGAGGGGAGCATGTCAGTGCGCGCATCCGATTTCAGTTCCAGAGCGATTCCTCCGATGAGTCCTTGATACTTAGTCGTTTTTGGCAAAATTTCTGACTTTTTTGAACATTTCACAATTTTGTGAAAACTTCCACAAAATGAGGTTCTAGTATGTTATAGGGCATCCCAGGAGGGCTCCATATGTGTGGGTAAAATATATATCCCACAGGGGGAAAATTGAAAAAAAGCTGAAAAAAAAAATTTTTTTGGGACTTAGAAAATTTTTCAACTTGTGTCAGACTTCCAGAGAGGGGAGCATGTCAGTGCGCGCATCCGATTTCAGTTCCAGAGTGATTCCTCCGATGAGTCCTTGATACTTAGTCGCTTTTGGCAAAATTTCTGAGTTTTTTGAAAATTTCACAATTTTGTGAAAACTTCCACAAAATGAGGATCTAGTATGTTATAGGGCATCCCAGGAGGGCTCCATATGTGTGGGTAAAATATATATCCCACAGGGGGAAAATTGAAAAAAAGCTGAAAAAAAAAATTTTTTTGGGACTTAGAAAATTTTTCAACTTGTGTCAGACTTCCAGAGAGGGGAGCATGTCAGTGCGCGCATCTGATTTCAGTTCCAGAGCGATGCCTCCGATGAGTCCTTGATACTTAGTCGTTTTTGGCAAAATTTCTGACTTTTTTGAAAATTTCACAATTTTGTGAAAACTTCCACAAAATGAGGTTCTAGTATGTTATAGGGCATCCCAGGAGGGCTCCATATGTGTGGGTAAAATATATATCCCACAGGGGGAAAATTGAAAAAAAGCTGAAAAAAAAAATTTTTTTGGGACTTAGAAAATTTTTCAACTTGTGTCAGACTTCCAGAGAGGGGAGCATGTCAGTGCGCGCATCCGATTTCAGTTCCAGAGCGATTCCTCCGATGAGTCCTTGATACTTAGTCGTTTTTGGCAAAATTTCTGACTTTTTTGAACATTTCACAATTTTGTGAAAACTTCCACAAAATGAGGTTCTAGTATGTTATAGGGCATCCCAGGAGGGCTCCATATGTGTGGGTAAAATATATATCCCACAGGGGGAAAATTGAAAAAAAGCTGAAAAAAAAAATTTTTTTGGGACTTAGAAAATTTTTCAACTTGTGTCAGACTTCCAGAGAGGGGAGCATGTCAGTGCGCGCATCCGATTTCAGTTCCAGAGTGATTCCTCCGATGAGTCCTTGATACTTAGTCGTTTTTGGCAAAATTTCTGAGTTTTTTGAAAATTTCACAATTTTGTCAAAACTTCCACAAAATGAGGATCTAGTATGTTATAGGGCATCCCAGGAGGGCTCCATATGTGTGGGTAAAATATATATCCCACAGGGGGAAAATTGAAAAAAAGCTGAAAAAAAAAATTTTTTTGGGACTTAGAAAATTTTTCAACTTGTGTCAGACTTCCAGAGAGGGGAGCATGTCAGTGCGCGCATCCGATTTCAGTTCCAGAGCGATGCCTCCGATGAGTCCTTGATACTAAGTCGTTTTTGGCAAAATTTCTGAGTTTTTTGAAAATTTCACAATTTTGTGAAAACTTCCACAAAATGAGGTTCTAGTATGTTATAGGGCATCCCAGGAGGGCTCCATATGTGTGGGTAAAATATATATCCCACAGGGGGAAAATTGAAAAAAAGCTGAAAAAAAAATTTTTTGGGGACTTAGAAAATTTTTCAACTTGTGCCAGACTTCCAGAAAGGGGAGCATGTCAGTGCGCGCATCTGATTTCAGTTCCAGAGCGATTCCTCCGATGAGTCCTTGATACTTAGTCGTTTTTGGCAAAATTTCTGACTTTTTTGAAAATTTCACAATTTTGTGAAAACTTCCACAAAATGAGGTTCTAGTATGTTATAGGGCATCCCAGGAGGGCTCCATATGTGTGGGTAAAATATATATCCCACAGGGGGAAAATTGAAAATAAGCTGAAAAAAAAAATTTTTTGGGGACTTAGAAAATTTTTCAACTTGTGTCAGACTTCCAGAGATAGGAGCATGTCAGTGCGTGCATCCGATTTCAGTTCCAGAGCGATTCCTCCGATGAGTCCTTGATACTTAGTCGTTTTTGGCAAAATTTCTGAGTTTTTTGAAAATTTCACAATTTTGTGAAAACTTCCACAAAATGAGGTTCTAGTATGTTATAGGGCATCCCAGGAGGGCTCCATATGTGTGGGTAAAATATATATCCCACAGGGGGAAAATTGAAAAAAAGCTGAAAAAAAAATTTTTTTTTGGGACTTAGAAAATTTTTCAACTTGTGTCAGACTTCCAGAGAGGGGAGCATGTCAGTGCACGCATCCGATTTCAGTTCCAGAGCGATTCCTCCGATGAGTCCTTGATACTTAGTCGTTTTTGGCAAAATTTCTGAGTTTTTTGAAAATTTCACAATTTTGTGAAAACTTCCACAAAATGAGGTTCTAGTATGTTATAGGGCATCCCAGGAGGGCTCCATATGTGTGGGTAAAATATATATCCCACAGGGGGAAAATTGAAAAAAAGCTGAAAAAAAAAATTTTTTTGGGACTTAGAAAATTTTTCCACTTGTGTCAGACTTCCAGAGAGGGGAGCATGTCAGTGCGCGCATCCGATTTCAGTTCCAGAGCGATTCCTCCGATGAGTCCTTGATACTTAGTCATTTTTGGCAAAATTTCTGACTTTTTTGAAAATTTCACAATTTTGTGAAAACTTCCACAAAATGAGGTTGTAGTATGTTATAGGGCATCCCAGGAGAGCTCCATATGTGTGGGTAAAATATATATCCCACAGGGGGAAAATTGAAAAAAACCTGAAAAAAAATTTTTTGGGGGACTTAGAAAATTTTTCAAATTGTGTCAGACTTCCAGAGAGGGGAGCATGTCAGTGCGCGCATCTGATTTCAGTTCCAGAGCGATTCCTCCGATGAGTCCTTGATACTTAGTCGTTTTTGGCAAAATTTCTGACTTTTTTGAAAATTTCACAATTTTGTGAAAACTTCCACAAATTGAGGTTCTAGTATGTTATAGGGCATCCCAGGAGGGCTCCATATGTGTGGGTAAAATATATATCCCACAGGGGGAAAATTGAAAAAAAGCTGAAAAAAAAAATTTTTTTGGGACTTAGAAAATTTTTCAACTTGTGTCAGACTTCCAGAGAGGGGAGCATGTCAGTGCGCGCATCCGATTTCAGTTCCAGAGCGATTCCTCCGATGAGTCCTTGATACTAAGTCGTTTTTGGCAAAATTTCTGAGTTTTTTGAAAATTTCACAATTTTGTGAAAACTTCCACAAAATGAGGTTCTAGTATGTTATAGGGCATCCCAGGAGGGCTCCATATGTGTGGGTAAAATATATATCCCACAGGGGGAAAATTGAAAAAAAGCTGAAAAAAAATTTTTTTGGGGACTTAGAAAATTTTTCAACTTGTGTCAGACTTCCAGAGAGGGGAGCATGTCAGTGCGCGCATCTGATTTCAGTTCCAGAGCGATTCCTCCGATGAGTCCTTGATACTTAGTCATTTTTGGCAAAATTTCTGACTTTTTTGAAAATTTCACAATTTTGTGAAAACTTCCACAAAATGAGGTTCTAGTATGTTATAGGGCATCCCAGGAGAGCTCCATATGTTTGGGTAAAATATATATCCCACAGGGGGAAAATTGAAAAAAAGCTGAAAAAAAAAATTTTTTTGGGACTTAGAAAATTTTTCAACTTGTGTCAGACTTCCAGAGAGGGGAGCATGTCAGTGCGCGCATCCGATTTCAGTTCCAGAGCGATTCCTCCGATGAGTCCTTGATACTTAGTCGTTTTTGGCAAAATTTCTGACTTTTTTGAACATTTCACAATTTTGTGAAAACTTCCACAAAATGAGGTTCTAGTATGTTATAGGGCATCCCAGGAGGGCTCCATATGTGTGGGTAAAATATATATCCCACAGGGGGAAAATTGAAAAAAAGCTGAAAAAAAAAATTTTTTTGGGACTTAGAAAATTTTTCAACTTGTGTCAGACTTCCAGAGAGGGGAGCATGTCAGTGCGCGCATCCGATTTCAGTTCCAGAGTGATTCCTCCGATGAGTCCTTGATACTTAGTCGCTTTTGGCAAAATTTCTGAGTTTTTTGAAAATTTCACAATTTTGTGAAAACTTCCACAAAATGAGGATCTAGTATGTTATAGGGCATCCCAGGAGGGCTCCATATGTGTGGGTAAAATATATATCCCACAGGGGGAAAATTGAAAAAAAGCTGAAAAAAAAAATTTTTTTGGGACTTAGAAAATTTTTCAACTTGTGTCAGACTTCCAGAGAGGGGAGCATGTCAGTGCGCGCATCTGATTTCAGTTCCAGAGCGATGCCTCCGATGAGTCCTTGATACTTAGTCGTTTTTGGCAAAATTTCTGACTTTTTTGAAAATTTCACAATTTTGTGAAAACTTCCACAAAATGAGGTTCTAGTATGTTATAGGGCATCCCAGGAGGGCTCCATATGTGTGGGTAAAATATATATCCCACAGGGGGAAAATTGAAAAAAAGCTGAAAAAAAAAATTTTTTTGGGACTTAGAAAATTTTTCAACTTGTGTCAGACTTCCAGAGAGGGGAGCATGTCAGTGCGCGCATCCGATTTCAGTTCCAGAGTGATTCCTCCGATGAGTCCTTGATACTTAGTCGTTTTTGGCAAAATTTCTGAGTTTTTTGAAAATTTCACAATTTTGTCAAAACTTCCACAAAATGAGGATCTAGTATGTTATAGGGCATCCCAGGAGGGCTCCATATGTGTGGGTAAAATATATATCCCACAGGGGGAAAATTGAAAAAAAGCTGAAAAAAAAAATTTTTTTGGGACTTAGAAAATTTTTCAACTTGTGTCAGACTTCCAGAGAGGGGAGCATGTCAGTGCGCGCATCCGATTTCAGTTCCAGAGCGATGCCTCCGATGAGTCCTTGATACTAAGTCGTTTTTGGCAAAATTTCTGAGTTTTTTGAAAATTTCACAATTTTGTGAAAACTTCCACAAAATGAGGTTCTAGTATGTTATAGGGCATCCCAGGAGGGCTCCATATGTGTGGGTAAAATATATATCCCACAGGGGGAAAATTGAAAAAAAGCTGAAAAAAAAATTTTTTGGGGACTTAGAAAATTTTTCAACTTGTGCCAGACTTCCAGAAAGGGGAGCATGTCAGTGCGCGCATCTGATTTCAGTTCCAGAGCGATTCCTCCGATGAGTCCTTGATACTTAGTCGTTTTTGGCAAAATTTCTGACTTTTTTGAAAATTTCACAATTTTGTGAAAACTTCCACAAAATGAGGTTCTAGTATGTTATAGGGCATCCCAGGAGGGCTCCATATGTGTGGGTAAAATATATATCCCACAGGGGGAAAATTGAAAATAAGCTGAAAAAAAAAATTTTTTGGGGACTTAGAAAATTTTTCAACTTGTGTCAGACTTCCAGAGAGGGGAGCATGTCAGTGCGTGCATCCGATTTCAGTTCCAGAGCGATTCCTCCGATGAGTCCTTGATACTTAGTCGTTTTTGGCAAAATTTCTGAGTTTTTTGAAAATTTCACAATTTTGTGAAAACTTCCACAAAATGAGGTTCTAGTATGTTATAGGGCATCCCAGGAGGGCTCCATATGTGTGGGTAAAATATATATCCCACAGGGGGAAAATTGAAAAAAAGCTGAAAAAAAAATTTTTTTTTGGGACTTAGAAAATTTTTCAACTTGTGTCAGACTTCCAGAGAGGGGAGCATGTCAGTGCACGCATCCGATTTCAGTTCCAGAGCGATTCCTCCGATGAGTCCTTGATACTTAGTCGTTTTTGGCAAAATTTCTGAGTTTTTTGAAAATTTCACAATTTTGTGAAAACTTCCACAAAATGAGGTTCTAGTATGTTATAGGGCATCCCAGGAGGGCTCCATATGTGTGGGTAAAATATATATCCCACAGGGGGAAAATTGAAAAAAAGCTGAAAAAAAAAATTTTTTTGGGACTTAGAAAATTTTTCCACTTGTGTCAGACTTCCAGAGAGGGGAGCATGTCAGTGCGCGAATCCGATTTCAGTTCCAGAGCGATTCCTCCGATGAGTCCTTGATACTTAGTCATTTTTGGCAAAATTTCTGACTTTTTTGAAAATTTCACAATTTTGTGAAAACTTCCACAAAATGAGGTTGTAGTATGTTATAGGGCATCCCAGGAGAGCTCCATATGTGTGGGTAAAATATATATCCCACAGGGGGAAAATTGAAAAAAACCTGAAAAAAAATTTTTTGGGGGACTTAGAAAATTTTTCAAATTGTGTCAGACTTCCAGAGAGGGGAGCATGTCAGTGCGCGCATCTGATTTCAGTTCCAGAGCGATTCCTCCGATGAGTCCTTGATACTTAGTCGTTTTTGGCAAAATTTCTGACTTTTTTGAAAATTTCACAATTTTGTGAAAACTTCCACAAATTGAGGTTCTAGTATGTTATAGGGCATCCCAGGAGGGCTCCATATGTGTGGGTAAAATATATATCCCACAGGGGGAAAATTGAAAAAAAGCTGAAAAAAAAAATTTTTTTGGGACTTAGAAAATTTTTCAACTTGTGTCAGACTTCCAGAGAGGGGAGCATGTCAGTGCGCGCATCTGATTTCAGTTCCAGAGCGATTCCTCCGATGAGTCCTTGATACTTAGTCGTTTTTGGCAAAATTTCTGACTTTTTTGAAAATTTCACAATTTTGTGAAAACTTCCACAAAATGAGGTTGTAGTATGTTATAGGGCATCCCAGGAGAGCTCCATATGTGTGGGTAAAATATATATCCCACAGGGGGAAAATTGAAAAAAACCTGAAAAAAAAATTTTTGGGGGACTTAGAAAATTTTTCAAATTGTGTCAGACTTCCAGAGAGGGGAGCATGTCAGTGCGCGCATCTGATTTCAGTTCCAGAGCGATTCCTCCGATGAGTCCTTGATACTTAGTCGTTTTTGGCAAAATTTCTGACTTTTTTGAAAATTTCACAATTTTGTGAAAACTTCCACAAATTGAGGTTCTAGTATGTTATAGGGCATCCCAGGAGGGCTCCATATGTGTGGGTAAAATATATATCCCACAGGGGGAAAATTGAAAAAAAGCTGAAAAAAAAAATTTTTTTGGGACTTAGAAAATTTTTCAACTTGTGTCAGACTTCCAGAGAGGGGAGCATGTCAGTGCGCGCATCTGATTTCAGTTCCAGAGCGATTCCTCCGATGAGTCCTTGATACTTAGTCGTTTTTGGCAAAATTTCTGACTTTTTTGAAAATTTCACAATTTTGTGAAAACTTCCACAAAATGAGGTTCTAGTATGTTATAGGGCATCCCAGGAGGGCTCCATATGTGTGGGTAAAATATATATCCCACAGGGGGAAAATTGAAAAAAAGCTGAAAAAAAAAATTTTTTTGGGACTTAGAAAATTTTTCAACTTGTGTCAGACTTCCAGAGAGGGGAGCATGTCAGTGCGCGCATCCGATTTCAGTTCCAGAGCGATTCCTCCGATGAGTCCTTGATACTAAGTCGTTTTTGGCAAAATTTCTGAGTTTTTTGAAAATTTCACAATTTTGTGAAAACTTCCACAAAATGAGGTTCTAGTATGTTATAGGGCATCCCAGGAGGGCTCCATATGTGTGGGTAAAATATATATCCCACAGGGGGAAAATTGAAAAAAAGCTGAAAAAAAAAATTTTTTTGGGACTTAGAAAATTTTTCAACTTGTGTCAGACTTCCAGAGAGGGGAGCATGTCAGTGCGCGCATCCGATTTCAGTTCCAGAGCGATTCCTCCGATGAGTCCTTGATACTAAGTCGTTTTTGGCAAAATTTCTGAGTTTTTTGAAAATTTCACAATTTTGTGAAAACTTCCACAAAATGAGGTTCTAGTATGTTATAGGGCATCCCAGGAGGGCTCCATATGTGTGGGTAAAATATATATCCCACAGGGGGAAAATTGAAAAAAAGCTGAAAAAAAATTTTTTTGGGGACTTAGAAAATTTTTCAACTTGTGTCAGACTTCCAGAGAGGGGAGCATGTCAGTGCGCGCATCTGATTTCAGTTCCAGAGCGATTCCTCCGATGAGTCCTTGATACTTAGTCGTTTTTGGCAAAATTTCTGACTTTTTTGAAAATTTCACAATTTTGTGAAAACTTCCACAAAATGAGGTTCTAGTATGTTATAGGGCATCCCAGGAGGGCTCCATATGTGTGGGTAAAATATATATCCCACAGGGGGAAAATTGAAAAAAAGCTGAAAAAAAAAATTTTTTTGGGACTTAGAAAATTTTTCAACTTGTGTCAGACTTCCAGAGAGGGGAGCATGTCAGTGCGCGCATCCGATTTCAGTTCCAGAGCGATTCCTCCGATGAGTCCTTGATACTTAGTCGTTTTTGGCAAAATTTCTGACTTTTTTGAACATTTCACAATTTTGTGAAAACTTCCACAAAATGAGGTTCTAGTATGTTATAGGGCATCCCAGGAGGGCTCCATATGTGTGGGTAAAATATATATCCCACAGGGGGAAAATTGAAAAAAAGCTGAAAAAAAAAATTTTTTTGGGACTTAGAAAATTTTTCAACTTGTGTCAGACTTCCAGAGAGGGGAGCATGTCAGTGCGCGCATCCGATTTCAGTTCCAGAGCGATTCCTCCGATGAGTCCTTGATACTTAGTCGTTTTTGGCAAAATTTCTGAGTTTTTTGAAAATTTCACAATTTTGTGAAAACTTCCACAAAATGAGGTTCTAGTATGTTATAGGGCATCCCAGGAGGGCTCCATATGTGTGGGTAAAATATATATCCCACAGGGGGAAAATTGAAAAAAAGCTGAAAAAAAAAATTTTTTGGGGACTTAGAAAATTTTTCAACTTGTGTCAGACTTCCAGAGAGGGGAGCATGTCAGTGCGCGCATCCGATTTCAGTTCAAGAGCGATTCCTCCGATGAGTCCTTGATACTAAGTCGTTTTTGGCAAAATTTCTGAGTTTTTTGAAAATTTCACAATTTTGTGAAAACTTCCACAAAATGAGGTTCTAGTATGTTATAGGGCATCCCAGGAGGGCTCCATATGTGTGGGTAAAATATATATCCCACAGGGGGAAAATTGAAAAAAAGCTGAAAAAAAAAATTTTTTTGGGACTTAGAAAATTTTTCAACTTGTGTCAGACTTCCAGAGAGGGGAGCATGTCAGTGCGCGCATCCGATTTCAGTTCCAGAGCGATTCCTCCGATGAGTCCTTGATACTAAGTCGTTTTTGGCAAAATTTCTGAGTTTTTTGAAAATTTCACAATTTTGTGAAAACTTCCACAAAATGAGGTTCTAGTATGTTATAGGGAATCCCAGGAGGGCTCCATATGTGTGGGTAAAATATATATCCCACAGGGGGAAAATTGAAAAAAAGCTGAAAAAAAAAAATTTTTTGGGACTTAGAAAATTTTTCAACTTGTGTCAGACTTCCAGAGAGGGGAGCATGTCAGTGCGCGCATCCGATTTCAGTTCCAGAGCGATTCCTCCGATGAGTCCTTGATACTTAGTCGTTTTTGGCAAAATTTCTGAGTTTTTTGAACATTTCACAATTTTGTGAAAACTTCCACAAAATGAGGTTCTAGTATGTTATAGGGCATCCCAGGAGGGCTCCATATGTGTGGGTAAAATATATATCCCACAGGGGGAAAATTGAAAAAAAGCTGAAAAAAAAAATTTTTTTGGGACTTAGAAAATTTTTCAACTTGTGTCAGACTTCCAGAGAGGGGAGCATGTCAGTGCGCGCATCCGATTTCAGTTCCAGAGCGATTCCTCCGATGAGTCCTTGATACTAAGTCGTTTTTGGCAAAATTTCTGAGTTTTTTGAAAATTTCACAATTTTGTGAAAACTTCCACAAAATGAGGTTCTAGTATGTTATAGGGCATCCCAGGAGGGCTCCATATGTGTGGGTAAAATATATATCCCACAGGGGGAAAATTGAAAAAAAGCTGAAAAAAAAAATTTTTTTGGGACTTAGAAAATTTTTCAACTTGTGTCAGACTTCCAGAGAGGGGAGCATGTCAGTGCGCGCATCCGATTTCAGTTCCAGAGCGATTCCTCCGATGAGTCCTTGATACTAAGTCGTTTTTGGCAAAATTTCTGAGTTTTTTGAACATTTCACAATTTTGTGAAAACTTCCACAAAATGAGGTTCTAGTATGTTATAGGGCATCCCAGGAGGGCTCCATATGTGTGGGTAAAATATATATCCCACAGGGGGAAAATTGAAAAAAAGCTGAAAAAAAAAATTTTTTGGGGACTTAGAAAATTTTTCAACTTGTGTCAGACTTCCAGAGAGGGGAGCATGTCAGTGCGCGCATCCGATTTCAGTTCAAGAGCGATTCCTCCGATGAGTCCTTGATACTAAGTCGTTTTTGGCAAAATTTCTGAGTTTTTTGAAAATTTCACAATTTTGTGAAAACTTCCACAAAATGAGGTTCTAGTATGTTATAGGGCATCCCAGGAGGGCTCCATATGTGTGGGTAAAATATATATCCCACAGGGGGAAAATTGAAAAAAAGCTGAAAAAAAAATTTTTTTGGGACTTAGAAAATTTTTCAACTTGTGTCAGACTTCCAGAGAGGGGAGCATGTCAGTGCGCGCATCCGATTTCAGTTCCAGAGCGATTCCTCCGATGAGTCCTTGATACTAAGTCGTTTTTGGCAAAATTTCTGAGTTTTTTGAAAATTTCACAATTTTGTGAAAACTTCCACAAAATGAGGTTCTAGTATGTTATAGGGCATCCCAGGAGGGCTCCATATGTGTGGGTAAAATATATATCCCACAGGGGGAAAATTGAAAAAAAGCTGAAAAAAAAAAATTTTTTGGGACTTAGAAAATTTTTCAACTTGTGTCAGACTTCCAGAGAGGGGAGCATGTCAGTGCGCGCATCCGATTTCAGTTCCAGAGCGATTCCTCCGATGAGTCCTTGATACTTAGTCGTTTTTGGCAAAATTTCTGAGTTTTTTGAACATTTCACAATTTTGTGAAAACTTCCACAAAATGAGGTTCTAGTATGTTATAGGGCATCCCAGGAGGGCTCCATATGTGTGGGTAAAATATATATCCCACAGGGGGAAAATTGAAAAAAAGCTGAAAAAAAAAATTTTTTTGGGACTTAGAAAATTTTTCAACTTGTGTCAGACTTCCAGAGAGGGGAGCATGTCAGTGCGCGCATCCGATTTCAGTTCCAGAGCGATTCCTCCGATGAGTCCTTGATACTAAGTCGTTTTTGGCAAAATTTCTGAGTTTTTTGAAAATTTCACAATTTTGTGAAAACTTCCACAAAATGAGGTTCTAGTATGTTATAGGGCATCCCAGGAGGGCTCCATATGTGTGGGTAAAATATATATCCCACAGGGGGAAAATTGAAAAAAAGCTGAAAAAAAAAATTTTTTTGGGACTTAGAAAATTTTTCAACTTGTGTCAGACTTCCAGAGAGGGGAGCATGTCAGTGCGCGCATCCGATTTCAGTTCCAGAGCGATTCCTCCGATGAGTCCTTGATACTAAGTCGTTTTTGGCAAAATTTCTGAGTTTTTTGAACATTTCACAATTTTGTGAAAACTTCCACAAAATGAGGTTCTAGTATGTTATAGGGCATCCCAGGAGGGCTCCATATGTGTGGGTAAAATATATATCCCACAGGGGGAAAATTGAAAAAAAGCTGAAAAAAAAAATTTTTTTGGGACTTAGAAAATTTTTCAACTTGTGTCAGACTTCCAGAGAGGGGAGCATGTCAGTGCGCGCATCCGATTTCAGTTCCAGAGCGATTCCTCCGATGAGTCCTTGATACTTAGTCGTTTTTGGCAAAATTTCTGAGTTTTTTGAAAATTTCACAATTTTGTGAAAACTTCCACAAAATGAGGTTCTAGTATGTTATAGGGCATCCCAGGAGAGCTCCATATGTGTGGGTAAAATATATATCCCACAGGGGGAAAATTGAAAAAAAGCTGAAAAAAAAATTTTTTTTGGGACTTAGAAAATTTTTCAACTTGTGTCAGACTTCCAGAGAGGGGAGCATGTCAGTGCGCGCATCCGATTTCAGTTCCAGAGCGATTCCTCCAATGAGTCCTTGATACTTAGTCGTTTTTGGCAAAATTTCTGACTTTTTTGAAAATTTCACAATTTTGTGAAAACTTCCACAAAATGAGGTTCTAGTATGTTATAGGGCATCCCAGGAGGGCTCCATATGTGTGGGTAAAATATATATCCCACAGGGGGAAAATTGAAAAAAAGCTGAAAAAAAAAATTTTTTTGGGACTTAGAAAATTTTTCAACTTGTGTCAGACTTCCATAGAGGGGAGCATGTCAGTGCGCGCATCCGATTTCAGTTCCAGAGCGATTCCTCCGATGAGTCCTTGATACTTAGTCGTTTTTGGCAAAATTTCTGACTTTTTGAAAATTTCACAATTTTGTGAAAACTTCCACAAAATGAGGTTCTAGTATGTTAGAGGGCATCCCAGGAGGGCTCCAAATGTGTGGGTAAAATATATATCCCACAGGGGGGAAATTGAAAAAAATTAGAAAAAAAAATTTTTTTGGACTTAGAAAATTTTTCAACTTGTGTCAGACTTCCATAGAGGGGAGCATGTCAGTGCGCGCATCCGATTTCAGTTCCAGAGCGATTCCTCCGATGAGTCCTTGATACTTAGTCTTTTTCAGAAGTCAGAATTTTGACTTCCAGGACCCACAAATCGTTGATAAATTGAGCCCGCTCACCAGTTCCAAGTGTTTTGGGGTCTCCCCGGTACCAGTAATGCAGCCTGCTCACTATATGTCGCAAAATAGAAAAAAAGTGAAAAAGAACCAGAATGAGGAAATTCCAGGGAGCCGAATCCGCCTGACAGTTCCAGGCGATCGGGTAGTTTTTGACATGTGTCCCTAAAGTGGGAATAGGGTGACACTTCATACAGAGACCTAGTTTTGCACACCACCGGCAGAATATATAAGAGAGACGGACCTCTCAGCCTCGACACATTTCGACTCATTTAAGCTGTTTTTCACCTCTGTAGACCCGGGCACGTGTTTTGGCTATGAGTCCCTGTTCAGCTGGAGGTCTGCACCTTGGCTGAACCCAGACTTCCGCAGCTGCGTGGGGGGACTTTTGCCGGTCGCCCATCCCAAGTAAGAGAGGTGTTCCTGGGTTGAAGTGAGCCTGGCCAGACCCCCCCGCAGGCCCTGGTTCTCCACATGGGGGCGCCGTCAAGGCTAAAATCTGGATTTTTAGGCTGAGGAGAGGCTCCATGAGGGCGAATGCTTTCGTGGCTTCGACCCCAGTGCTGTTCCACATCCAGTACCCCCTCTGCAAGGGCGCCTGTACCCGAGTCACGCTTCCAGGACTTGTGGGCACGTATCTCCCGATGACAGGGGTTTGCAGCCTCCGTATTTGGGCAAGTCCCTACATGCACCCCTGCTCTTCCTCCGATCGATCTGGCACAGCGCTCCCGGGTGGGGAGGTGGCGCCGCTCGCTCGGCCCGGACTTTGGAGCCCGCGCCGGCTTAAGGTGAGCGGTCCCCTTCCTCCTCTACCCCCGGGCTTCCGACAAATATCTTTTGGGCGCGCACGCCGGCCTCGCATCCCGTCTGCGGAGGTGGCCGAGCCGTGGGGAGTTTGACTCGAACCGAGCGAAGGTAGCGTTCCGACGACCCGCACGGGCGAACGGCGGGGCGCCCACCCACCCAGGCGTGGGGGCCCGTCGTCCGAATCGCTCGCTGTGCGGGGAAGCACAGCGATCTTCTCCGAGGGAGGCCCTTTTCTTCCAGATGCGTACCCGGCCAGCGGAGGCCCGCACCGCCCCTCGTGTCCGAAAGGGCGGCCTCCGCGGCGGTGGCGACAGCGGCGGCGGTGGGTGGCCTCTCCGCGCCACTGCCGAGCTTCGCGATTTCCAGTCTTTTCCCGAGCCCCTACGTCAGTGGGGAGGACGACAGAGGTGTGGAGGCAGGCGAAGGGGGTTCTCACCGTGCGGTGTGCCCCAGCCCGACCGTCGCCTTCCCCCTCAACCCTCGTCCTCCCAGGCAGCTCGGCCAGGGAGCAGGAGAGAGAGCGAGAGAGGGAGAGCGGAAACCCCAGAGCCAAGGGGTTAGATGGAGAATGGGAGAAGGAACGAGGGCCAAGAGGTAGGGAGTACGGTGAAAGGCCGACCTGGGATCCCCCGCGCTCCCACCCCGGGCGGGGAGCATCCCTGGGAAGAAAAGCCGCTCGGGCATCCCTTTGAGGTTATGGGCGCGAGTGGGAAGAGGGACTACGCTGGAGGGCGACGCCGACACGGCCAGGCCGACGACCACCCACGCGACCTCCGCGTCGCCGGGTTAGTGCCAGAGCCGCGGCGGACCCCGACGGCCAGCCCCCCTCTCCCAATCCTCGTGCCTGTCCACCGGTGGGTCGAGGACCCCCCACGGCGGAGGCAGGTCTAAGCCAGACGGTGGCGCCGCATAGGCCCACCCCCGCACGCCATCTCCCCGAGCGACCCTGTGTGTCGTCTTGGGTGCGGTTGGTGAGACGGGGGCGGCCGTGGCATCCTCCGGAGGCCAGTCACCTCGCCCTCCCCGTGCAAGGGGTGTTTTCCAGACGCCTGCCGCTTCGGGACCACGCACCGCACAGCGAGCCGCTCCTCCCGCACATGTCCCCGGTGCTGCGAGGGCTCTGTTCCCCGGCCCCCCAGGGAAGCCCCATGCCATCCCGCATCCTCTCCGGACGCCGCACGCCCTGCCTATACCCGTTCCGTCCGGGCGCCCTGCCGCCGTGGGGCTCTTCTGCCGCCTTCTCTTAATGCAGGCCTCTCCTCTCCCGAACCTCGACACGGTCCAGTCGTGTTGGGGGGCTACCTGGTTGATCCTGCCAGTAGCATATGCTTAATATAATAAATTTGAGAAACACAGAGTTTTTTTATGGGCATAAAACATTCAAATTTTATTACAACATTTAAAATTACACGTAGAATACAATATAAGGTGACAGTATATAGATGGTGGCCAAGAAAGGTATTCACTGAAGAAGACAGCCGGCAACAAAAGTCCACATAATCCCAAAAATTCATGCAGCAGAGTAATATAAATACTAAAACCAATAGTAATAGCATATTGGTATATATCGGAACACAATTGTAAATATGTTTCCGAGTAAAGTAATTATTGCTAAAGAAAGGGATTATCAAAGGGACAGGTCCTATGTGTTAGGCAGTCTTACCCAGTGAAAATCAATCACAGGCCAGTGATAATAGCCACACAATGGCAAACCCCCAATATATAGATGGTGGCCAAGGAAGATGTACGCTGAGGAAAATAGCCAGCAGTAAAAGTCCCCATGATCCCAAAATACATGCAGTAAAATAATCCAATAATGAAAATGAGGTGATTGCTGTTAAAGAGAGGGATAACCATAGGGACAATTCTTATATATTAGGTCATCTTACCCAGTGAGAAGCCAATCACTGGCTAGTGATAGTAGCCGCGCAGTAGCAAGCCCCCGACGCGCGTTTCGTGGCCCAAAAATGGCCGCTTCCTCAAGGGGAAGGTGCAGAAGTGGGAGAACGGGGCCCTTTTCAGCCGTGGCGTCGGTCACGTGTGGCCACACGTGACCGATCACCTGATTAGCAAATAGGCGTGGTTTGATGCCGGTGAGCGGCGCATGCGTCGCCACCCCCCGCCCCAGGACGCGAGCCCAAGCCGTCAGGGGCCAGTGAGCAAGCGCGAGCGCGCGGCCAAAAGCAAGGCCGGGCGCCCGCGCACGCACCAGCCCCGCTGAGACAGCCGGGCGCGCGACCCACAGCGGAGGAAGCGGAGCACGCGCACAACATCAAAAAGGCACGGATAAAAGCGGAAGAAGATAAGGTGCATATAAATTTCATGTAGTATATATAACACTGCATTTAAAGGTGTATCATATCTCAAAAATAAACGGTTTGAATTAAGAAAAATACAATCAGATCACTTTGTCAATAGTTAATCCACCAATTTGATGCAGTGTACGGAAAGATCACTTTCAAAGCGATGGTATTTTCATATATCATTTGTAGTAGCTGCATCCACCAACATCTGACCGATTCGCAGATGATTCAATTCAGGCATCAATATGCATCATCCGGCATAGAGGGGCCCAATACTCCAGACATATGCTAAAAACTAGAAATAAATATAAAATTAGAAACTGGGGAAACCCCATATGTACAATAAAAACAAATAATGCCAAAGCGCAACAAGATTCTTTAAGGCACAGAAAGGGGGGAGAAGAAAAGAAAGGGAAAGGGACCACGGAGGAACAGATCCACAAGGGACTAAATTGAATAGATAATCATCAGTCAAGTTTACAAAAATGAGGAGAAAGACAGAGACTCATTTAAACCGTATGGGGATAAAGTGTCCAACATGGTAATCCACTTAGTCTCGGCACGTGCCAAGGCTTTTCTCACTTTGCCCCCCCGGGCACCCATATGAACCACATCTATCCCACGAACTTTGAGGCATCCAGGGTCGCAATTATGGGCGACCCTGAAATGTCTCGGAATTGTTTTTAATTCAGTGACATCAGCCACTGTCCTGGCCGCGCCAATGTCCCGCACATGCTCCCGTATGCGTACCCGGAGCTCCCTGGATGTCAGACCAATATATATCAGAGAGCAGTCACAAGTTGCGTAATAAATTACGTTGCTCGTGCCACACGAGATGTAATGTCTGATGTCAAACTGTCTTGTACCATCCGAGGACGCAAACGTGGTGCAGCGGAGGACATTGGCGCAGGCACGACAGTGGCCGCAGGGGAACATGCCCAAAGTAGGGCCACGGGAGCCGAAGGGGTTTGATTTTTTCACAACGTAGTGGCTCGACACTAAAATATCTTTCAAGTTATTAGACCGTCTAGGGGTCATTAGGGGATAATCCCCAAGAGTCGGTCCCAGGGAGGCATCGGTCATCAGGATACTCCAGTGCTTCGTCATTATACTCCTCATGTTGTCCCACTCGTGATTAAATGTGGATATATACCGTATCTTCTTCTGCCCATCATCATTGATTTTATATGCTTTATTTGGGTATAATAAATGGTTTCTTGGGGTACGTGACCAGCCGTGGCGTTGGTCACGTGTGGCCACACATGACCGATCACCTGATTAGCAAATAGGCGTGGTTTGATGCCGGTGAGCGGCGCATGCGTCGCCACCCCCCGCCCCAGGACGCGAGCCCAAGCCGTCAGGGGCCAGTGCGCAAGCGCGAGCGCGCGGCCAAAAACAAGGCCGGGCGCCCGCGCACGCACCAGCCCCGCTGAGACAGCCGGGCGCGCGACCCACAGCGGAGGGAGCGGAGCACGCGCACAACATCAAAAAGGCACGGATAAAAGCGGAAGAAGATAAGGTGCATATAAATTTCATGTAGTAAATATAACACTGCATTTAAAGGTGTATCATATCTCAAAAATAGACGGTTTGAATTAAGAAAAATACAATCAGATCACTTTGTCAATAGTTAATCCACCAATTTGATGCAGTGTACGGAAAGATCACTTTCAAAGCGATGGTATTTTCATATATCATTTGTAGTAGCTGCATCCACCAACATCTGACCGATTTGCAGATGATTCAATTCAGGCATCAATATGCATCATCCGGCATAGAGGGGCCCAATACTCCAGACATACGCTAAAAACTAGAAATAAATATAAGATTAGAAACTGGGGAAACCCCATATGTACAATAAAAACAAATAATGCCAAAGCGCAACAAGATTCTTTAAGGCACAGAAAGGGGGGAGAAGAAAAGAAAGGGAAAGGGACCACGGAGGAACAGATCCACAAGGGACTAAATTGAATAGATAATCGTCAGTCAAGTTTACAAAAATGAGGAGAAAGACAGAGACTCATTTAAACCGTATGGGGATAAAGTGTCCAACATGGTAATCCACTTAGTCTCGGCACGTGCCAAGGCTTTTCTCACATTGCCCCCCCGGGCACCCATATGAACCACATCTATCCCACGAACTTTGAGGCATCCAGGGTCGCAATTATGGGCGACCCTGAAATGTCTTGGAATTGTTTTTAATTCAGTGACATCAGCCACTGTCCTGGCCGTGCCAATGTCCCGCACATGCTCCCGTATGCGTACCCGGAGCTCCCTGGATGTCAGACCAATATATATCAGAGAGCAGTCACAAGTTGCGTAATAAATTACGTTGCTCGTGCCACACGATGTCAAACTGTCTTGTACCATCTTGTACCATCCGAGGACGCAAACGTGGTGCAGCGGAGGACATTGGCGCAGGCACGACAGTGGCCGCAGGGGAACATGCCCAAAGTAGGGCCACGGGAGACGAAGGGGTTTGATTTTTTCGCAACGTAGTGGCTCGACACTAAAATATCTTTCAAGTTATTAGACCGTCTAGGGGTCATTAGGGGATAATCCCCAAGAGTCGGTCCCAGGGAGGCATCGGTCATCAGGATACTCCAGTGCTTCGTCATTATACTCCTCATGTTGTCCCACTCGTGATTAAATGTGGATATATACCGTATCTTCTTCTGCCCATCATCATTGATTTTATATGCTTTATTTGGGTATAATAAATGGTTTCTTGGGGTACGCCTAGCGCGTTCGTAACCCCGCCTCACACACCTATTACTGTAGCCACGTGATGCGAATCTTGATTTGAGGTCGATAGCTTGCTTCTCAAATTTATGGTCCGATGAACAAATCCGCCTCGCCCTCAGGAATTGCCCGACCGGGACGGCCCTTATTGTGGTTGGATGGTGGGCACTACTTGCATGAATAAGGGAATTGGTCGACGTTGGTTTCCTATAGATGTCCGTCTGAAGGCGGCCCATATCGTCCACCTCCAGACAGACATCCAGGAATTCAATCTTAGATACATCATATTTATGTGTCAACCGAATTCCCCACATATTTGTATTTAACTGTGCCATGAAACTCTCAAGCTGCTGCACCGACCCACGCCAAAGAAACAAAATATCATCGATGTAACGCAGCCAACACAGCGCATGGTCCGCGACCCCCGCGCCTCCGTCGCCAAAAATCAGTCTCTTCCATGCGCCTAGGAAGAGATTGGCGTACGAAGGCGCGCAGGCCGCCCCCATCGCTGTGCCGCGCTTCTGTAAATAGATATTATCTTTGAACAAAAAATAAATATGTGTGAGTACAAAGTGCAACAGCTCGCAGATAAAATAATTTATTACGCAACTTGTGACTGCTCTCTGATATATATTGATCTGACATCCAGGGAGCTCCGGGTACGCATACGGGAGCATGTGCGGGACATTGGCGCGGCCAGGACAGTGGCTGATGTCACTGAATTAAAAACAATTCCAAGACATTTCAGGGTCGCCCATAATTGCGACCCTGGATGCCTCAAAGTTCGTGGGATAGATGTGGTTCATATGGGTGCCCGGGGGGGCAATGTGAGAAAAGCCTTGGCACGTGCCGAGACTAAGTGGATTACCATGTTGGACACTTTATCCCCATACGGTTTAAATGAGTCTCTGTCTTTCTCCTCATTTTTGTAAACTTGACTGACGATTATCTATTCAATTTAGTCCCTTGTTGATCTGTTCCTCCGTGGTCCCTTTCCCTTTCTTTTCTTCTCCCCCCTTTCTGTGCCTTAAAGAATCTTGTTGCGCTTTGGCATTATTTGTTTTTATTGTACATATGGGGTTTCCCCAGTTTCTAATTTTATATTTATTTCTAGTTTTTAGCGTATGTCTGGAGTATTGGGCCCCTCTATGCCGGATGATGCATATTGATGCCTGAATTGAATTATCTGCGAATCGGTCAGATGTTGGTGGATGCAGCTACTACAAATGATATATGAAAATACCATCGCTTTGAAAGTGATCTTTCCGTACACTGCATCAAATTGGTGGATTAACTATTGACAAAGTGATCTGATTGTATTTTTCTTAATTCAAACCGTCTATTTTTGAGATATGATACACCTTTAAATGCAGTGTTATATTTACTACATGAAATTTATATGCACCTTATCTTCTTCCGCTTTTATCCGTGCCTTTTTGATGTTGTGCGCGTGCTCCGCTCCCTCCGCTGTGGGTCGCGCGCCCGGCTGTCTCAGCGGGGCTGGTGCGTGCGCGGGCGCCCGGCCTTGTTTTTGGCCGCGCGCTCGCGCTTGCGCACTGGCCCCTGACGGCTTGGGCTCGCGTCCTGGGGCGGGGGGTGGCGACGCATGTGCCGCTCACCGGCATCAAACCACGCCTATTTGCTAATCAGGTGATCGGTCACGTGTGGCCACACGTGACCAACGCCACGGCTGGTCACGTACCCCAAGAAACCATTTATTATACCCAAATAAAGCATATAAAATCAATGATGATGGGCAGAAGAAGATACGGTATATATCCACATTTAATCACAAGTGGGACAACATGAGGGGTATAATGACGAAGCACTGGAGTATCCTGATGACCGATGCCTCCCTGGGACCGACTCTTGGGGATTATCCCCTAATGACCCCTAGACGGTCTAATAACTTGAAAGATATTTTAGTGTCGAGCCACTACGTTGCGAAAAAATCAAACCCCTTCGTCTCCCGTGGCCCTACTTTGGGCATGTTCCCCTGCGGCCACTGTCGTGCCTGCGCCAATGTCCTCCGCTGCACCACGTTTGCGTCCTCGGATGGTACAAGACAGTTTGACATCAGACATTACATCTCGTGTGGCACGAGCAACGTAATTTATTACGCAATTTGTGACTGCTCTCTGATATATATTGGTCTGACATCAAGGGAGCTCCGGGTACGCATACGGGAGCATGTGCGGGACATTGGCGCGGCCAGGACAGTGGCTGATGTCACTGAATTAAAAACAATTCCGAGACATTTCAGGGTCGCCCATAATTGCGACCCTGGATGCCTCAAAGTTCGTGGGATAGATGTGGTTCATATGGGTGCCCGGGGGGGCAATGTGAGAAAAGCCTTGGCACGTGCCGAGACTAAGTGGATTACCATGTTGGACACTTTATCCCCAT